>NC_086445.1:1003295073-1003612930 GCF_028390025.1 Pseudophryne corroboree
TCATATCTTCTAAAGGGACAAGTTAGCAACCCATCACATTCTAGCTACCATTGTGTAGTAGGTACTAGATAAATGATACAATCTGGTTGGTTGCTATGGGAAACAGCTCAACCTGTACTTATTATGAAGCTTGAAAAATATTCCCCTAAAGCACACATGCTCTTCAACCCAGCCCTCCTCCCTCCCCCAAAAAAGAAAACCCCAAAACATTCTGCATTTTGCAAAATCCAAAAACACTGGTTGGTTAATTGGTTTATGGAGATAGTCGCCGCCCAAAGCATTTGTGCGATCGCATGTGTACGCTGAGCTGCTAAAAATCCCCCAGACAGCGGACAACTGTAATCCGTTCGCACCTCACTCACCAGTGGATGTTTTTTTTTACTGTGTTCAGTGTGTGCGCAGCCCAGGACTTACTCCTACAGTGTGAAGAGAACAGGCTGATCGGGACCGGAGCTGACGTCACACACCCTCCCTAAAAACACTTGGGAACGCCTGCGTTTTCCCTGACACTCCCACAAAACGGTCAGTTACCACCCACAAACGGCCTCCTCCTGTCAATCAGCCTGCCAATGGACGTGCAATTGCATTTTTGGCACCAGCCTGTCGCTGACCGGCGATGCCTGTTGTTGTTTGCCGACGTGCGTGTGCATTGCAGTGCATACGCATGCGCAGTCTATAGCTAATCGCCCATTGTGTGAAAACGCACAGCAGCGATCAGGTCTGAATCGGGCCCATAGATTGGCCAGCTACTGACTGGAATATAATGCGAGTGACTGGAATATGCTCTGTAAAGCAATACAGGATATGTGTGTGCGCTATATACAGTAAGTAATATAATAAATAACAAAATAGACTCAAGACTTTCCTGTTCACTCAAGCATTTCCATAATGTCCCTTTAGTATCTACATGCTTCTGTATTTTATGACAAGCCTTTCTGTGCCTCATTGTTTCTGTAGTATATTATGCTATGTATCTGTTAAGCGCATGGAGTCCTATTGGAGAAAGGGCGCTATATAAATAAAATTATTATTATTATAAAAAAAAGAGGTGAGGCGGCCATTTTGCTATGGTGACTTGCTGAAGCTCAGAGGGCCTTATTATCCCACAGAGGTCATATGTGTTTGAACTGGTGACCTCTTGTCAATGACAACACACTTGGAGACATATTTTCCCAAGCTCAGGGGTCAGTATAGTGTCCCAGAGCATGGCTGCAGGACAAAAGATGTGGATTCCCAATATTTCAGTGACACTAGCTGAGGAGAAGGGATCATTATCTCCTCCTCACCACTGCCTGACCCACTGACATCATTTATCTAGCTGCTGATAACATCACTCAGAGCCGGGGCCTCCTAATGGCCCTATATAAACGCCTCAACCTTCTCACTTTTACTTCAGATGAGGGTAGACAGGAGCACAATGCTAGAAAAGAAATTTGCAGAGATTGTGCCCCCGAAAGTGTACCTGGCACTTGCATACAGCTGTGTGCATGTTCCCTGGCCTGAGCACACACTCAGCAGATCATTGCTGGAGAGCTAGTGACACTTGATTCTGCGGCCCCACAGAATCTGGGGTGTGGTATTGAAGGTCGGCAGTAACTAGGTCGACAATGTCTAGGTCGACCACTATTGGTCGACAGTAACTAGGTCGACAGGGTGTCTAGGTCGACAGGGTCTTTAGGTCGGCATGAGTTTTTTATGTTTTTTTGGTGTCGTTTTCTTCGTAGAGTGACCGGGAACCCCAATTAGTGCACCGTGTCCCCTCGCATGGCTCGCATCGCTCGCCATGCTTCGGGCAAAGTGCCTCGCTTCGCTCGGCACAGATTACCGTTCCAATCGTAGTCCACGTGGATCATTAAGTATGAAAAGGTTCAAAAAAATAAAAAAATTGTGAAAAACTCATGTCGACCTTTTGACCTGTCGACCTAGACACCCTGTCGACCTAGTTACTGTCGACCAATGGTGGTCGACCTAGTTACTGTCGACTTAGAGACCGGATCCCAGAATCTGTAAATGCAGATAATTCTGTAAATAAACTACAATGGTGATGAGGAGGAGGATGATGATAATAATGATGAGGAGGAAGATGAAATCTATTGGGTATACGTGAATCTAGGCTAGGGTTGACCACCGACAGCTGATGGGTTTAGAAACTCGGAAGCCACCGCTGAGCCATCAGATTTAATTATGAATAACTACATGTGGAGTCCTGACTGGAGAAATTGCGGCTTATAGTTCACACCTCCAGGGTTGATGATAACTAAAAAAGGTCTGATTGACAGGCAGAAGCGGCCGGCCGGCGGCATTGGGCCGCTGTTTTGGGGGCACGGTCCGGGCAACGCAGGCGTGCCCGGACTGTGCGGGGGGCGGGCCGCGGAATCTGCGTGACGTCACACGCAGCAGCCGCTGCGACCCGGAGAGTGACGGGTAGCTCCTGCCAGCACGCAGGATCAGCGATGGTAGGGAGCTACTCTTCAGGTACAAAAGCATCGCCGCCATGCGATGCTTTTGTACCTGTGCGACGGGGGGAGTGCCAGACACGCGGGGCGGACTAGCCCCGTGCTGGGCGTCCCCCCGCATGTCAACATTGCTGATCGTAGCACACGGCTACGATCAGGTCTGAATTAGGCCCAATGTCACAGATGAAGCACAACTCAACTCGGCAAATGTGAAGAAAAGCCATGGCCACTCTTATCTGAGAGCCAGATACTGGGAGGGAATAAAGGAAGAAAGAACAAGTAACATGTGCTCTTGAACCATGTTGCACTGAGGGGAGCAAATAGATACATTTCTTTGCATACAGGGCAAATACTGGCGGCTTTTGCATGTAGCCCACAAATGCTGAAAACTTTATTTTTACACAGCAGTTTAGATTTCAGTTTTTCACATAGATGTACAAATGTCGCACACCCATTGATCAGTGTAAGCTAGCAATGCAGTTTTGTCACTTCCAATTGTAATAGGTGGGGGGTGTCGCGGGAGGTACCCAGCGGTTGCGGCGCATGCGGAGACAGAATCTCTGGGTATTTTTCACAAAAATAAACCCTTTGATTTGCTTTAAGTGGATTCACAGGGACAGAGCTTTTCACGAGCGATAATTGACATATCTTTGCGATGTATTCAACTATCACATCCCATCCGCATGTGGACTGCGATATATATGCCCCATGGTGAGGACTATATAATTATTGTGTCCAAATGTGTAAAAGTACATAGATTTAAAGGAGATTCTACAGATGTGTCTACTTACATCCAGCCTCCCTGCATGGTAAACAGCCCTTCTAGGTATGTCATGACTTGGTAGCGCCGAGCGCCTTTTTTTGCAACTTTTTCCATTAAAATGCATCTTATTCTTAAAACAATAATGTAATGTAGCACATACTTGCCTACTCTCCCCGAATGGCCGGGAGGCTCCCGAAAATCGAGTGACCCTCCCAGCCCCTCGGAAGAGCAGGCAAGTTTCCCGATTCTTGAGGTTGCGCCTGCCCGTCCGCCCACTTAGTGTGTAAAGTGGGCGGTCCGGGCAGTCGATGACGCGATTCTTGCTGAATCGCATCATCATAGCCACGCCCCCTGCAGTATAATTCCGGTGATCGCGGCTTTACAGAGCGGGGGCGTGGCTTAAAGGAGGTGCTGATGTAACCACGCCCCCATACTGCCTCCACCCACCCCCATCCCACCCCTGGTCCACCCCTTCCTCACGTCACAGCCCTCCCCTGCCCCCCCCTGCTAAGCCGACCTGGCTGCTCTCTCCCAGAGACAGCAGACAGAATGTCGGCATGTATGATGTAGCATTACGTATGCAGATACAGGCACGGTCGCACACAGGATATAAGTAAGACACATATTTAATCAGCAGAGTCTGCTTGTGTGTCTTATTCTCATAGTCATCGGGTTTGTGTACAAATCTGAATTATGCCCAATGTGACATTATATATTGTCTGTACTTATACCGCGCTACGGAACCCTTGTGGCACCTTATAAAAGATTATTTATTAAATATATGCACACACATACATGTACTCTGCAACCACAGTTTACATGCAGTACAGGCTTAGGACTAGTGTGTCCGTGTCTCTGGTAGTGGAGGTGCACACCTGACTTCCTACACTGGGACCCCCCTACCAAGCAGTGATAAGAGCAGAGAAGTGAGCCAGTGGAGAAGTTGCCCCATCATCCAATCAGCAGCTCTGTATAATTTCATAGTATGCAAATTATAGATGTTACTTCAGTGCTGATTGGTTGCCATGATCAACTTCTCCACTGGCTCACTTCTCCGCTCTTATCACTGCTTAGTAAATGTCCCCCTTAGTCACATAAACACCCTGCACTATTATTACAGAAAGGAACCTAGGGCTTGCCATTGTGGAGGCAGCAGAGCACCTCACCACCCAGATCTGAGCATCACACTGAGAAGAGGGTCCCTTTGGAAGGACAGGGGTGCAGGGATTTGTGGAACAGGTCCCAGGACCTGGCAGATAGTGACACTGACCCTGGTGGAGAGTCACGGAGAGCAAAGCCTGGTCACAGAGTGGTAACAATGTTACATATCCTGTATGGTAGCGTCTAGATTCTCTCAGGTCCTTTGCACGAAGGCAACATACACACAACCTATCCTGTATACTCACCAGCACCAGCCGCCATGCCTCTTCCTGTATGGGTGTAGTTCAGCCTCACCGCCACTGGGTGGCGCCCGCGTGGAACGCATTGCGTTCCAATAGCAGAATAGAGCTGGGACAGCGTTGCTGCGGCTGGAGGCATGTAGCCCGGCCCATTGCCCTGAGTGCGTCCCATTTTAGCGTCATCACATTGCGCTTGACGCGCACATTGCTTACCCGACCCGGGGGAGAGCTGGTTAACCCAGAGGAAGTGGGTCGGTCAGGGGAGAGGTTTGCGCCTTTTGCAGGTGAGTCTCGGGGTGGCTGGGCTGGATGTGTAAATAATTGCGGCAAGCAAAGGGTTACGCAGTGCTGGATAAATAATACGTAATTTGGGAGGGCCGGAAGAGCTGGCTCTGCATGCCATAGATACAGGATATGCCCGATGCATAGCTGTGTGTTAGTATTACAGTATATCACCTTTATATCACATAGGGATAGTTCTATGAGGTTTCTTTTTGTTCTTTGTATCTTAAGAAACTTTATAATGTGCTGATCACGCCAATAAGCTCCGCGTATGTATTATTACCGCTCGCAGGAGCAGCGATACTCTGTATCCTGTACAGTGATACATTGTTGCAGATGATCTCAGCCCCAACGTTCCATCCGGAGTTCAGCTACATCCACCTGGATATTCGTCAGGACTTTAGTTCTATTGTATGTAAAGAGTTCTGTGTATTGTGTATTGTATTAAGTTGTGTTCTTATCTGCAGGTGAGGTTGGGTTTGGCCTTCAGAAGCATAGGGTATGATACTGAGGAGCATATTTATTAAGCCTGGTGAAGTGATAAATTGCACGGTGATAAAGTACCAGCCAATCAGATCCTAACTGTCATGTCACAGGCTGTGTTTGAAAAATGACAGGAGCTGATTGGCTGGTGCTTTATCACCTTCCACTTTATCACTTCACCGAGCTTAATAAATCTGCTCGTAAATAAACTTTTACTTTTATCTATTACCAGTCATTTATATAGCACACCCATATTCCGCAGCGCTGTACAGATAATATTTGTTCATTCACATCGGTCCCTGCCCCAGTGGAGCTTAGTCTATTCCCTACCACATGCGCACACATTCACGCTAGGGTTAATTTTATCTGGAGCCAATTTAATTTAACCTACCAGTATATTTTTGGATTGTGGGAGGAAACCCATGCAAGTATGGGGAGAACATACAAACTCCACACAGTTATGGCCATGGTGGAACCCATGACCTCGATGCTGAGAGGCAGTAATGCTAACCATTACGCCATCCATGCTTTTTCATACTTTTGAAAAATGTTTTTGCAGTCTAGCTCACCCAGTGTGTATTATGTCAGTGTTTAGTTACCCTGTACTTGTCCTATATTGTCCTTAACTGTAAGTCAATATTGTCCTGATTTATGTACTCTGCAATTGGGTGCTGCGAATCCCTTGTGGTGCGATATAAATAAAAATGCAGCACCTATACCCATGTATCATATTAGTATCTTCCAAAAGAGTGTGAGCTTACATGCAGGGCCCTCCGACCTTCCTGTCTGTTATTCCCCTGTCTCGCTTTATTACTGTTTTGTTCACAATTGTAAAGAAGCGGAATATACTGGCGCTATGTGAATACAATAGACAATGCGTCGGCATGCTCTGTCTGGCACATACTGTACAAACTGCTGACTGAAGCACAATTCAGCTCTCCCTAATCTTAATTCAGTCTGGAAAAAGGACTTGGGACTCCCTATCTCAGGCAGTGGGAAGTGAGAACAAGTCTTTTAGTTTACTCTCATCTCTTCCCAAAGCGTTTCAGTAGTAGAAACACATAATTTTTTTTTTTTTACATGATGGCATAGGTGCCCAAGTGTTTAGGGCTGTGATTGGGGAGGAGGGGCGCCACCTGACCCTGGTTCCTGGCTGTTTTAAGCTTGACCTTCCCATCTCTAGGTATATGAAATCTCCTTTTAAACCCTATAGTATCGTGGTGAAGGCAGTGATCCCAGTTTATTGGAAGACCCCTCACCCTCCTCCGATATCCATTTGGATTTGGAGACGTGATATGGAGGATATAAAATACTTTTACTACATACAAGGCTATTAACCAAACTGCACCAACATACATCTCTTCACTCATCTCAAAATATCTCCGTACCTGACCTATCCACTCTGCACAAGATCTGCGTCTCTTATCCACACGCATCACTTGTTCACACTCAAAATTACAGGACTTTGGGGGAAATTCCAAGTTGATCGCAGCAGGAATTTTGTTAGCAGTTGGGCAAATCCATGTGCACTGCAGGAGGGGCAGATATAACATGTGCAGAGAGAGTTAGATTTGGGTGTGGTGTGTTCAATCTGCAATCTAATTTGCAGTGTAAAAATAAAGCAGCCAGTATTTACCCTGCACAGAAATAAAATAACCCACCCAAATCTAACTCTCTCTGCACATGATACATCTGCCCCACCTGCAGTGCACATGGTTTTGCCCAACTGCTAACAAAATTCCTGCTGCGATCAACTTGGAATTACCCTCTTTATCCGGGCTTCACCCACTCTGTGGAATGCCCTCCCACGCACAATAAGACTCTCCTCTAGTCTCTAAACCTTTGAACATTCCCTGAAAACTCATCTCTTCAGGCAAGTCTTTCAAATTCCAGACCCACCCACATAACCTTCAATGCTTCCCTATCTAATTACATCCTCTCTGTACAGTACACATAACCTCACACATCTTGTCTTTCTTTACTCTCACACCCTCCTGACCCTTGGCCAACATTGCTGGGTGATCATATCATACAACCTACTATGCAATCTGGTGGACCATTATGCAATAGGTAGCATCTATCCAGCGTGGTACAGGTATTCCACAGGGAATAACATCGGGGTGTAGAGTTGGATCTTGATCCGAGGCACCAACAGGCTAAAGCTTTGACTGTTTCCAAGATGCACTGCACTGCCTCCTCTATAACCCCGCCTCCAGGCACTGGAGCTCAGTTTGTAAGTTGGTACCTGCAGTGCAGGCAGCTAACAGGGAGGGCTGCGCAATACAGCCCTGAAAAGAGCTTTTCTCTGGCTGGGTCCACAGGATAACATTGGGATATTGTCGAGCGACAGCGAAAATGGCACCAACACGGTCACGAGCTTTCTGGCCTCCCAGGATGCATTGGGGCCTCCACTATATAGTCCCGCCCACTGACTCAGTCAGATCAGTTTTTTGCTTGGTGCTGCAGGAAGCTGCATGGTCAGGGCTGCTGTGAAAGCAGCCTCAAGTTTTCATTACTTTATTTTTATAGACTTACTGTTTTGGTTAGAGCGACTTCTCTTAACAGCGTCTTAAACGTGTATTAGAAAGAGTCGCTCCAACAACTCCCCACCGGGTCGCAACAACGCTTACCTTCGCGGTACAGTGCTGTCTCGACGGGCGTCTGTGTCGGATGTTCTAGCAGGTCCAGCAGACGTTACCAGGCTGTGGCCGGAGCATGGGGAGACAGTGAGTATATGGACTTCCTCTTACTAGAGGGGTCAGGACACAGCTACGCTGATTTGGTGGAGACTACAAACAGCGTGTTGATGCGCCGAACATCTCGAGTGTGACAGCGCTACGCTCCGGGGATCATAGGCGCCAGGACTAGGTGAGGCCGCGATCCTGGGAGTTTAAGTCAACAGGGGGTTTCAGACGCTCTCCTGGCCGTCCCTCCTCCGAGTTCATGGCCAGTTCCCGCGGGTCTCTCGTTTCATGAACTGAATGACCTCACTTCCGGCTCAGACGCTACCACGAGGGTACTCGGTCGCAGCTTAGACGCTGCGGTTGCGTACACTGGATATAAACCCGCCCAGACCGAGTCGCAGGCCTTTAGTGTCTGCATGCACGTGGACTCGCTCAGCGTCCGTGTCCGTTGGTGAGCGTCCGTGTCCGTTATCAGTTACCAAGAGCGGCAGTGTACACCAGTAGCGTCTGAATCCACTCAGCGTCTTTCGAGCGTCTTTGCTTGCATATGGAAGTGTGGTGAGTCTCCCTGTATCCCGCTCCCTGGAGGCAGGGTATACAGTACTAAAAATTCCTTCTACTTCTTAGTGGGCACTGTTAATTTTTAGTACCTATTGCATATGAGACCTGTATATTACTGTGTTTTCTGCATGTTATGTTGAAAAAGAACCAGTTAAACAGAAGTACAATTTTCCTACTTATGTATAAGTTGTTATGGAGGTTGTATTCTCATATGACAATGTCTAATTGTTACAAACCTGCAGCGGCCGCGGCGGCCGCGCTTGTCCCTACGGGTGGTCTGGTCTGCCCGGCGCCTCGTTCCCCCTGGCGGTCTCCGGATTCAGTGGCGGGTCGGCGCTGCTCCCCGGCGGCTTCCCGGAAGCAGGGACGCCGCCATCGCAAGTGAGGGCAAGCAGGCGGAGCAGGTCTGACGTCACCTGCCTGCTCCGTCAATCAGGCTGGGGCGGGGAGTTTAAAAGCGGATACCAGGCAGAGATCCGGTGCCTGAGTATCTTCGTTTCTCCTTCGGAAGCTGTGATTCCAGAGCTCCCTCGTCCTGTGCCTCCAAGCATACTGTACCTCCAAGCATCCCGTGCCTCCAAGCACCTCCGTGCCTCCAAGCACCTCCGTGCCTCCAAGCACCCCGTGCCTCCAAGCACCTCGTGCCTCCAAGCACCTCCGTGCCTCCAAGCACCTCCGTGCCTCCAAGCACCTCCGTGCCTCCCAGCACCTCGTGCCTCCAAGCACCTCCGTGCCTCCAAGCACCCCGTGCCTCCAAGCACCTCGTGCCTCCAAGCACCTCCGTGCCTCCAAGCACCTCCGTGCCTCCAAGCACCTCCGTGCCTCCCAGCACCTCGTGCCTCCAAGCACCTCCGTGCCTCCAAGTACCTCCGTGCCTCCAAGTACCCTCGTGCCTCCAAGCACCTCGTGCCTCCAAGCACCTCCGTGCCTCCAAGCACCTCCGTGCCTCCAAGCACCTCGTGCCTCCAAGCATCTCCGTACCTCCAGGGGCCTCCTAGCACGCCCTGTACTTCCAGCACCTCAGAACCCCAATACCGCGGAGCCTCCGACATCACGGTACCTCTAATATCTCAGTACCCCAGCCTTCAGTATTTCTACGAGTCTTGTCTTACAGGAGACCGTCAAGAACTCCTCTGTGCCTCCCGCCTGCCGACGTAGTCCTGCATGAGGAAGACCTACATCCGGCCATCCCTACTGCGACCCAGTGGCGGTTCCTCTTCCCGGTCATCGGAAGAAGCCCCGAGTCCACAACACTCCCAAACCAGGTCAGTGATAGTATACTCAGGCCTAATGGACTCGGGGATTCGGAACACGGACTCGAGTGCCATCCAGAACCTGGCTTCCCGAGTACAAAGTCAGGAGGCGGCGCAAGGCCAGGTGATGCAGTACCTCCAGCAGTTGTCCGGACGTCTGGATCAGATCCAGGCGTCTCTGGCCTCAGTAATTCCGGCTCCTGCTCCAGTGGTCGCACCAGTTGTCGTTGCCAGTAATGTTCAACCATCGGCTGGTATCACTCCACGTCTTCAGTTGCCTACTCCGTCCCGCTATAATGGGAATCCCAAAAATTGCCGCGGTTTCTTGAACCAATGCGAGGTACATTTCGAGCTACTTGCACACAACTTTCCTACAGACCGGTCCAAGGTAGCATATATCATTTCTTTATTGGAAGGTTCTGCTCTGGATTGGGTGTCTCCACTATGGGAACGGTCCGATCCCATGGTTTCCAACTATACCAACTTCATCTCGTCCTTTCGAAGGATTTTCGACGAACCCGGCAGAATGACCACGGCTTCTTCCGATTTGCTCCATGTTCGGCAAGGCGCCCGTTCCGTGGGCCAGTATGTGGTTCATTTCCAGACCATTGCTTCCGAACTACGCTGGAATAATGACGCTCTGAGAGCTGCCTTCTGGAACGGTCTTTCCGACCGGCTGAAAGATGAGCTGGTTACTAGAGATCTGCCGGATCCATTAGAAGATTTGATTTCTCTGTGCGTCAAGGTGGATCTTCGGATGCAAGAGCGTGGAAGAGAACGTAGCCATTCAGATCGTCCCAGGCTCCGGAATCCTAATCCTAGGCCGGTGGCCTCACCTAGCTCAGATGAGCCCATGCAAATTAACCGCTCCCGACTGTCTCCAGAAGAACGACAGCGTCGTCGTGAGGGTAAACTCTGCCTTTACTGTGGAGCCGCAGATCATTTTCTTAAATCTTGTAAAGTCCGTCCGGGAAACGGGCAGTCCTAGCTTGTTCCGGAGGAGTCAAGCTGGGAGTTGCGACAAAAGCTTCTCCAACTTCGGACTGTTTGCTTCCAGTAACTCTAGTCTCCAACTCAGTCTCCAAGTCTTGTGAAGCCCTATTGGACTCCGGAGCTGCGGGGAACTTCGTTTCTTCCATCTGTGCCCAAAGTTTGGGTTTGAAGTTACGGCCTATCGAGCGGCCAATCTCACTGACGGCTATCAATGGGACTAGAATTGCCAAAGGTCTTATAAGGTGGCGCACGGGGCCAGTTAAGCTGCAGGTCGGGGCTCTACATCAGGAAGATTTGGAACTCTTGGTAATCCCAGAAATGTCCCATGATCTGGTTCTTGGAATACCTTGGCTAAAAAGTCATAATCCCCACATCGACTGGAAGTCGTCACAAATTCTGTCCTGGAGTTCCTTTTGTCACACTAATTGTCTTACTCCTGTCTGTCCGCTCCGTGTCACTTCCAAGACGGATGAAGAGCACATTCCGGAGGCATATCAAGGGTACAAGGACGTGTTTTCGGAACAAGCTGCGGACCTATTACCACCTCACAGGCCTTGGGACTGCTCTATTGACCTTGTCCCAGGGAAGACGCCACCCCGTGGTCGCACATATCCTCTGTCTCTTCCTGAGACCCAAGCCATGTCGGAGTATATTAAGTCCAATCTGCTCAAAGGATTCATTCGCCCCTCTTCCTCCCCTGCTGGTGCAGGCTTCTTTTTTGTGAAGAAAAAAGACGGAGGGTTGAGACCATGCATCGACTACCGCGGCCTAAATGACATTACTATTAAGAATAAGTACCCTTTGCCACTAATCACAGAGTTATTTGATAGGGTTCGTGGGGCCCGCATTTTTTCCAAACTCGACTTGAGAGGAGCTTATAATCTTATACGCATCCGAGAGGGGGATGAATGGAAGACTGCCTTTAATACCCGAGATGGGCATTACGAATACTTGGTGATGCCATTTGGTCTTAGTAATGCTCCCGCGGTTTTCCAGGGATTCGTCAATGAAATCTTTCGTGATATGCTGTATCAGAGCGTTGTGGTATATTTGGACGACATATTGATTTTTTCCAAGAATCTTGTCGAACACAGGTTACAAGTCAAAGAAGTACTACACCGTTTACGAGAGAATCATCTCTACGCCAAGCTCTCCAAGTGTACATTTGAAGTAACATCTATTCCGTTCCTCGGTTATGTCATCTCGGGGACGGAGCTTCGCATGGATCCGGAAAAGTTATCTGCCATTCGTGACTGGACTCAACCTCTTTCCCTGAAAGCAATACAAAGATTCCTGGGCTTTGCGAACTACTACAGGAAATTCATTAAGGGTTTCTCCACCATTGTTGCGCCCATTACTGCCCTGACGAGGAAGAGTTCCAATCCTAGTCTGTGGTCCCCGGAAGCCATTTTAGCTTTTTCTCGTTTAAAATTAGCCTTCATGACGGCTCCAGTTCTCAAACAACCAGATTTCGATGAACCCTTCTTCTTAGAAGTTGATGCGTCTTCAGTCGGAGTTGGGGCTGTTCTCTCCCAGTATTCCTCTGATAAGAAACTACATCCGTGTGGCTTCCATTCTCGTAAGTTCTCTCCGGCCGAACGGAACTACACTATTGGAGACCAGGAACTCTTGGCAATCAAGTCTGCCTTGGAAGAATGGAGATATCTTCTGGAAGGGGCTAAACACGTGTTTACTATCTACACAGATCACAAGAATTTGCTGTACATCAAATCCGCACAGTGCTTGAATCCTCGCCAGGCAAGATGGGCACTTTTCTTTTCCCGATTCTCGTTCATTATCAAGTACCGGGCCGGGAGTCTCAATATTAAAGCAGATGCACTTTCTCGTTCACAAGTTTCCTCTGACGAGGATGAACCTCCGGAGCGGGGTTTAATTCTGAATCCAGTTTCTGTCTCTGTTGCTTTAACTACTCCAGCTCCTCCTCCTGGAAGAATGTCCGTACCAGCTAGATTCCGCTCAAGGATACTACTGTGGGTCCATAACTCCAAGTTTTCCGGTCATCCCGGCGCTCAGAAGATGTACAAGTTTCTGCAAAGATCTTACTGGTGGAACACCATGAGGAAGGATGTACAAGATTGCGTTAATTCCTGTCCCCAATGTACACAACACAAATCTCCTCGTTTGCCTCCTGCAGGGTTACTTCGTCCTCTGCCTATCCCTGTGAGACCCTGGACTCACATTTCCATGGACTTCGTCACTGACCTGCCCTGTTCCAAAGGTTTCAACACCGTTTGGGTTATCGTTGACCGTTTTTCGAAGATGGCACACTTTGTGCCCTTGACTGGTCTTCCAACAGCACCGAAACTGGCACTACTGTTTATCCGAGAACATTTTCGTTTGCATGGGTTGCCACAAGAGATTGTTTCTGACCGAGGAGTACAGTTCACCGCCAGGTTTTGGAAAGCCCTTTGTTCGACTCTGCAAATCAAACTTAAGTTTTCGTCTGCTTATCATCCCCAAACAAATGGACAAACGGAACGTGTCAATCAGGATCTAGAGACTTTTCTTCGTCTGTACCTCTCTCCTTCACAGGACAATTGGGTGGAGTTGCTGCCTTGGGCGGAGTTTGCCCACAACCATTTGTTTCATTCTTCCACTGGGGAATCACCATTTTTCGTCAATTACGGGTTCCATCCCCGTGTTCCGGAATTTCCAAGCCTTCCGTTAGTAGAGGTTCCTGCTGTAGTATCCACTCTACGACACTTTGGACAAATTTGGAGGAAGGTTCATGCCAATCTTAAGCAGGTTTCGGCTCGGTACAAGTTCTTCGCAGATAAGAAACGGCGAGCTGCACCTCAATATAAAGTTGGGGACAGGGTATGGCTGTCCACACGGAACCTCCGGCTGAAGGTGCCTACCATGAAATTCGCTCCAAGGTTCATCGGGCCCTACCCTGTGCTAAAAGTCTTAAATCCTGTGGTCTGTAAACTGGGTTTGCCTGCCCATCTTCGAGTACCTAACGCCTTTCATGTTTCTCTACTCCGTCCCCTCGTTCTGAATCGGTTCCACTCAGCACTCCCTAGGTCAACGTCAGTAGTGGCAGAAGCCGGAGCAGAGTTTGAAATCAAAGCTATTCTTGACTCCCGTTATCTTCATAAAAAATTACAGTACTTGGTGGACTGGAAGGGTTACGGTCCTGAGGAAAGAAGTTGGATTGGAGCTACTGAAGTAATGGCTCCTCGTCTGATTCGGATCTTCCACTCCAAACATCCGACTAAGCCCGGGAAGTGTCCAGGGGCCACTCCTGGAGGAGGGGGTACTGTTACAAACCTGCAGCGGCCGCGGCGGCCGCGCTTGTCCCTACGGGTGGTCTGGTCTGCCCGGCGCCTCGTTCCCCCTGGCGGTCTCCGGATTCAGTGGCGGGTCGGCGCTGCTCCCCGGCGGCTTCCCGGAAGCAGGGACGCCGCCATCGCAAGTGAGGGCAAGCAGGCGGAGCAGGTCTGACGTCACCTGCCTGCTCCGTCAATCAGGCTGGGGCGGGGAGTTTAAAAGCGGATACCAGGCAGAGATCCGGTGCCTGAGTATCTTCGTTTCTCCTTCGGAAGCTGTGATTCCAGAGCTCCCTCGTCCTGTGCCTCCAAGCATACTGTACCTCCAAGCATCCCGTGCCTCCAAGCACCTCCGTGCCTCCAAGCACCTCCGTGCCTCCAAGCACCTCGTGCCTCCAAGCACCTCGTGCCTCCAAGCACCTCCGTGCCTCCAAGCACCTCCGTGCCTCCAAGCACCTCCGTGCCTCCCAGCACCTCGTGCCTCCAAGCACCTCCGTGCCTCCAAGCACCCCGTGCCTCCAAGCACCTCGTGCCTCCAAGCACCTCCGTGCCTCCAAGCACCTCCGTGCCTCCAAGCACCTCCGTGCCTCCCAGCACCTCGTGCCTCCAAGCACCTCCGTGCCTCCAAGTACCTCCGTGCCTCCAAGTACCCTCGTGCCTTCAAGCACCTCCGTGCCTCCAAGCACCTCGTGCCTCCAAGCACCTCCGTGCCTCCAAGCACCTCCGTGCCTCCAAGCACCTCCGTGCCTCCAAGCACCTCGTGCCTCCAAGCATCTCCGTACCTCCAGGGGCCTCCTAGCACGCCCTGTACTTCCAGCACCTCAGAACCCCAATACCGCGGAGCCTCCGACATCACGGTACCTCTAATATCTCAGTACCCCAGCCTTCAGTATTTCTACGAGTCTTGTCTTACAGGAGACCGTCAAGAACTCCTCTGTGCCTCCCGCCTGCCGACGTAGTCCTGCATGAGGAAGACCTACATCCGGCCATCCCTACTGCGACCCAGTGGCGGTTCCTCTTCCCGGTCATCGGAAGAAGCCCCGAGTCCACAACACTCCCAAACCAGGTCAGTGATACTAATGCTTTAACATGTGAATGACTGCTAGTATGTGTGCTGACTTTTCTGTGTAATGTCAGTCCTGTTCTGACCCTCAAATCAGGTACACTGTGGTCAGATTGATTTCACCTCTATATACTGATTATAGGGTGTGGTTCAGTCACAAAATTGTGTAGTCAATATCAGAAAAATGTCTGTGAGCGGCAAAAGTGATGAGGAGAATTTGTCAAGCACTCCTACAGCCCTAACATGCTTATCTTGTAAGTCAGGGGTAATTGATATGATTCAATTGGTCACTTATGAGGGTTTGTGTGCAAACTGTTTCGCTTTTCAGCGAAGTAAAAAACAGGAGTTAGTTCAACCTCCAGTAGAGCCACCATGGAATATGTTCGCAAAGACTCTGTCTTCAATAGCGGACAGGTTAGCTCCAGTAGCACCACCTCAAGGGTTAGGTTACACTATGAACCCATACATGCAGCTCCCTTCCTATGGTTTGGTTCCAGTAGCCTCTACAAGCAACCAAGGGGTAGGTAAGACTAAGACAGATACGTCTGTATGGCAGACTACACAAGAGGATACATCGGATGATGATGCGGAAATAATAGATTCAACTCCGTATGATGATGAGTCGCAGAGCTTTAGTTCAGATGATGTAGCTGAACTCATTAATGCAGTAAAGGCTGTGCTTTCTCTGGAAGAACCAGCCAAGACAGCGTTAAAAGCAAAAGCACCTGTATTCAAACGAACAAAGTCAGTGAAAGCTGAATTTCCAGCGTCAGAGGAGTTGACGGAAATGATGGATGAGTCTTGGGCAGCGCCCGGTAAAAAGTATAAGATTCCTAGGAGATGGGATTCTTATTATCCATTTCCTGCTGGAGATTGTTCGAAGAGAGAAGTTCCTCCAAAAGTAGATGCACATGTTCTGCGACTTGTGCACAAATCTGCTTTGCCACTGTCATCTACCTCTTTGAATGATGTCACAGACAGGAGGGTAGAGAGCCTATTGAAAAATATTTTTTCTCTTGTGGGTGCAGTGGTAAGACCTGCTATGGCTTTGGCCTGGGTAGCAAAGGCAATGGGCGAATGGATAGAGGAACTAGAGAATGACATCCCCTCTCCTACTAGGGAGCAAGAGGATCGTCTTTGCCGTTTAAGACAATCTGCCCAGTATTTAGAAGAAGCAGCCATTGATGTAGGCACTGTTGCTTCTAAAGCTTCAGCCCTGGCAGTAGTCGCTCGCAGAGCAGTCTGGCTACGGACCTGGAAGGCAGATGCGGAGTCCAAGAAGGAATTGGAAGCATTGCCTTTCGTGGGTAATATATTATTTGGAAAACCTTTATCGGATATCCTAGAGTCAGAGGCTGAATCGAAGAAGGTCAGATTTCCGGCTACCTACAACCCTAAGTCCAGGGGTTTAAAATTTCGCTCATTTCGCTGGCAAAGCAAAGCGAAAAGTAAAGAGGAGCCTAAACAACCCCAGTTTAAATCCAGGGGTAGGAAGCAGTGGGCTAGCAAAAAGCCAGCTTCCAAACCTGAACAAAAGCCCTCAGCCTGAAGAGACGGGCCTCCGCCTGGAGGATTCCAGGGTTGGGGGCCGACTCCTGCAATTTGCACCCACATGTCAACAGTCAACAACAGATACCTGGGTGCAGAAGGTAGTATCTCAGGGGTATGGGTTCCCATTCAGGAGGCAGCCTCCTCAAAGATTTTTTTGCACCAGCCCGTCTCGTATAGAGTCGAAGGCCAATGCCCTGCAAGAAGCAGTCCAAAAATTACTGCAGTCAGGTGTGATTGTCCCAGTACCTCCATCACAAAAGGGACAGGGGTATTACTCCAATCTGTTTCTAATCCAGAAACCAAATGGGTCATATCGACCAATTTTAAATCTGAAGATGTTGAACAATTACATATGGATCCCGAAGTTCCACATGGAGACGTTACGCTCCATAATGTTGGCTATGGAACCGGGAGACTATATGGTATCTCTGGATGTGCGGGATGCTTACCTACATGTGCCTATAGCACTATCACATCAGTGTTACCTCAGGTTTGCCATCCTCAAGGAACACTTCCAGTTCCAAGCTCTGCCCTTCGGGCTAGCTACAGCACCCAGGGTGTTTACCAAGATCATGGTGGTTATGGCAGCTTGTCTGCGCAAACAAGGGATAAGGATATTCCCATACCTAGACGACCTATTAATCTTAGCACAGTCGCAAGATTTACTGTTGAGCCATCTCCGACAGACGATAGTTTGTTTACAGAGACACGGGTGGCTCATAAATTGGGAGAAGTCGTCCCTGAATCCATCACGGCGGATGGTTCATTTGGGAGCCATATTGGATTAAGACCTACAGAGAGTTCTCTTACCAGAGAAGAAAATAGTCAAGGTGCAGGTCATGGCTCAGGAAGCGTTGCAAGCCCAGACAATGTCAGTCCATGCAGCAATGCGACTGTTGGGTCTGATGGTATCAACGTTCGACATGGTGGAATATGCGCAATTCCACTCCAGACCATTGCAGCAGCTTATTCTGACCAAAGGGAACGGAAATCATCAAACAATAAAGAAGCAGATGATAAAGATTCCAGTAAATGTAAAAAGGTCTCTAGCATGGTGGCTACAGACAGACCATTTAAACAAGGGGAGACCCTTTTGGATAAAAGAGTGGCAAGTCCTGACGACAGATGCCAGCCTGCAAGGTTGGGGGGCGGTACTCGGAAGCCTATGGTTCCAGGGAAAATGGACCGCAAGGGAAAGTCGCCTGCCGATAAATCTGTTAGAAATAAGAACCATTTACTTGGCCCTAGTTCAGGCAAAGGACAATCTACAAGGAAGACCAGTCCAGATCCGCTCAGACAATGCGACGGCAGTAGCATACCTAAATCATCAAGGAGGGACTCACAGCAAGAGTCTGATGGAGGAAGTAACTCCCATTCTAAAGTGGGCAGAACTCCATCTCCCAGCATTGTCAGCAGTATTTGTCCCGGGTGTACTAAATTGGGAAGCGGATTTTCTCAGTCGGCACACCATTCAGGAAACCGAATGGGCACTACACCCAGAAGTGTTTCAGACACTGGTGAACAGATGGGGTCTACCGGAAATAGACCTTATGGCGTCTCGTCTAAACAACAAAGTTCCGAGGTACGGATCAAGAACAAGGGACCCAGGAGCAGTCCTGGTAGACGCACTGTCAGTAGAATGGAGGTTTCAGCTGGCATATCTGTTCCCTCCAATATCTGTTACCCAGAGTAGTGAGAAAGATAAAACAGGCAAAAGGAGCAATCATTCTAATAGCTCCAGCTTGGCCAAGAAGGCATTGGTACACAGATCTGTGGAGAATGTCCGTGGAAGCACCGATACTGCTCCCTCAACGTCCAGATCTGTTAATGCAGGGTCCTTGTTGTCACAGTCATCTGGATCGCCTGTCTTTGACGGCGTGGCTGTTGAAACCTCTATCTTAGAGGCTAAAGGATTTTCAAAGCAAGTAATCCAAACCATGCTTAGAGCAAGAAAGCCTTCTTCGGCCCGTGTATATCATAGAATATGGCAAGCCTATATTCATTGGTGTTCTGGAAAAAATTACAATCCAAGAGCCTTTGAAGTAGCTAGAATTTTGGATTTTTCTGCAGGCAGGATTGGATAAGGGGTTGAAGGTTGCTTCCTTGAGGGTGCAAGTCTCAGCGTTGACTGTATGGTTTCAGCAGAAGATTGCTGACCTACAGGATGTACGTACGTTTTTCCAAGGAGTAGTACATATTCAACCTCCATTTGTTCCTCCTGCAGCTCCCTGGGATTTGAATTTAGTTCTTAAATTTCTCCAGGGTCCTTTGTTTGAACCACTTGAGAGAGCGGATCTTAAGTGGTTAACGATTAAAGTTCTTTTTTTACTGGCAATGGCGTCAGCCAGAAGAGTGTCAGATTTAGGAGCATTATCATGTAAGTCTCCTTTCCTAAGTTTTTTTCCAGTCAGAGCAGTTCTCAGAACGAGATCTAGTTATCTTCCAAAGGTGGTGTCAAAGTTTCACCTGAATGAAGAGATTGTAGTCCCAGCTTTTCAGGTATCGGGACTATCTGCGGGAGAAGCGTCACTGGACGTGGTCCGGTCTTTAAAAATCTATATAGATCGTACTAGTGCCATCAGGAAAACAGATTCCCTCTTCATCCTCTACGGATTCCATAGGAGAGGTTGGCCTGCTAGTAAACAGACGCTGGCGAGATGGCTCCGAGTGGTAATATCTGAAGCTTATTCTCATGCAGATCTCCCTATTCCGGCTAATGTCTCTGCACACTCTACACGTAAGGTAGGTCCTTCTTGGGCAGCACAACAGGGTGCATCAGCAGAACAGATATGTAAGGCAGCCACATGGTCTTCCATAAACACATTCATCAGACATTATGCCTTGGATACTTTTGCCTCTCATGACGCAGACTTCGGGCGAAAGGTCCTCCTGTGCAATCAGGAGCGTCCCCACCACTAAAATGGCTTTGGGAATCCCAATGTTATCCTGTGGATAATCCTGTGGACCCAGCCAGAGAAATAAACGTTATGGTAAGAACTTACCGTTGATAACGTGATTTCTCTTATGTCCACAGGTATCCACAGGGATCCCACCCGGACGCATCTGATTTGAGGATCTAGACAAACACTAAAAACCACTTCCTTCTTGTATGGAAGGGTGTGCATGTGTGTTCTTATCGCCTGTACAGGTCTCTACCTAATGTTCCTGCCTATAATCGCTGTGGAAAGAACTGATCTGACTGAGTCAGTGGGCGGGACTATATAGTGGAGGCCCCAATGCATCCTGGGAGGCCAGAAAGCTCGTGACCGTGTTGGTGCCATTTTCGCTGTCGCTCGACAATATCCCAATGTTATCCTGTGGATACCTGTGGACATAAGAGAAATCACGTTATCAACGGTAAGTTCTTACCATAACGTTTATTTCTGACATTGTGCTGCGGCTCCCTCGCCTACCCCAGTGGCGCTGTATACTCCCGCGCCCTGGTTGCCGGATACTTACAGCGGAGGCGCTCCGGTCTCGTCAGGCATACATACCACCGCTGCTCTCCAGGATCGCGTGGCCGCACGATAGGGAGGATGTAAGAGAGTCTCCCAGACGGGACCCGCCGAAATCGCGATCCGGTCGTGGCCTCCGGGGACGGAACGCGCCGCTGGCGTGGACACTGTGGCAGTGCAGGGACCCCACTATTTACTAAAATCCGTTTAGTATAGGCTCCATAGTACCCGGTGGTGAAGCCCAGCAGAGGGAATAAGGCTCTGACCTGTAGCCCCTCCCCCAGGCGCCATCTACAGCAGATGTTCCTGCCCTGGAGCTGCATCTCTCTCTCTCACTTCCTGTCAGCGTTTGGGCGCCATTACACAGAGCTGCGCTGATCTGGGATTGCTGGACACTGTCTCCTCTGTAAAGCCGCCTGTCTCATCAGCGCTGTGCATTTACAGGACACAAGTATTCTACATGTCGTTTAGACAGTGTTAGTTAAGAACAAGTGCAGAACTACAGGGATATTTAGTACAAGTATCCTGTGATATACATCCAGTATCTACTGTGCATTGTTATATCTGTATACATACATAGCTTTACTTACTATTGCTAGTCCAGTGCAGTTTTATTGTGGTTTGTAATAATTTCTGCATTATACATGTGACTGTGTGTGCCAATAGCTGCTGTGTGGTTCCTATTCCGTGTATCTCACACACATTGCTATCCCTGTATTCTGTACCCTGACGGGGGCTAAATGCATCAGGGTCTTATTTTTATCTATCTATCTATCTATCTATCTATCTATCTATCTATCTATCTATCTATCTATCTATCTATCTATCCATATACATATACATATACATATACAGTATTCAGAGGGCGCACAACAATACTGTTATTCCAAATAAAAATCTAAACCAGCGTGACCCGAAGGACGAAAATGTAATAAAACAATATATTAAAATTATAATACAATTGTATGATGTTTCATAAATACAATATTCATTTGTACAAGATGTCAATAAAACAATACTTCATAGTGTGAATTTTTCATAAAAAACGGGGGGGCATCTGTATACCTGGCACTGTGGGGACATCTGTATACCTGGCACTGTGGGGACATCTGTATACCTGGCACTGTGAGGGGCAATTGTATACCTGGCACTGTGGGGGGCATCTGTATACCTGGCACTGTGGGGACATCTGTATACCTGGCACTGTGGGGACATCTGTATACCTGGCACTGTGGGGACATCTGTATTCCTGGCACTGTGGGGACATCTGTATACCTGGCACTGTGGGGACATCTGTATACCTGGCACTGTGGGGACATCTGTATACCTGGCACTGTGAGGGACATCTGTATACCTGGCACTGTGGGGACATCTGTATACCTGGCACTGTGAGGGGCAATTGTATACCTGGCACTGTGAGGGGCAATTGTATACCTGGCACTGTGGGGACATCTGTATACCTGGCACTGTGGGGGGCATCTGTATACCTGGCACTGTGGGGGGCATCTGTATACCTGGCACTGTGGGGGGCATCTGTATACCTGGCACTGTGGGGGGCATCTGTATACCTGGCACTGTGGGGACATCTGTATACCTGGCACTGTGAGGGGCAATTGTATACCTGGCACTGTGAGGGACAATTGTATACCTGGCACTGTGAGGGACAATTGTATACCTGGCACTGTGGGGACATCTGTATACCTGGCACTGTGGGGACATCTGTATACCTGGCACTGTGGGGGGCATCTGTATACCTGGCACTGTGGGGGGCATCTGTATACCTGGCACTGTAGGGGGCATCTGTATACCTGGCACTGTGGGGGGCATCTGTATACCTGGCACTGTGGGGGGCATCTGTATACCTGGCACTGTGAGGGGCATTTGTATACCTGGCACTGCACTATTGGGGGCATATGTGTATCACGTCCCATTTTTACTGGCCACTCCCATTTTTTTGGCATGCGCGCCTCCGGCGCACACACACACAGTGCCTCTAAGGGGCAGACCTACTGGGGGGCAGGGTAATTTTTTAAGTGGAGAATTTTTGTATGGCCCCCGAAGGATTTTATAAATATCCAAATGGCCCTCTGTAGAAAAAAGGTTCCCCACCCCTGCCCTAGAGCTACATTCTCCAATAATGTCTGCATCACAGGGCGGGAGATCCGTGGCTGATCCTGCGTCATGCAGTGCTGACGCAGTGGATTTATCTGAGGAAAATATTCCAGCTGAGGGTCAAGGTATTGGGGGTTCTGTACCCCTTGGTCAGCCTGCAGCACCGGTGGCACACCAAGACCCACCTTGGGCTGCTTTTTCTAATTTACTTAGTACGCTAGTAATGAGACTTGCGCCCCCTGTGGGACCTCCCTATGCCTGTACAATCACATATTGTCCCTGTTGTAAATCCACCATGGGTGGATTCTCTGTCGACTCCGTTACAGCAGTTAAATCAGTCCTTGGTTAAACAAAAGCCTGACTCTCGCTCCACTAGGACCAAAGGGTCATCTAAGCGGGCCATTTCTTCCTCACAATCCACGTATGTTTCGGATACTTCATCCGATGAAGATGGTGTATATACTGACCCATTAGACACTGATGCAGATGCTTCTGATGGGGAATCTACAACACAGGTGGATGTTCCTGACCTCTTGGAGGCTATCAAACTGATTCTTCAGATCGATGAAGAAACAACCTCCAGATACGTCTAAGAAACCTGATAAGTTCAAACGTCAGAAGGTTACTAAATTAGTTTTTTCCACATTTGGACCATTTAGTTGACATACGTCAGGAATCCTGGGAGTCTCCAGGAAAGAAATTCTCCCTGTCTAAAAAGATGCTAGCTCGTTATCCCCTCGCTGCAGAGTTAAGTAAAAATTAGGAAACATCACCTTCGGTGGACTCGCATGTTGCACGTTTGGTGTCTTCTACTCTGCCTGTCACTACCGAAGGAACCGATGGATAAGCGTGTGGAGGGTTGCTTGAAGTCTATTTAAACTCTTGCAGGAGCTGTGCATAGACCTACCATAGCGGCTTCTTGGGCTGCAAAAGCTATTGAAGCCTGGGTTCAAGAAATTGAAGCGGAGCTACCTTCTAATTTTTCTGATAATGCCAGAGAGTGTCTTTCATATATTACCACAGCCTCTCATTACATACAGGAGGCAGCCTCTGATGCCAGTGTGCTGGCAGCCAAAGCGTCTACTTACTACGTCCATTCTGGCTCGCCGGATTCTGTAGTTGCGTTCCTGGTCTGTAGATCTGGACTCTAAAAAAAACCTTGAAGATGATCCCTTTTAAGGGTAACATGCTTTTTGGGGAAGATCTGAACAAGATTGTTGCTGACTTAGCGTCTGCTAAAACTGCCTGTCTGCCTAGTACCAATCCTTCAGCTCCGAAAACTAAAAGTACCACCTTTCGTTTCTTTTGGCCTCCAAGTAAAGCAAAGGGTCAGTCGTACCCGAAACAGGCTCACACTTCCAAAACCTCTAAGCCCAAACCTAAACGTTCCTGGGCTGCCCGTCAGCCTGCTTCCAAACCAGACAAGCCTGCTGCATGACGGGGCGGGCCTCCTACGTTTGGTGGTACAATCCCTCTTGGAAACAGGAGTGATAGTGCCGGTGCCTCTGGCTCAGAGAGGCAGGGGTTACTATTCAACTCTGTTCCTAGTTCCGAAACCGAATGGAACCTCACGGCCCATTCTCAACCTCAAGTCTTTGAACATATTTGTGAAGGTATCCAAATTCCGTATGGAAACTCTTCGCTCTATTGTTCTGGCCTTGGAGCCCAAGGACTGTATGGTATCCCTGGATGTTCAGGATGCTTACCTACATATACCTATTGCCATGTAGCATCAGCAATATCTGCGGTTTGCTATTGGCAACCTACATTATAAATTCCAGGCCTTGCCTTTTGGACTGACCTTAGCTCCGCGAATCTTCACCAAGGTCATGGCGGTCATGATGGCCCTTCTACTCCGTCAGGGTATCAGGATCCTGCCGTATCTGGACGACTTGTTGATCCTGGCGAACTCCTCATAGGTTCTCCTCCGTCATCTGGAACGGACGGTCCAATACCTGCAAGCTCATCAACTAGAAGAAATCCTCGCTGGTTCCTGCTCGGAGCATGGTACACCTGGGGGCGTTACTGGACACACACAACCAACGGTTGTTTTTGTCTCCGGAGAAGGTCCTGAAACTTCAGGACAGGATACGATGCTTCCTCTCTCGCCCTCGTGTATCGATACACTCGGCGATGCAAGTACTAGGCCTCATGGTAGGGGGGTGGGCAATTATTTCAGCTGGGGGGCCACATAGCACATTCCAGCGAATATTCGAGGGCCGCACACAAAATATCCCCTCCCTGGGTACAGTTGCCAGCTCCCCCCTCTCCTTGTGCACACACAGGTACTAGCATCACAAACACACACACACAGGTGTAGGTGGGTACAGGGTGTTTACGCAAAGCTTCAGGGGGTGTACACTGTCAAAAACGTCGGGAAGGTAGGTGTACAGGGTGCCATATACACAGAGGTAGGGGGTTCTGGGTATCAAACATGGGAGGGGAGTACAAGGTGTGTAACACACACACACACAGGGGTAGGATGGTACTGGGACACGCACCAGGGGTGAGGGGGATAGTGGGGGTCACGCACAGAGATATGAGGTACAGTGATTCACACAAGGGGGGGGGGGGGTAGGTGGGTACAAGGCTCCCAGGGTGCTCACCTCTCTCTGCACCAATCCACTGAGCTGCAGGGTATGATCTGCGGGACCCAGATACAGGCCAGGGGGATCAAGGCAGGTCGCTTAACAAGTGTTGCATGGAGCCGCGCCACCAGTCATTTCGGGAGTAAGGCCGGAACTGTGACCGGGAGGCCAAGGTCTGCTTCCTCCTCCCTGGAGGAGGGAGGGTGCGGGAGATGCTGCTGCTGTTCCTCCATGGTGATGCAGCAGGGAGCAGGAGGTGGAGCTGGCCGAGGAGGTTAGCCAGGGAGCAGGAGACAGCCGGCATCCAGCTGCCCAGATGATCCGCTGGCCCCACCCGCTGCTGCCTACATCCGCTGCTGCCCTTGCTTTGGCTCCGCCCCCTGCACCGCTCAGCGCCCGACGTCGGAAAGGAAATCCCGGTCAGCAGCCCCTGTGACGTGACCGGGATTTCCTCAGCGGCGCCGTGTCTTGGAGCTGCTGTAGTGCAATGACAAGCGGCTCAGCCAGTCGGGTCGCTTGTCATTGGGCACTGGTGGGGGACAGCGGGCCAGGCAGGATCGGTTCGCGGGCCGCATCCGGCCCGCGGGCCGCATGTTGCCCACCCCTGCCTCATGGTGTTGGCTTTCGACATGGTAGAGTACGCTTAATTTCATTCTTGCCCTCTGCAGAGGTTAATCCTTTCCAAGTGGGACAGCCTGCTTCACCGGATCAGGTCTCGCATGATTTCCTTGACTCTGGAAGTTCGTCTGTCTCTGAGCTGGTGGCTCCAGGACCAACGATTGAGCAGCGGTCGTCCCTTCTGGATCTCCAACTGGGTCCTCCTAACGACGGATGCCAGTCTGTGGGGTTGGAGCAACACTCTCTTCAGGGTCGGTGGACCAGGGAGGAAGCTCTCCTCTCGATAAACATTCTGGAGTTGCTGGCAGTGTCCAAATTCTCTGAAACTGGCCCTGTCTCTGGTACAGAACAGACCTGTTCAAGTACAGTTGGATAACGCCACCACGGTGGCGTACATAAATCATCCAGGCGGCACCCGAAGCCGCATGGCAATGATGGAAGTGTCAAAGATTCTTCTATGGGCGGAACGCTATCTGTCATCCATATCGGCAGAGTTCATTCTGGGGGTCCTCAACTGGGAAGCGGACTTCCTCAGTCATCAGGACGTACACACCAGAGAGTGGAGCCTTCATCCGGAAGTCTTTCAACTCCTAGTGAACAAGTGGGGCATACCAGATGTAGACCTGATGGCATCTTGACACAATCACAAGGTTCCGGTCTTCGGAGCAAGGACAAGGGATCCTCAAGCAGCGTTCGTGGACGCACTGGCAATTCCATGGAACTTTCAGCTGCCGTACGTGTTCCCTCCCTTGTCACTCCTGCCCAGGGTAATAAGGAAGTTCAAGCAAGAAGGAGGATTACTACTTCTAATCGCTCCAGCGTTGCCCAGACGGCATTGGTTCTCAGACCTGCAGGGTCTCTCGAAAGAGTGTCATCTTCTACTTCCGCAACGCCCAGACCTCCTCGTTCGGGGCCCTTGTGTCTACCAGGATCTGGCCCGACTGGCTTTGACGGCATGGCTCTTGAAACTTCAGTTCTGAGGGCCAAAGGTTTTTCTGAGGCGGTCATTCAAACTATGTTTAAAGTCCGCTTCGGCTCGGATTTATTATAGGGTCTGGAATTCTTACTTCACCTGGTGTGCGGCTAAGAATTATGATGCATACAAGTTCAGTACTGCCAAACTTTTGGCTTTTCTGCAACAGGGCCTTGACTTAGGCCTTCGTCTGGCCTTCCTCAAGGTTCATATTTCAGCCTTGTCGGTATGATTTCAGAGAAAAATTGCGACTTTGCCTGATCATACTTTTACTCAGGGTGTTCCTCCTGTGGCTCCTTGGGATTTGTCGGTTGTTCTGGATGCCCTACAAGAGTCTCTGTTTGACACTCTTGAGTCTGTGGACCTTAAATGGCTTACACTTAAGGTCTTATTTTTGCTGGCTATTGCCTCTGCTAGAAGGGTTTCAGACTTGGGTGCCTTATCCTGTCGGTCACTCTTTCTGATTTTTCACCATGACCGTGCAGTTTTTAGAACTCGCCCTGGTTATCTGCCTAAGGTGGTGTCGTCTTTCCACCTTTTAACCAAGAGATTGTGGTTCCGGCTTTTATCTCTCCTGATTTGTCCTCCAAAGAATGTTTTTTTGGATGTGGTATATATGTGAAGAGAACCGCCTTTCTTAGGAGATCTGATTCTCTCTTTGTTCTTTTTGATTTTCACAAATGTGGCCGGCCTGCGAATAAGCAGACCTTGGCCAGATGGATTAGAATGGTGATTGCACATGCTTATGTACAGGCTGGACTTCCAGCTCCTGCTACTATCAAGGCCCATTCTACTCTGTCTGTTGGACCTTCTTTGGCGGGCCGCCGTGGCTCGTCCCTAGAACAATTGTGCAAGGCGGCTACGTGGTCCTCAGTGAACACGTTCGTCAGGTGCTATGCCTTTGATACTTCCGCCTCCCAGGATGCTTCCTTTTGGATGCCGGTTTCTTGTGCCTGCTACAGTGCGTCCCCTCCCATGAGGAACTGCTTTAGGACATCCCCAATGTTATTCCCTGTGGAATACCAGTGTACCCCGCTGCAGAAAAGGAGATTTATGGTAAGACTTACCTTCATTAAATCTCTTTCTGCGAGGTACACTGGATTCCACAGGGCGCCCACCCTGACGCACTTAGCTTCTTTGGGTTTGTATGGCATTAGCTGCTGATACCTTCTCCTGTCAGGAGAATGTGGTTATATGTCGCTACTAACTACTGTCGTCTTTTACCTGCTACTGCATTGGACTGGTTAACAAAACTGAGCTCCAGTGCCTGGAGGCGGGGTTATAGAGGAGGCGGTGCAGTGCATCCTGGGAACAGTCAAAGCTTTAGCCTGTTGGTGCCTCGGATCAAGAGCCAACTCTACACCCCGATGTTATTACCTGTGGAATCCAGTGTACCTCGCAGAAAGAGCTTTAACAATGGTAAGTCTTACCATAAATCTCCTTTTTCCTGTAGACTGTAAGCTTGCGAGCAGGGCCTTCCTACCTTTACCGGTCTGTCTATATTTGCCCAGCTTTTTTGTATTACTGTTGGTCTAATTGTAAAGCGCATTGTTTCATATGCTTTGGTTGGAATATAAGGATTTTAACAGAATACTGGACCTGGCTATAGAGATTGAGTGCCCCAGGGGACCCTATTACACCCTTTTTATACCTCATGGCTGCTCCAAAGCTGTTATGTAAAATAATCACAGATCCAGCTCCATCCGACCCTTCATTTCTCTTGTTACGCTTATATCTAGGTAGTTATTATTGTTTATGTGGTGCCAAGGAACTAAAACAAGTCTTTGGTTTTGTAAAAAGGGAAGTAGTCATTAAGTTTATGTTGGCAGTTGGTATGTCGACACCATCATTCTGACCCCGCTGTAATGTCAGATAAAATATATTAACCACGTCGACAATATTTCTCTGACGTCCTAGTGGATGCTGGGAACTCCGTAAGGACCATGGGAATAGACGGGCTCCGCAGGAGACTGGGCACTCTAAAAGAAAGATTAGGTACTATCTGGTGTGCACTGGCTCCTCCCTCTATGCCCCTCCTCCAGACCTCAGTTAGAATCTGTGCCCGGCCAGAGCTGGGTGCTCCTAGTGGGCTCTCCTGAGCTTGCTAGAAAGAAAGTATTTGTTAGGTTTTTTATTTTCAGTGAGATCTGCTGGCAACAGACTCACTGCTACGTGGGACTGAGGGGAGAGAAGCAAACCTACCTGCGTGCAGCTAGCTTGGGCTTCTAAGGCTACTGGACACCATTAGCTCCAGAGGGTTCGAACACAGGGCCTGACCTCGATCGTCCGTTCCCGGAGCCGCGCTGCCGTCCCCCTTGCAGAGCCAGAAGACAGAAGAAGGAGATGAAATCGGCGGCAGAAGACTCCGGTCTTCATTAAGGTAGCGCACAGCACTGCAGCTGTGCGCCATTGCTCCCACTGCACACCACACACTCCGGTCACTGTAGGGTGCAGGGCGCTGGGGGGGGGGGGGGGGGCGCCCTGGGCAACAATAAGAATACCTTTTGGCACTAAATACACATAATACAGTCTGGAAAACTGTATATGTGTAAAAAACCCTGTCATTAAGCTATACAAAACGCGGGAGAAGCCTGCCGCTGATCTCTGGTCAGGGACCTCCTGAAACCAAAACAGGTATCGGTGCATCACTGCACGCGAGTCCTGGGAAAGATGGTGGCTTCTTACGAAGCAGTTCCCTTCGGCAGGTTCCATGCAAGGATCTTTCAGTTGGATCTGTTAGACAAATGGTCCGGATCGCATCTTCAGATGCATCGGTTGATCACCCTGTCCCCAAGGGCCAGGGTGTCTCTGCTGTGGTGGCTGCAGAGTGCTCATCTTCTCGAGGGCCGCAGATTCGGCATACAGGACTGGGTCCTGGTGACCACGGATGCAAGCCTCCGAGGATGGGGGGCAGTCACTCAGGGAAGGAACTTCCAAGGACAGTGGTCAAGTCAGGAGACTTCACTACACATAAATATACTGGAACTAAGGGCCATTTACAACGCCCTGAGTCAAGCAGAGCCCCTGCTTCAAAACCAACCAGTGCTGATTCAATCAGACAACATCACGGCGGTCGCCCATGTAAACCGCCAGGGCGGCACAAGAAGCAGGATGGCGATGGCAGAAGCCACAAGGATTCTTCGATGGGCGGAGAATCACGTGCTAGCACTGTCAGCAGTGTACATTCCGGGAGTGGACAACTGGGAAGCAGATTTCCTCAGCAGGCACGACCTCCACCCGGGAGAGTGGGGACTTCATCCAGAAGTCTTTACGCAGATTGTAAACCGTTGGGAACGGCCACAGGTGGACATGATGATGGCGTCCCGCCTCAACAAAAAGCTAAAAAAATATTGCGCCAGGTCAAGGAACCCTCAGGCGATAGCTGTGGACGCACTAGTGACACCGTGGGTGTACCAGTCGGTTTATGTGTTCCCTCCTCTTCCTCTCATACCCAAGGTACTGAGGATAGTAAGAAAGAGAGGAGTAAGAACTATACTCATCGTTCCGGATTGGCCAAGAAGAACTTGGTACCCAGAACTACAAGAAATGATCTCAGAGGACCCATGGCCTCTGCCTATCAGACAGGACCTGTTACAGCAGGGGCCCCGTCTGTTCCAAGACTTACCGCGGCTGCGTTTGACGGCATGGCGGTTGAACGCTGGATCCTAACGGAAAAGGGCATTCCAGATGAAGTGATTCCTACGCTGATAAAAGTTAGGAAGGATGTGACAGCAAATCATTATCACCGCATATGGCGGAAATATGTTGCTTGGTGTGAGGCCAGGAAGGCCCCAACAGAGGAATTCCAGCTGGGGCGATTTCTGCACTTCCTACAGTCAGGAGTGACTATGGGCCTAAGATTGGGGTCCATAAAGGTCCAGATTTCGGCCCTATCTATTTTCTTTCAAAAAGAACTGGCTTCACTGCCTGAAGTTCAGACGTTTGTTAAGGGAGTGCTGCATATTCAGCCCCCTTTTGTGCCTCCAGTGGCACCTTGGGATCTTAACGTTGTGTTGGATTTCCTGAAATCCCACTGGTTTGAGCCACTTAAGACCGTGGAACTAAAGTATCTCACGTGGAAGGTGGTCATGCTGTTGGCCTTAGCATCGGCTAGGCGCGTGTCAGAATTGGCGACTTTGTCATGTAAAAGCCCTTATCTGATCTTCCATATGGACAGGGCAGAATTGAGGACTCGTCCCCAATTTCTCCCTAAGGTGGTATCAGCGTTTCATTTGAACTAACCTATTGTGGTGCCTGCGGCTACTCGGGACTTGGAGGACTCCAAGTTACTGGATGTAGTCAGGGCTTTGAAAATCTATGTAGCCAGGACGGCTGGAGTCAGGAAAACTGACTCGCTGTTTATCCTGCATGCACCCAACAAGCTGGGTGCTCCTGCTTCAAAGCAAACTATTGCGCGCTGGATCTGTAACACAATTCAGCAAGCTCATTCTGCGGCAGGGTTACCGCATCCTAAATCGGTAAAAGCCCATTCCACAAGGAAGGTGGGCTCTTCTTGGGCGGCTGCCCGAGGGGTCTCGGCTTTACAGCTTTGCCGAGCTGCTACTTGGTCGGGTGCAAACACATTTGCTAAGTTCTACAAGTTTGATACCCTGGCTGAGGAGGACCTTGCCTTTGCTCATTCGGTGCTGCAGAGTCATCCGCACTCTCCCGCCCGTTTGGGAGCTTTGGTATAATCCCCATGGTCCTTACGGAGTTCCCAGCATCCACTAGGACGTCAGAGAAAATGAGAATTTACTCACCGATAATTCTATTTCTCGTAGTCCGTAGTGGATGCTGGGCGCCCGTCCCAAGTGCGGACTCTCTGCAATACATGTATATAGTTATTGCTTAACTAAAGGGTTATTGTTATGAGCCATCTGTTACTGAGGCTCAGTTGTTGTTCATACTGTTAACTGGGTATGGTTATCACAAGTTGTACGGTGTGATTGGTGTGGCTGGTATGAGTCTTACCCTGGATTCCAAATCCTTTCCTTGTGTCAGCTCTCGCGGGCAGAGTTTCCTTAACTGAGGTCTGGAGGAGGGGAATAGAGGGAGGAGCCAGTGCACACCAGATAGTACCTAATCTTTCTTTTAGAGTGCCCAGTCTCCTGCGGAGCCGTCTATTCCCATGGTTCTTACGGAGTTCCCAGCATCCACTACGGACTATGAGAAATAGATTTACCGGTGAGTAAATTCTTATTTATGTTAAGTTATAATGCTGACATGCTTACAGGGCTTTATCTCGCATGTCAACAGTGTCTGCATTCTCCCATTGATATGTTAGCTGCCACAAAACTTATGCGTTCCTTAAACAAACGCATACAAAGAGGGTTTGCTGACAGTCCATAGAGAGAGAGAAGTTTTTTATAGTAGGGGAACTTCCACAGATAGATAGATAGATAGATAGATAGATAGTGATCACACTGGTCCCAGGGAACCCTCTCTTTTAAAAATTGGGGTCCTGCCTGTCCTTTTCTGGGTCCCATTGGAATGAATATTCTTATTAATCTTCTTAATTATTCAAATATAAAAACAAGGACTTGTTTTTATATTTTAATAATTAAGAAGATTAATAAGACAGTGCTGCTGGGCTGTGTAGTATACTGTACATAGTAGACACTTGCACCAAAGCTGTAACTAGACATTTTGGTTTCCCCCTACCACACACATAAAGAAGAGGTAGTGCATGCCGAAGGAGCGGTGCAAAAATTTAGGGGTGTGGCTTTGTGGGGGAAGGGGTGTGGATACATAATAGTACCAATTCGCATTACATCACACACATTGCGCCAGGTAGAGCACTTATACACAGTGATCGTGGTTGTCAGCGAGGGAAGGGGGTGCCCGCAGTCATCGCGTATGTCAGTGGGGGTGCCAAGGGGAGGAGTGACAATGACTGACGTAGTCAGGGCTGGATTAAGGCTAGTGGGGGTTCCAGGCAACAAAGGTGTGGGGGCCCCCACCAATAAAGCGGACTGTGCACACTGTTGCTATCAATAGAGAGAGGGAGAGGGTGAGAGATTAAGACAGTGTCAGGGAGAGGAAGAGACCGTGAGGAACAAGCGAGAGAGGGAGAGAGCCTGAAATAGAGAAGGGGGGGGAGCAAGAGAGGGAGAGAGTCGGGAAGATCGAGAGAGGGAGAGGGTGCGAGCAGGACAGAGTCAGGGGGGTGATCTTCAGTATGCCGAATGTCGAGATCCCGGCGCACAGTATACCGGCGCCGGGATCCCGACACCCGGGATACCGACAGCTACTCTCCCTCGTGGGGGTCCACAACCCCCCTGGAGGGAGAATAAATAGCGTGCGGGGGGGGGGGGGAGGTGGAGAGGGAGGGTGTCAGTGAGGTAGAGAGAGAGTCAGGAAGACAGACAGGGGAGAGCACAGCGCACACAGTCTCCGGCACTCGCCTCCCCCCATCTCCGCAGCACATACACAGCAACCAGCTCTCACCTCTCCCCCTGCACAGCGCACACAGTCTCCGGCACTCACCTCTCCCCCTGCACAGCGCACACAGTCTCCGGCACTCACCTCTCCCCCTGCACAGCGCACACAGTCTCCGGCACTCACCTCTCCCCCTGCACAGCGCACACAGTCTCCGGCACTCGCCTCCCCGCACAGCGCACACAGTCTCCGGCACTCGCCTCCCCGCACAGCGCACACAGTCTCCGGCACTCGCCTCCCCGCACAGCGCACACAGTCTCCGGCACTCGCCTCCCCGCACAGCGCACACAGTCTCCGGCACTCGCCTCCCCGCACAGCGCACACAGTCTCCGGCACTCGCCTCCCCGCACAGCGCACACAGTCTCCGGCACTCGCCTCCCCGCACAGCGCACACAGTCTCCGGCACTCGCCTCCCCGCACAGCGCACACAGTCTCCGGCACTCGCCTCCCCGCACAGCGCACACAGTCTCCGGCACTCGCCTCCCCGCACAGCGCACACAGTCTCCGGCACTCGCCTCCCCGCACAGCGCACACAGTCTCCGGCACTCGCCTCCCCGCACAGCGCACACAGTCTCCGGCACTCCCCTCCCCGCACAGCGCACACAGTCTCCGGCACTCCCCTCCCCGCACAGCGCACACAGTCTCCGGCACTCGCCTCCCCGCACAGCGCACACAGTCTCCGGCACTCTCCTCCCCCCATCCCCGCACACAGTCTCCGGCACTCTCCTCCCCCCATCCCCGCACACAGTCTCCGGCACTCTCCTCCCCCCATCCCCGCACACAGTCTCCGGCACTCTCCTCCCCCCATCCCCGCACACAGTCTCCGGCACTCTCCTCCCCCCATCCCCGCACACAGTCTCCGGCACTCTCCTCCCCCCATCCCCGCACACAGTCTCCGGCACTCGCCTCCCCGCAAAACATACACAGCAACTAGCTCTTCCTCTCCCCCCGAACAGCACACACACAGTCTCCGGCACTTACCTCCCCCCATCCCCCCAGCACATACACAGCAACCAGCTCTCCCCTCTCCCCCCGAACAGCACACACACAGTCTCTGGCACTCACCTCCCCCCATCCCCCCAGCACATACACAGCAACCAGCTCTCCCCTCTCCCCCCCGAACAGCACACACACAGTCTCCGGCACTCGCCTCCCCTCATCCCCCCAGCACATACACAGCAACCAGCTCTCCCCTCTCCGCCCGCACAGCACACACACAGTCTCCGGCACTCACCTCCCCCCATCACCCCAGCACATACACAGCAACCAGCTCTGCCCCTGCACAGCACACGCACACAGTCTCCGGCACTCACCTCCCCCGATCCCCGCAGCACATACACAGCAACCAGCTCTCCCCCCGCACAGCACACACACAGTCTCCGGCACTCACCTCCCCCCATCCCCCGAACAGCACATACACAGCAACCAGCTCTCCCCTCTCCCCCCGAACAGCACACACACACAGTCTCCGGCACTCACCTCCCCCTCCGAACAGCACACACACAGTCTCCAGCACTCACCTCCCCCCATCCCCGCAGCACATACACAGCAACCAGCTCTCCCCTCTCCCCCCGCACAGCACACACAGGGGTATATTTACTAAGCTCCCGATTTTGACCGAGATGCCGTTTTTTCATCAAAGTGTCATCTCGGTAAATCTCGGTCATTTACTAAACACTAATCACGGCAGTGATGAGGGCATTCGTAATTTTTTGCTAGTTTAGGTAAAAAATTACGAATGAATACACCATCGGTCAAAACGCGGCTGTTTAAGTATGAATCTCGGTCATTTACTAAGAAGTGCAAAGCAAAAAAAAACAAAACACTGCCGTGAAAAATTACAACTCGTAAAAAAGTGCTAAAAAAAAACAGACCTGCTTTTTTTTTCCGTGATTGGAGATGCATGCAGGGATCCATGAGATCCGTGCATGTATATCAGTTGGAAGGGGTGGGAAAGTGCTTATTTTTTCAATAAAAATTGCGTGGGGTCCCCCCTCCTAAGCATAACCAGCCTCGGGCTCTTTGAGCCGATCCTGGTTGCAGAAATATGGGAAAAAAAATGACAGGGGTTCCCCCATATTTAAGCAACCAGCATCGGGCTCTGCGCCTGGTCCTGGTCCCAAAAATACGGGGGACAAAAAGAGTAGGGGTCCCCCGTATTTTTAAAACCAGCACCGGGCTCCACTAGCTGGACAGATAATGCCACAGCCGGGGGTCACTTTTATATAGTGCCCTGCAGCCGTGGCATCAAAAATCCAACTAGTCACTCCTGGCCGGGGTACCCTGGGGGAGTGGGGACCCCTTCAATCAAGGGGTCCCCCCCCCCCAGCCACCCAAGGGCCAGGGGTGAAGCCCGAGGCTGTCCCCCCCCCATCCAATGGGCTGCGGATGGGGAGGCTGATAGCCTTTGTTGTCAAAGAAAAGATATTGTTTTTAGTAGCAGTACTACAAGGCCCAGCAAGCCTCCCCCGCATGCTGGTACTTGGAGAACCACAAGTACCAGCATGCGACGGAAAAACGGGCCCGCTGGTACCTGTAGTACTACTACTAAAAAAATACCCAAAAAAAGACAAGACACACACACCGTGAAAGTATAATTTTATTACATACACATACACACATACATACATACTTACCTTAAGTTCCCACGCAGGTCGGTCCTCTTCTCCAGTAGAATCCAAGGGGTACCTGTTGAAGAAATTATACTCACGAGATCCAGGGGTCCAGGCTCCTCGGGAAATCCAGGGGTAATCCACGTACTTGCATAAAATAAGAAAACGGAAAGCCGAGCCACGAACTGAAAGGGGCCCCATGTTTTCACATGGGACTCCTTTCCACGAATGCCAGAAACCCACTCTGACTGATGTCTAAGTGGGTTTCTTCAGCCAATCAGGGAGTGCCACGTCGTAGCACTCTCCTGATCGGCTGTGTGCTCCTGTACTGAGTGACAGGCAGCACACGGCAGTGTTACAATGTAGCGCCTATGCGCTCCATTGTAACCAATGATGGGAACTTTCTGCTCAGCGGTGACGTCACTTTAGGTCAACCGCAGGGCAGAAAGTTCCCATCATTGGTTACAATGTAGCGCATAGGCGCTACATTGTAACACTGCCGTGTGCTGCCTGTCACTCAGTACAGGAGCACACAGCCGATCAGGAGAGTGCTACAACGTGGCACTCCCTGATTGGCTGAAGAAACCCACTTAGACATCAGCCAGAGTGGGTTTCTGGCATTCGTGGAAAGGAGTCCCATGTGAAAACATGGGGCCCCTTTCAGTTCGTGGCTCGGCTTTCCGTTTTCTTATTTTATGCAAGTACGTGGATTACCCCTGGATTTCCCGAGGAGCCTGGACCCCTGGATCTCGTGAGTATAATTTCTTCAACAGGTACCCCTTGGATTCTACTGGAGAAGAGGACCGACCTGCGTGGGAACTTAAGGTAAGTATGTATGTATGTATGTAATAAAATTATACTTTCACGGTGTGTGTGTCTTGTCTTTTTTTGGGTATTTTTTTAGTAGTAGTACTACAGGTACCAGCGGGCCCGTTTTTCCGTCGCATGCTGGTACTTGTGGTTCTCCAAGTACCAGCATGCGGGGGAGGCTTGCTGGGCCTTGTAGTACTGCTACTAAAAACAATATCTTTTCTTTGACAACAAAGGCTATCAGCCTCCCCATCCGCAGCCCATTGGATGGGGGGGGACAGCCTCGGGCTTCACCCCTGGCCCTTGGGTGGCTGGGGGGGGGACCCCTTGATTGAAGGGGTCCCCACTCCCCCAGGGTACCCCGGCCAGGAGTGACTAGTTGGATTTTTGATGCCACGGCTGCAGGGCACTATATAAAAGTGACCCCCGGCTGTGGCATTATCTGTCCAGCTAGTGGAGCCCGGTGCTGGTTTTAAAAATACGGGGGACCCCTACTCTTTTTGTCCCCCGTATTTTTGGGACCAGGACCAGGCGCAGAGCCCGATGCTGGTTGCTTAAATATGGGGGAACCCCTGTCATTTTTTTTCCCATATTTCTGCAACCAGGATCGGCTCAAAGAGCCCGAGGCTGGTTATGCTTAGGAGGGGGGATCCCACGCATTTTTTTTAATTATTTTACAGTGTTTAATTAAAAAAAAAAAAAATAAGAACCCCAGCACGGATCACACAGATCCGGCCGAGATTGATTGTAAAAAAAAACGGCAGTGTTTTGCTAATCACTGCCGTAAAAATAGGTAAAAAAAAACGAATGACATCGACATCGGAAGAAAAGAAAAACCCGAATACGACAGCTTAGTAAATCCATCGTAATCAATTCAAAAAGTTGCAGTTTTACACTGTCGATGTCATTCGTGATTGAACTTTGACCTTTTTTCGGAAATTACGAATCTTAGTAAATTTACCCCACAGTCTCCGGCACTCGCCTCCCCCCATCTCCGCAGCCCATACACAGCAACCAGCTCTCACCTCTCCCCCTGCACAGCGCACACAGTCTCCGGCACTCGCCTCCCCGCACAGCGCACACAGTCTCCGGCACTCGCCTCCCCCCATCTCCGCAGCACATGCACAGCGCACACAGTCTCCGGCACTCGCCTCCCCGCACAGCGCACACAGTCTCCGGCACTCGCCTCCCCGCACAGCGCACACAGTCTCCGGCACTCGCCTCCCCGCACAGCGCACACAGTCTCCGGCACTCGCCTCCCCGCACAGCGCACACAGTCTCCGGCACTCGCCTCCCCCCATCCCTGCAGCACATACACAGCAACCAGCTCTCCCCCCGCACAGCACACACACAGTCTCCGGCACTCCCCTCCCCCCATCCCCCCAGCACATACACAGCAACCAGCACTCCCCTCTCCCCCTGAACAGCACACACACACAGTCTCCGGCACTCACCTCCCCCTCCGAACAGCACACACACTGTCTCCAGCACTCACCTCCCCCCATTCCCGCAGCACATACACAGCAACCAGCTCTCCCCTCTCCCCCCGCACAGCGCACACACAGTCTCCGGCACTCGCCTCCCCGCACAGCGCACACAGTCTCCGGCACTCGCCTCCCCGCACAGCGCACACAGTCTCCGGCACTCGCCTCCCCGCACAGCGCACACAGTCTCCGGCACTCGCCTCCCCGCACAGCGCACACAGTCTCCGGCACTCGCCTCCCCGCACAGCGCACACAGTCTCCGGCACTCGCCTCCCCCCATCCCTGCAGCACATACACAGCAACCAGCTCTCCCCCCGCACAGCACACACACAGTCTCCGGCACTCCCCTCCCCCCATCCCCCCAGCACATACACAGCAACCAGCACTCCCCTCTCCCCCCGAACAGCACACACACACAGTCTCCGGCACTCACCTCCCCCTCCGAACAGCACACACACAGTCTCCAGCACTCACCTCCCCCCATCCCCGCAGCACATACACAGCAACCAGCTCTCCCCTCTCCCCCCGCACAGCACACACAGTCTCCGGCACTCGCCTCCCCCCATCTCCGCAGCCCATACACAGCAACCAGCTCTCACCTCTCCCCCTGCACAGCGCACACAGTCTCCGGCACTCGCCTCCCCGCACAGCGCACACAGTCTCCGGCACTCGCCTCCCCCCATCTCCGCAGCACATGCACAGCGCACACAGTCTCCGGCACTCGCCTCCCCGCACAGCGCACACAGTCTCCGGCACTCGCCTCCCCGCACAGCGCACACAGTCTCCGGCACTCGCCTCCCCGCACAGCGCACACAGTCTCCGGCACTCGCCTCCCCGCACAGCGCACACAGTCTCCGGCACTCGCCTCCCCGCACAGCGCACACAGTCTCCGGCACTCGCCTCCCCGCACAGTGCACACAGTCTCCGGCACTCGCCTCCCCCCCATCCCTGCAGCACATACACAGCAACCAGCTCTCCCCCCGCACAGCACACACACAGTCTCCGGCACTCCCCTCCCCCCATCCCCCCAGCACATACACAGCAACCAGCACTCCCCTCTCCCCCCGAACAGCACACACACACAGTCTCCAGCACTCACCTCCCCCCATTCCCGCAGCACATACACAGCAACCAGGTCTCCCCTCTCCCCCCGCACAGCGCACACACAGTCTCCGGCACTCGCCTCCCCGCACAGCGCACACAGTCTCCGGCACTCGCCTCCCCGCACAGCGCACACAGTCTCCGGCACTCGCCTCCCCGCACAGCGCACACAGTCTCCGGCACTCGCCTCCCCACATCCCTGCAGCACATACACAGCAACCAGCTCTCCCCCCGCACAGCACACACACAGTCTCCGGCACTCACCTCCCCCCATCCCCCCAGCACATACACAGCAACCAGCACTCCCCTCTCCCCCCGCACAGCGCACACACAGTCTCCGGCACTCGCCTCCCCGCACAGCGCACACAGTCTCCGGCACTCGCCTCCCCGCACAGCGCACACAGTCTCCGGCACTCGCCTCCCCGCACAGCGCACACAGTCTCCGGCACTCGCCTCCCCGCACAGCGCACACAGTCTCCGGCACTCGCCTCCCCGCACAGCGCACACAGTCTCCGGCACTCGCCTCCCCGCACAGCGCACACAGTCTCCGGCACTCGCCTCCCCGCACAGCGCACACAGTCTCCGGCACTCGCCTCCCCGCACAGTGCACACAGTCTCCGGCACTCGCCTCCCCCCCATCCCTGCAGCACATACACAGCAACCAGCTCTCCCCCCGCACAGCACACACACAGTCTCCGGCACTCCCCTCCCCCCATCCCCCCAGCACATACACAGCAACCAGCACTCCCCTCTCCCCCCGAACAGCACACACACACAGTCTCCAGCACTCACCTCCCCCCATTCCCGCAGCACATACACAGCAACCAGGTCTCCCCTCTCCCCCCGCACAGCGCACACACAGTCTCCGGCACTCGCCTCCCCGCACAGCGCACACAGTCTCCGGCACTCGCCTCCCCGCACAGCGCACACAGTCTCCGGCACTCGCCTCCCCGCACAGCGCACACAGTCTCCGGCACTCGCCTCCCCACATCCCTGCAGCACATACACAGCAACCAGCTCTCCCCCCGCACAGCACACACACAGTCTCCGGCACTCACCTCCCCCCATCCCCCCAGCACATACACAGCAACCAGCACTCCCCTCTCCCCCCGAACAGCGCGCGCACACACACACACACACACACACACTCTCCAGCACTCACCTCCCCCCATCCCCGCAGCACATACACAGCAACCAGCTATCCCCTCTCCCCCCGCACAGCACACACACAGTCTCCGGCACTCGCCTCCCCCCATCCCCCCAGCACATACACAGCAACCAGCTCTCCCCTCTCCCCCCGAACAGCACACACACACAGTCTCTGGCACTCACCTCCCCCCATCCCCCCAGCACATACACAGCAACCAGCTCTCCCCTCTCCCCCCGAACAGCACACACACACAGTCTCTGGCACTCACCTCCCCCCATCCCCCCAGCACATACACAGCAACCAGCTCTCCCCTCTCCCCCCGCACAGCACACACACACAGTCTCCGGCACTCACCTCCCCCCATCCCCGCAGCACATACACCGCAACCAGCTCTCCCCTCTCCCCCCGCACAGCGCGCACACAGTCTCCGGCACTCGCCTCCCCACAACACACAAAGTCACCGGCGCACACACAGCAGCACATACACGCACCTGCGAGCCGTTGGATCCCCCTTAAATGCAGCCACAGCAGAGGGACACCGTCCCTGGGAGTCTTGCACTCTCTTCCAGGGAGCCGCGCCATCATGCTGGGAACCTGTGAAGCCGCCGCATGTAACCAGGAGAGGAGCGGTAAGGCTCCACCTCCCCTATTTAAAGGCACAGACTCACTCTGATTTGCTGCTGCGGAGCACGTCCCCGGGGACCCTCCCATTTTAGTTGAGTCCCCGGACCTCAAAAGCGGGTAAAATACGCGCTATAGCACGTTTTTGAGATCACTGTATATAGTATATTAGTCCAGCAGATTGCAATGGGTAAAGCTCATAGTATGCTGTGTGATGGAAATATACGGCCAATGTTGGTTTTGGGGGGCTAAAGGGAGAAGCACAATAAATGTAATGTGAATTGCTCCAGTTTTCCCGTTCTGCTGGGGATTTGGGGAAATCCCAGATTCACCGGTTCTGACCAAAAATTTATTGGCATCAACCAGTCAGGGATAATGAATATGCGGAGTTCCACCAATTTCCCAGTGGATCAGCGGTGTTGACCAGTGCTGGGGAATCGCGGCGCTGATGTAGGGCCGACACATAAGTCTCCGGGCTCTGTGTAGAGGTGATATAATTAAGGGGTGTAGAAAGGATGGTTTTGGGAATTTCATTCTGAAAAAGCTGAGTTGTCTGGAAGTGTTTGGGGATCTGTAAAAGTCTGGCTGTGCGGGGGAGGGAAGTCTGCAGGGTGGCTGTATGTAGGGCATAGAATTCACAGGAACATTCCAAAGGTACGAAGGTGACCAAAGAGTGCAGTTATAGACAGATACAGGGCAACCTGCGAATGACGTAACTGAGAGACCACACAATGAGAGAGAGCCCAGCTCGTCAGAGCTTACATTTTATTATCCTTTGTGGCATGTAATAAATAAGATGATAATAGAGGGGATGCCATGTACTAATTGTCAAGCACAATGAGGATCCCGAAAGGTAGGTGCCAAGACGAGGGCTCTGAGCTCCCTCTGCAGGTCCTGTCCCTTTGTTTGTGACATCATGTGTAGGGGGCAGTGCCGCCATCACTGGGGAGCTGCGGCAGAGCTTGGAGAGACTTGAAGACGCTCCGGGCAGCTGTAAACACGACAGGGTGACTGCCTGCAGCGTCCACAGGATACTAAGGGTGGCATTGCAGCAGCGATACTGGCAGTGCTGTGTGCGTCTGCACCGGTAGCACACCCCCAGTTACAGCCCTGGGTAGAGCAATGAGAGAGGAAAGTGAGGTGGACAGAAGAGTTGATGATAAGCTGGGAAAGGGCGAGGCAGGAGTTGGGATGGCCAGAGAAGAGAATATTACAGTAATCATGGAGGGAAATGATGAAAACATGAATGAGTGTTAGTAGCTTCCAGTGTACGTAGGTTCTAGCTGAATTCCCTGAGGTGTGACATTAACATCATGGAATGGCAGCAGAGTGTCCAGTGACATAACGGGTGCATGTTCCCATCTTTGAATGAAGCAAGTGTCATCTTACCCTTGCTATTCAGACCTTCTCTTCTGCTTTTCTTTGTTTGAGGCCTGCCCACTGCTCCACGTGATTGCAAAGTTACTGCTCCACGTGATTGCAAAGTTAAGGGTGGACTGGTTTCCCCTACCAGGGAGTCAGGATCCACAACCCTAATGTGTGGATAATGGTGCAGAACTCGGAATTTCTTGGGTGATTCAGCAAGAACCCAACTGTTCTACCTTCCCAGAAGTTGTTTATACCACTTTCAGTCAGAAAAGTCTGAAAGTCCTGGCAATTACCCAGCATTTCAATGCCGGGTCGTTTTGCCAAGACCTGCCTGACCCCCCCCCACCCCTCTTTCACACTGACAGGCAAATTACCGGGTCGAGAATTTCAACGTGGTAATTTGCAGATCAACACGGGTATTTTGTCTGTGTGAAAGGGTCAACCCGTGTCACAATTCCCGTGTCTCTGACCCTGCTAAATTCCAGGGTTGAAGTCCCGGGAATTACAACACGGGTTGACACTTCCACAAAGAAAAAAGACCCGCGTGTTTCATGAAATTACCGCGTGGAACTGCTTCACCCGGTAATTTCACTTTCTGTCTGAAAGGGGTATTCTTTTACCAGCAGATCTTAGGGACAATGGTCCCAACCTTCATGGTGGAGGAGCTTTATGGTACCGTTTAATCCACTTCCAGTTCAAATTCAAGGAATATGCAAATTATTGCCAAAGGGCCATAATGATATAGTTGGACAACTAATCCAGATCCCCCCCCCACCCCCAACCCACCCAAATCTTATAGGCCCTACACACTGGCCGACATCACTGCACGATATGAACGATCTTGTTCATTAATGAACGAGATAATATTCATATCGTGCAGTGTGGATGCACCAGCGAAGAACGATGCGCGGCCCCGCGCTCGTTCATCGCTGGTGCCCCGTCGGATGTGCATACAGGCCAATATGGACGATCTCGTCCATATTTGCCTGCAGTTCTTTGGAGCCTTGTGACGGGGGGAGTGAAGTAACTTCACCCCCGCCGCTGGGTCAGCCGTCTGGCAGCTCGGCGGTGGAACGGCCAATGTGTAGGGCCTACTCTCTCTCTCTCTCTCTGCACATGTTACATCTGTCCCACCTGCAGTACAGCATGGCTTTGCCCATTAGCAAGCTTTTTTTGGTTTAATAACAAACCTGTATAATCCCCTATGTGTACTTTTGCTTCTGTGCATGTGCTCCCTATTTGCCTCTGACTCGGAATTGGGTCCGTTATGTGTGAAATTATCCTGGATCATTGCTGCACTTCTGTGCAAACGGATAAAACCATTGTTATAAAAGTCAAAGTGACAGATTGCTAAACCACTGGTTGCATAGTCTGTCGCTCAGCAATTCATCTCTAATGTAATAAATTACAGTAATTGCTGTGGAGATTTTATTCCTCACTTCATAGATGAGCTGTACATAAGTACCGACAACAAAATGGCTGACTGTGCCGTGTGTCTGTCATGTGACCACATGCTGCTCTGTATTTTGTGTACTAATGATAGTGTTTTTTAACATTTTCTTTAGCCATGAACATGATGGAAAGGACGATGACGACAGAGTTTTCCATATCCACGACTAGAGTTATTCCCGTCAAATGTAGATGGGTGAGTAGAGACATTATTTTAATTTTTTTATTATCTGTGTAATTGATAACAGTAACTTTATTGCAGTCACGTTTTCCAAAGGTTACAATTTTATAATCTTAGTATTGCCTCACTTTATGCGGATACGTTCTGGATATAGGGGGTAATTCCAAGTTGATCGCAGCAGGATTTTTGATAGCAATTGGGCAAAACCATGTGCACTGCAGGGGAGGCAGATATAACATGTGCAGAAAGAGCTAGATTTGGGTGGGTTATTTTTATTTCTGTGCAGGGTAAATACTGGCTGCTTTATTTTTACACTGCAAATTAGATTGCAGATTGAACACACCCCACCCAAATCTAACTCTCTCTGCACATGTTATATCTGCCCCCCCTGCAGTGCTCATGGTTTTGGCCAATTGCTAACAAAAATCCTGCTGCGATCAACTTGGAATTACCCCCATAAAACAATTATTGTTGCGCTATTAAATAGAGGCTTAAACATTTCTGGTCATAAAAACAACTCTCCCCCCCTTCCTCTTAATGTGCATTTATTCAGGCTAGTCCTGTTGTTAGATGTGTAATGTTTAGTCATCGGTGGTTTCTTACACTTCCCTGTCTAATGCCTGTTCTGCTTGTGCTGACTCTGTATTTCTGGCATTGATGAATACAGGGTTTGTCACCTAATTTAGCTGCGGCTGTTATGACGGTTTGTCCACATCTCTATTTCAGGGTCATGACACATTCACATCCGCTCCTGTTGTTGATATTGTGACAAAAGGTAAGATCTGTATAAAATGTTGGGTAGCTCATTAAGGAATTAAAGGGGGTTCGTTACCGTAGTCAAGATAAGGTCAAGATATAACATGTGCAGAGAGTGTTGGATTTGGGTGGGTTATATTGTTTCTGTGCAGGGTAAATACTGGCTGCTTTATTTTTACACTGCAATTTAGATTTCAGTTTGAACACACCCCACCCAGATCTAACTCTCTCTGCACATGTTACATCTGCCCCACCTGCACTGCACATGGGGCCTAATTCAGATCTGATTGAAGCAGCAAATTTGTTAACTAATGGGCAAAACCATGTGCACCGCAGGGGGGGGCAAATATAACATGTGCAGAGAGTGTATTGTAGGCCCTACACACTGGCCGATCCGCCGCCGAGCTGCCTGACGGCTGATACGGGCGACCCGGCGGCGGAGGGGCAGTGACGGGGGGAGGGAAGTTTCTTCACTCCCTCCGTCACCCGGATGCATTGAAGTGCAGGCAAATATGGACGAGATCGTCCATACTGGCCTGCATGTACAGCCGACGGGGGACCAGCGATGAACGAGCGCGGGGCCGCGCATCGTTCATCGCTGGAGCCACCACACTGAAAGATATGAACGTTATCTCGTTCAATAATGAACGAGATCGTTCATATCGTGCAGTCATGTCGACCAGTGTGTAGGGCCCATTAGATTTGGGTGGGGTGTGTTCAAACTGAAATTTAAATTGCAGTGTAAAAATAAAGTAGCCAGTATTTACCCTGCACAGAAACAATATAACACATCCAAATCTAACTCTCTCTGCACATGTTATATCTGCCTCTCCTGCAGTGCACATGATTTTGCCCAACTGCTAACAAATTTGCTGCTGCGATCAGATGTGAATTAGACCCAGAGTCCGAATCCTGGTGCTGGAGGAGAAGACAGAGCATTCGGAAAGTACTAATAAAGCTAATTGGAAACTTCCAATTGCTTAATTAGTCCTCAGGGGGGCGTGACGCTGGTGCCTGATAAGTCCTGGTGTATTTTTTTTCTAAAAATATATTGATTTTAGGAATAATAAGACATGCTCTGGGGAATGCGTGGAAAATAAACGCAGTGATTTTTGTAGAAATCCCCATGGCTCTTTTTCTCTAATTGAATAGCAACACCCTACACCTCTGGGTTTGTAAACTTCCCACCATTGATTGAATTCCCCCCTTGTAAATCTAAGCAGTAACTTTGATTAACACATGTGTCTCTGCAATGCTAATAAATGAGGTCTCCTCTTCACAGTAGCATCTTGTGTTTCTGTGAGCTAAATCTGATGGCGGTACATTATATTTTCTGTACAAAACAGGATATATAACTACAGAGCCTGGCATACGGCTGTACAGGCAGAGAAGCCCGATCTGGGGTTATGTAGGCTTTGCCACAATAGTAATCCCAGCTATCCTTCTCTTTGTTTCAAGAACTTTTTTTTCACCAAGGTTATTTCTCTTCCAGTCAAAGACTAATTGACCCCTTTCAGCTTAGAACTCCGCTTGCACGTTCTTACGCAAACGTTCAAATCTCGGAGCGGCTAATTGGCTGTAATACTCCTTGTCAGCGTTACTATTTACCTATCCCTGTGTATTTCATTCGACTGTTTCCTTTATTGCGCAGTTGACCCAGTCGGCTTCTGGCTTTCTCTGAAAAGTGAAGAGCAGAGACAGAACTGCAATTTACTGAAAACCTATATGCTGTGGCCGGTCCTGATGAATAACGCTGGACATGTGAAAAAATGCGAGCAGCCTTGGTGAGTTACGTTTCCGTCTACTGTGCGTCCTGGAACTATTAGACATGAGTGAGAGGTGTGCGCTATAATGCATAGATATCCAGTAATCTTGCCGCCTACACACAGCTGAAGAGGGCATCGTGTGGGGTGAACTAGCTCTCGGGTTGTTAGTAGGCGCGTCTCTTGTAAACGTTGGCCCCGCCCACAAAATGGCTACCATCACTAGGTGTACCGTACAGTCCTTTTATATGCAGCCTGAAGAGCTTGCAATGTTTATGTGGTATGCGAGACCCTCCTTTAAGAGCGTATTGCAAGAGTGTAGACGAAAGAAAGCCAGCGGGGTGGTAATGGCATAGTAATGTCTTGGTCATTTATTGTCGCATTATTGACACACACACACACACACACACACACACACACACACACACACACACACACACACACACACACACACACACACACACACGATAAGCAGATGTGCACCAATGAAAATGTTGATGTCATTTGTGTGTTTTAGGTCTGGGCAGAGCTCCGATATGACCATTAAAGAGTTAAACTTCATTGAGCTATTAGAGGATCTTGCCGACCTCTTTCAGAAAGTAGCGGTAAGTTGTCTGGGAACTGCATCTGAGCAGTCTAAATACATGGCGCTGCTCTAGTGTATTGTAGCATTGCTGCCTTCCTACAGCTCTTCTGCATCCAGGGATACAACCCCCCTCCTTCTGCCCTTAAGCAAATACCTTCATTGTTTAGTTTTGGAATTCAAATCTGATGAGTAACTATTAGCGCGCTGTGGTTACAATAAACATTTAAGATATGCTTTGCTTCATAGGCTTCCACGCCACACCCGTGTGACAGGAGAACTGTGTGAAGAATGCCCGTCCGTGAGAGGGCACAGTGGCAGTATAAGCTTAGAGTACTGGGTTTCCCATACAGTAATAGAGATACCATCTTCTGCCATTAGCTTCAATCTTATCAGGATTTCAACATTAAGGGTTACCAGTTATGCATATTTAAGGTTGTTGTGTTGCGGGGAAGGGATCCCCCTTGCGGCTAATGCTGTATTGTTGTCTGTCTTCATGCTGTACACTTCATTCCTCTGTGCTAGAAACAAGCGGAGGGCTTTTATGAAAGTTACTGTTCCTTTAAATCTTGTTGAAAACCTGTCCTGCTACATTTATTCACCCTGTGTTATTGTTCTTTTAGGACCAACGTCGTTTAATTGAGGGATTATTAAAAATAGGACATAAAATGGAAAGAGTAAGTCCTTTCATGCTGAAGACTCGATGTATTTTATTTTTTATTTTTACATGATTATTGATGTATTTTAATACTAATCATAGAGAATTGTTTAGAATTGACTTATAAAACCTGTGTCTCCTCAAGCAACCATTTCCTTCAATCTTATCAGGATTTTAACATTAAGGGTTAACAGTTCTTTGTTTTATTGCAAACACTCCCAACCCCGGGGCGGTCTATGTACTAAGCCTTGGATGGTTGTAAATTGCACGGTGATGAAATACCAACCAATCAGCTCCTGTTATTTTTTTTAAACCCAGCCAGTTACATGGCAGCTAGGAGCTGATTGGCTGGTACTTTAGCTCCATCCAAGGCTTAGTAAACAGACCCCTGAGTCACCATTTAAAAAATAATAATTTTTTAATGCAAAATGGGCATTGATTGAACGGTAACACTGATAGGCTTACAGGGTTAATAAACCATGATGCCCGCCTTTTGCCCTAAGTGGCATAGTTGCAGGACCCCAATGCCACGGAAGCCTTCCATCTGACACGTAACACACCTGCCTCCACCGGGGTCTCCTGAGCAGTTGACATGGGTAGAAAAACAAGGGTTAGTCTGTAAATATTTATTTTTATTGGCAAACCCGAAACTTTGATATTCAAAGTGAAGTGTCATTTTACACATATAAATAGAGAGAATGTTACAAACAGGCTTTTTAATTATATGGGAGCTATTTGTAAGGTGCTTCCGGTTACCATGGGAGCAAATTCGGGCCTAGTGGGCAGTTCAGACTTGATCGCAGCAGCACATTTTTTAGCAGTTGGGCAAAACCTAGGGGGTCATTCCGAGTTGTTCGCTCGCAAGCTGCTTTTAGCAGCTTTGCACACGCTAAGCCGCCGCCTACTGGGAGTGAATCTTAGCTTATCAAAATTGCGAACGAAAGATTAGCAGAATTGCGAATAGACACTTAGCAGTTTCTGAGTAGCTTCAAACTTACTCGGCATCTGCGATCAGTTCAGTGCTTGTCGTTCCTGGTTTGACGTCACAAACACACCCAGCGTTCGCCCAGACACTCCCCCGTTTCTCCAGCCACTCCCGCGTTTTTCCCGGAAACGGTAGCGTTTTTTCGCACACTCCCATAAAACGGCCAGTTTCCGCCCAGAAACACCCACTTCCTGTCAATCACACTCCGATCACCAGAACGAAGAAAAAACCTCGTAATGCCGTGAGTAAAATTCCTAACTGCATAGCAAATTTACTTGGCGCAATCGCACTGCGGACATTGCGCATGTGCATTAGCGACTAATCGCTCCGTTGCGAGAAAAAAATACAGAGCGAACAACTCTGAATGACCCCCCATGTGCAGTGCAGGGGGGGCAGATATAACATGTGCAGAGAGAGTTAGATTTGGGTGGGGTGTGTTCAAACTGAAATCTAAATTACAGTGTAAAAATAAAGCAGCCAGTATTTACCCTGCATAGAAACAATATAACCCACCCAAATCTAACTTTCTCTGCACGTTACATCTGCCCCACCTGCACTGCACATGGGTTTTGCCCAACTGCTAACAAATTTGCTGCTGCGATCAGGTCTGAATTACCCCCCTAGTCTTCACTGTGAAGCCTCTGCATCCTACAAGAGGTTTTTCACCATCACAATCTGCTCCTCAGCAAAAATTTCTGTACACCCACTGGGCCATTCATGCTGAATTCTGTTACCGGAGTCCTAGCAGTGTGCGTCCACTATGGATGAACTTGGTGTACGTTTGGCAGGTCGACCACTATTGGCCGACATTGACATGGTCGACGCGGGACAGGTCAACATGGACTTTTTAAAAAACTAAATAAATTAGATTTGTAACTTTTTCATACTTTGCCATTCACGTGGACTACGATTGGGAATAGTAACCTGTGCCGAGCGGAAGGGGACACGGTACACTAATTGGGGCTCCTGGTCACTTTCCGGAAAAAATGACACCAAAAACAGTAAAAAATTTTTTTTTTAAATCCATGTCGACCTTTGCATGTGTCAACCTGTCCCGCGTCGACCATTTCCATGTGTCGACTATTTGTCCATGTCAATGTAAACCTAATGACTGCCGACCATTCATACCAGAACCGATGAACTGCCATGGGGGGAGATCCACAGCATTATCTGGCTTAAATCCCCCTTCCTAGCATGCAGTATTAGCACCTACGAGAGTATAAACTACAACATTCATCCTATACTATTGGCGTTATTTGTTTATAGCATGATATCTATGGAACACTTATTGCCGGACTTATTGGAACAACTAACGCCAGATACACAATGGAGAGAGATTGGGAGGATTTGCCATTTCGTAACGACAAATCATCTACATCGCTTAATGTGTACAGCTGAGTTGTGCGCTACCACGGACGCATGTGATGTCGTCCTGTCATCCCTGCTGCATGGCCAACCGGACGATGACACTTGCAACCTGGTGTATGCTAATGAAAGATGGAACGATAATATTGTGCCGTCGTTCATTAAATCGTGTATTGTGTACTGGCAATCAGGCTCAAGGGAAATCGGCCTGATTGCCGGTCGCTCCACTGTTATGTAACCCAAATGACAGGGCGACTTCAGAACCCACGATTTAACAAGTACCCTGTTTAAAATCCGCCAAAATATAGATGTGACCTATTGACTGCTGACCTGTGAATGGAACGGTGGTGGCCGGAAATTCTCTGCATAGTCGCATCCCCTAATTTTATGGCTTTGTATTCTACTTCTATGGTGTTCTCTCTGTTGTTTAACTTATTAGCTCATTAACTTTTTTTTTTTTTGATCTGTAAAATTTTTGAAAATACAGTGGAATCAAAATTTGGATCACGTAGACAAGACCATGTTAAAAATGTTTATTTATTTTTTTCTCATTGTGGAAATTCTGCACTGCTCTGGCAGATAATATAATAACAAATAAAAAGAAATCTGACTTGCCTGTTTTCAGTGACTGCTTGATGCTACCCCTGCCCCACAAATATTATCAGTAAAAAATGCTAAGTGATTTATTTCTCATTCTGTTACTTGATGCCAGGGTTGGCTGGTTTAAACCTAATGGTTTAAAAAATATATATATTTTTTTTTAATCATGTTGTGACCTCCTTAAAAAAACCAAAACCTATTATACAAAAAAAAAGTGATTATTATTCAAAATGTTTAAAGCCGGTGAAATGCCCAGTGCTAATGCTTAAGTCTTCCTCTGTGTGTGTATGTGTGTGTTTCTCTAAAAAGTGCTTTTGCATTTATCATTTTGTATTCCTATTCAGATTTATTGAATTATAGAAAGTAATAAGTAGGACTAATGCTTAACATTAACTTGTTCTTGTTTTCAATTTCATCTATTTCTTCAATCAAATCAAAGCCTACTAACATTATTAATGTTATAACGCATTGAAACATAGTTGATCAAGGCTTCTAATGGATGATTCAATTTTTTTCCCCATTAAAAATAAAAAACTAGTTTAAACTCAAAAAAGTGATTTAAACCAGAAACATGTTTTTGTTTTTTTTAAACGTTTCATCCCCCCCAACCCTGCTTGATGTACATTTGGTGATTGTCAGTGCGGCCCGACCTCAACGGTGTGAGAAAGTGTGCCTGATGTGGGAGCTGTATGAAATCTGTATTAAACTTGTTCCTGCTTTCTTTCAGCCTAGACATAAAGTATTCCCAGAAGCCATGAACTGGGTGCAGTCCACTAGAGACCAAAATGTCTATAAGAAATTAGAGTCGCAAGAAAGCCTCCGAAATCGTTCTCTACAGACCTTCTTTACAGAGTGTAAGTTAGGAAACCTCCTTCCAGTCAGGATGGAAGTATATACTCTACATTGATATCTCTATGGGTTTGGTTCTGAGTCAGATTCCCCTGCGGCTGCTTTTCCGTACAGGCTCCTTGCTTTCTATGCTAATGAGAGATTCCACCGGTGTGTGCCGAAGATCTGTGCGGCTGCATGTGGAAGCCCATCCCACCCACTGTTTTTCTGTCCGTAGGCTTCATCAGAAATATTTGGGCTTACACCCACCCCGTGCAAAAGATCCCACGGAAGCAGGTGTCCAGTCACCATCATGCACACTACGAATGAGCAACAAAGTTGCCTAACATGCCCACAACGCTTCACAAAATAGGACCGTTCCAGTTGCATGGTTACCGGGCAAAAATGCCAACTTCACAGGGCGTGATGTAATGCCATCCGAGTTGGCCGGAGGTGTCGGTTGCCAGCCGAACAGACTGTCTATTTAAAAAAAAAAAAAAAAAAATCACTTACAAGGCATGGTTTTGCCTTATTAACTGATTGCCACTTTAAAAACAGTCCACATTTGAGTCTGCCTCAGAATCGGGCCCTATATGTCTGACCATGCCCTTACTCAAGTCTTCTCCTTTATCGTCCCTCTATCTATAGATGCTTTTTATCTGAACAGGATGGGAATGGACTGCAAAACATTGGCTGAAAAGGTCAAAATATTTGAGTGTGCTATGTGTGAAGAGGTACGGAGTGTTGAATACTAAAACTCATTTAAGATGTTGATGTGCAGATGCAATTAAGTCTTCATTCCAATTCGTAAAGAAGTGGTGATTTATTTAGTAACGGATCACCCTCTGAGAGTAACATGCTCTCAGGGCTATATCAAAAGCACATTGTCTGCAATTCAATGATATCTTCTCATAATTTCATGAACACGCCCACTGGTGTACTGTGTTATCCCAACTTCATAGACATATTAGGACATTTGGCAAGGCGTTATTCCGTAACCATCAATCAAAACTCATGACGAGTTATTATTGCCTTTTGCTACTGTGGCCTTGGTAATGCAAGAGAAACACAATAGAGTTCCTTTTCAGATACACAACCCTGTGTAGGGGGTTACCGTATTTGGAACTTATCCCCGGTTTCCTGAGCGCATCGGATGCTCTTTGTGTAAGTGTTCTTAAAATTACCTTGTTTTGACCAAATGTTTGTTAAAGGTGATTCTGCTTAGAATGTCTGTATAAAGGTCATACAGCCGTTCTGCACGGTTATAGCTTCATATAATGGGGCAGATGTATTAAGTCAATCGGCTCCGATATGTAAATTGACGGTTATGAGCTGATTGGCTGGTGCGTCATCACCTTGCACTTATCACTTCTTTATGCCTTTTCCAAGCTTAATACATCTGCCCCAATTTGTGGTATATGTGTTTAATATAGTATTGATTATTATTGGATAGAGTTGTGATTGAATTCCTATTCTGTGTAGGAACAGTATCCGTGACGGTGTAGCCTAACAATTTTTTAGCAGTAAGGGGCCTATTATCCCGTGAGGAGAAAAATCTTTGGAAAATAAAAATAAAATCAGTGTTCCCTGGAGATTAGCTGTTGCAGGACCTTCTGCAATTCATGAAAGGCTTCACGTCGGAGAAAGCCTTAACTTTACTACTGGCATTTACCAGCTACCGCCATCACTGTAGACCACTTTAGGGATTATGCTGTTAGGCAATTTATTAAGCGGTGAAAAATGATCCTCTCAGGGTGGTCTTACTTGCCTTTGACATGGGTTCCAGACACGCCTCCCCGGGTGAAAGTACTAAGGCTATGTACCGATGTTAGCCGTGAATGCGAACGGTACGCCTTCCTTACGTTTGCGGCTGTTGAATAGGAACCGTAATATCGGTGGAGGGAGGTTTTCACAGTGGCTCTGGGAACAGCCCGTCATGATAAATAGCGGCAGAACAACATTCTATATAGCAGCATTAACCGGCGATACAGAGTGTAAAGGGCCACATACAGAAGCCGTGGCCGGCCATCCTAAACGGTATTTGGTATGATATACCGGCAGATGGGATTCCAGCTGCTGGAATCCTGTCAGCGAGTCCCCTCACAGGCTGTCTGCACTCGCCACGCTTTGGGCCCAGTGGTTCGCTACACTCACCACAGGTTCTATTCCCACTCGGTTGGTGGCGTGCACCCACCAGCTGAGTGGGAATACTGGGTGGGTGTCGGGCTGCCATCCGTCTGTAAAATGCCGGCTGTCAGGATTCCGGCGTCTGTCTCCTGAAAACCGGGTTCCCGACAGCCAGCATTTTAACTGCATCCCCATAAACGGACCGCTAAATCACCCGTAGTGACTATGGGGATTTATCATCGTTTTGCACATTGGTAGAGTACGTTCTCATGGATTTTATGCGTTATCCCATAATATGACTACTTTTTACTACACGTTTTGCAAACAAAATGGCTGCCTATTTATTTTTGTCTGAGAATTGGGGAGAGAGGACCCAAACCTTGGAGAAAGTTGAGTAGTTTCCTAAACCAGATAAAGGATGGCTAAAAGCTCATCGGTTGCTTTGGAAATCTTTTCCACTTTATCTCTCTCCAAGGATTGATGCATCTCTCCCTAATCAAAAACACAGATGTGTTTTTGATATGGCTTCAAATGGAATACGTACGGGTGACCGGCTGACAGGATGCTGGCTGTCACTATACCGACTGCGGCATCCCGTCAGCCGGAATCCTGGCTGTGAGATAGGCTTGCTGCGCTTGTCACACCTGACCCACTACTGGAGTGGGAATACCAGGCAGCGGTCGGGATTCCATGTGCCGGTTTTTTGCCGCCTGACGGGATTCCGGCATTTGGATCCTGAACGCCGGAATTCTGTCATTTGGATCCTGAACACCGGAATTCCAAAAATAATTTTTCTCTTACGTCCTAGAGGATGCTGGGGACTCCGTAAGGACCATGGGGATAGACGGGCTCCGCAGAAGACATGGTCACTTTAAGAAAGACTTTAGGTATGGGTGTGCACTGGTTCCTCCCTCTATGCCCCTCCTCCAGACCTCCGTTTACTACTGTGCCCAGAGGAGACTGGGTGCATTTCAGGGAGCTCTCCTGAGTTTCCTGTCAGAAAGTATATTTGTTAGGTTTTTTATGTTCAGGGAGCCTGCTGGCAACAGACTCCCTGCATCGAGGGACTGAGGGGAGAGAAGCAGACCTACTTCTGTGAGTTTCAAGGCTCTGCTTCTTAGGCTACTGGACACCATTAGCTCCAGAGGGAGTCGGAACACAGGTCTCACCCTGGAGTTCGTCCCGGAGCCGCGCCGCCGTCCTCCTCACAGAGCCGGAAGATAGAAGCCGGGTGAGTATGAGAAGAAAAGAAGACTTCAGAGGCGACAGAAGACTTCATGATCTTCACTGAGGTAACGCACAGCGGTGAAGCTGTGCGCCATTGCTCCCATACACATCACACACCGCAGTCACTGTAAGGGTGCAGGGCTCATGGGGGGCGCCCTGGGCAGCATACAAACCTCTTTCTGGCAAAAATAATTATATATACAGCTGGCCACTGTATATATACAGAGCCCCCGCCAGTTTTCAGTATATTTGAGCGGGACAGAAGCCCGCCGCCGAGGGGGCGGGGCTTCTCCCTCAGCACTCACCAGCGCCATTTTCTCCACAGCACAGCGCTGAGAGGAAGCTCCCCAGACTCTCCCCTGCTTAATCCACGGTGAAAGAGGGTTTTGAAGAAGAGGGGGGCACATAATTGGCGCATTTATATTACAAACAGCGCTACTGGGTAAACATATAATTATATAGTGTTTTTTCCTGGGTCATATAGCGCTGGGTGTGTGCTGGCATACTCTATCTCTATCTCTCCAAAGGGCCTTGTGGGGGAACTGTCTTCAGATAAGAGGATTCCCTGAGTGTATGGTGTCGGTACGCGTGTGTCGACATGTCTGAGGTAGAAGGCTTTCAGGAGGAGGTAAAAATGAATGAGGTGTCTCCGTCGACAACGCCGACACCTGACTGGATGGATATGTGGAATGTTTTAAGTGCTAATGTAAATTTATTGCACAAAAGATTAGACAAAGCTGAAGCTAGGGTACAGCCAGGGACTCAACCCATGCCTGCCCCTATGTCGCAGGGACCTTCGGGGTCTCAAAAGCGCCCACTATCCCAAATTGTTGACACAGATACCGACACGGATTCTGACTCCAGTGTCGACTACGATGATGCAAAGTTGCAGCCAAAATTGGCAAAATGTATTCGATATATGATTATTGCAATAAAAGATGTTTTGCATATCACAGAAGAACCCCCTGTCCCTGACACGAGGGTACACATGTATAAGGGAAAGAAACCTGAGGTAACCTTTCCCCCCTCACATGAGTTGAACGAGTTGTGTGAAAAAGCTTGGGAGACTCCAGACAAAAAACTGCAGATTCCTAAAAGGATTCTTATGGCGTATCCTTTCCCGCCAACAGACAGAATACGGTGGGAATCCTCCCCTAGGGTAGACAAAGCATTGACATGCTTATCCAAAAAGGTAGCGCTGCCATCCCAAGATACGGCTACCCTCCAGGATCCTGCGGACCGCAAGCAGGTGGTTATCTTGTAGTCTATTTACACACATTCTGGTACCTTACTCAGACCTGCGATTGCGTTGGCCCGGGTTTGTAGCGCGGTAGCAGCATGGACAGATACCTTATCAGCGGAAATTGAGACCCTAGATAAGGATACCATTTTATTGACCCTAGGGCATATAAAAGATGCTGTCCTATATATGAGAGATGCTCAAAGGGACATAAGTCTACTGGGTTCTAGAATCAACGCTATGTCGATTTCTGCTAGACGAGTCCTATGGACCCGGCAATGGACAGGTGATGCCGACTCAAAGAGGCATATGGAGGTATTACCTTACAAGGGTGAGGAATTGTTTGGAGAAGGTCTCTCGGACCTGGTCTCCACAGCTACAGCTGGTAAATCAAATTTTTTGCCTTATATTCCCTCATAGCCTAAGAAAGCGCTACATTATCAGATGCAGTCCTTTCGATCACAAAGAAACAAGAAAGTACGAGGTGCGTCCTTTCTTGCCAGAGGTAAGGGCAGAGGAAAAAAGCTGCACAACACAGCTAGTTCCTCCCCGGCCTCTACAAAATCCACCACATGACGCTGGGGCTCCGCTACAGGAGTCCGCCCCAGTGGGGGCACGTCTTCGAATTTTCAGCCACATCTGGGTTCACTCACAGGTGGATCCCTGGGCAATAGAAATTGTTTCCTAGGGTTACAAGCTGGAATTCGAAGAGGTGCCTCCTCGCCGGTTTTTCAAATCGGCCCTACCAGCCTCTCCTCTAGAAAGGGAGATAGTGTTAAATGCAATTCACAAATTGTATATGCAACAGGTGGTGGTCAGTGTTCCCCTGCTTCAACAAGGGAGGGGATATTACTCAACCCTGTTTGTAGTCCCGAAATCGGACGGTTCGGTCAGACCCATTTTAAATTTAAAATCCCTGAACCTATACTTGAAAAGGTTCAAGTTCAAGATGGAATCGCTAAGAGCGGTCATCGCCAGCCTGGAAGGGGGGGATTTTATGGTATCTCTGGACATAAAGGATGCATACCTTTATGTTCCCATATATCCACCTCATCAGGCGTACCTGAGATTTGCGGTACGGGATTGTCATTACCAATTTCAGACGTTGCCGTTTGGGCTTTCCACGGCCCCGAGGATTTTCACCAAGGTGATGGCGGAAATGATGGTGCTCCTGCGCAAGCAAGGTGTCACAATTATCCCGTACTTGGACGATCTCCTCATAAAAGCGAGATCAAGAGAGCAATTGATGAACAGCGTCTCACTTTCACTGAAGGTGATACAGCAACATGGCTGGATTCTGAATATCCCGAAGTCGCAGTTGGTTCCTACGACTCGTCTGCCTTTCTTGGGCATGATTCTGGATACAGACCAGAAAAGAGTTTATCTTCCGATAGAAAAAGCTCAGGAACTCATGACTCTGGTCAGGAACTTATTGAAGCCAAAACAGGTGTCAGTGCATCACTGCACTCGAGTCCTGGGAAAGATGGTGGCATCATACGAAGCCATTCCCTTCGGCAGGTTCCATGCAAGGACTTTCCAATGGGACCTACTGGACAAGTGGTCTGGGTCACATCTACAAATTCATCAGTTGATCACCCTGTCCCCCAGAGCCAGGGTATCTCTCCTGTGGTGGCTGCAGAGTGCTCACCTTCTAGAAGGCCGCAGGTTCGGCATTCAGGACCACGTGGTGACCACGGACGCGAGCTTCCGAGGTTGGCGAGCAGTCACGCAGGGAAGAAACTTCCAAGGTCTTTGGTCAAGTCAAGAGACTTGTCTTCACATCAATATCCTGGAACTGAGGGCCATATACAACTCCCTACGTCAAGCGGAGACCTTACTTCGCGACAGACCGGTTCTGATCCAGTCAGACAACATCACCGCAGTGGCTCATGTAAACCGCCAAGGCGGCACAAGGAGCAGAGTGGCAATGGTGGAAGCCACCAGGATTCTTCGCTGGGCGGAAAATCATGTAAAAGCACTGTCAGCAGTGTTTATTCCGGGAGTGGACAACTGGGAAGCAGACTTCCTCAGCAGACACGACCTGCATCCAGGAAAGTGGGGACTTCATCAGGAAGTCTTCGCACAGATTGCAAGTCAGTTGGGACTGCCCCAAATAGACATGATGGCATCCTGCCTCAACAAAAAGCTACAGAGGTATTGCGCCAGATCAAAAGACCCTCAGGCGGTAGCTGTAGACGCCCTAGTGACACCGTGGGTGTTCCAGTCGGTCTATGTGTTTCCTCCTCTTCCTCTCATACCCGTGGTGTTGAGAATAATAAGAAAAAGAGGAGTACAGACAATTCTCATTGTTCCGGATTGGCCACGAAGGACCTGGTATCCAGATCTGCTGGAAATGCTCACAGAAGATCCGTGGCCTCTTCCTCTACGACAGGACCTGTTGCAACAGGGGCCCTGTCTGTTCCAAGACTTACCGCGGCTGCGTTTGACGGCATGGCGGTTGAACGCCGGATCCTAGCGGAAAAGGGCATTCCGGATGAGGTCATTCTTACCCTGATAAAGGCTAGGAAGGACGTGACGGCTAAACATTATCACCGTATATGGCGAAAATATGTTTCTTGGTATGAGGCCAGGAATGCTCCTACGGAAGAATTCCATCTGGGCCGTTTCCTTCACTTCCTACAAACTGGAGTGGATATGGGCCTAAAATTAGGCTCCATTAAGGTTCAGATTTCGGCCTTATCCATTTTCTATCAAAAAGAATTGGCTTCTCTCCCAGAAGTACAGACTTTTGTGAAGGGAGTGCTGCTTATTCAGCCTCCTTTTGTACCTCCGGTGGCGCCTTGGGACCTTAACGTGGTGTTGAGTTTCCTTAAGTCGCACTGGTTTGAACCACTTAAAGCGGTGGAGTTGAAATATCTCACTTCGAAACATGACGTTGTTAGCCTTGGCTTCGGCTAGGCGAGTGTCGGAATTGGCGGCTTTGTCTCATAAAAGCCCCTATCTAGTGTTCCATATGGATAGAGCGGAATTGCGGACCCGTCATCAATTCTTGCCTAAGGTGGTGTCATCTTTTCATATGAACCAACCTATTTGTGGTGCCTGTGGCTACGCGAGACTTGGAGGATTCCGAGTCCCTTGATGTAGTCAGGGCTTTGAAAATTTACGTGGCCAGAACGGCTAGAATCAGAAAAACAGAAGCACTGTTTGTCCTATATGCGGCCAACAAGGGTGGTGCCCCAGCTTCAAAGCAGACTATTGCTCGCTGGATCTGTAACACGATTCAGCAGGCGTATTCGACTGCTGGATTACCGTTACCAAAATCTGTTAAGGCCCATTCCACTAGGAAGGTGGGCTCGTCTTGGGCGGCTGCCCGAGGGGTCTCGGCACTGCAACTATGCCGAGCTGCTACTTGGTCGGGTTCAAACACCTTTGCAAAGTTCTATAAGTTTGATACCCTGGTTGAGGAGGACCTCATGTTTGCTCAATCGGTGCTGCAGAGTCATCCGCACTCTCCCGCCCGTTTGGGAGCTTCGGTGTAATCCCCATGGTCCTTACGGAGTCCCCAGCATCCTCTAGGACGTAAGAGAAAATTAGATTTTTAAACCTACCGGTAAATCTTTTTCTCCTAGTCCGTACAGGATGCTGGGCGCCCGTCCCAAGTGCGGACTACTTCTGCAAGACTTGTATATAGTTTTGCTTACATAAGGGTTATGTTATAGTTTTCATCGGTCTCCGACTGATGCTATGTTGTTTTTTCATACTGTTAACTGGTTAGTTTATCACAAGTTTTACGGTGTGATTGGTGTGGCTGGTATGAATCTTGCCCTTGGATTAACAAAAATCCTTTCCTCGTACTGTCCGTCTCCTCTGGGCACAGTTTCTCTAACTGAGGTCTGGGGGAGGGGCATAGAGGGATGAGCCAGTGCACACCCATACCTAAAGTCTTTCTTAAAGTGCCCATGTCTCCTGCGGAACCCGTCTATCCCCATGGTCCTTACGGAGTCCCCAGCATCCTCTACGGACTAGGAGAAAAAGATTTACCGGTAGGTTTAAAATCTTATTTTTATCTCAAAATTCTACACGCAATACCCCATAATGACGTGAAAAAAGTTTTTTGTTGTTTTTTTGAGATTTTAGCAAATTTATTAAAAATAAAAAACTAAGAAATCACATGTACATAAGTATTCACAGCCTTTGCTCAATACTTTGTTGATGCACCTTTGGCAGCAATTACAGCCTCACGTCTTTTTGAATATGATGCCACAAGCTTGGCACACCTATCTTTGGGCAGTTTCGCCCATTCCTCTTTGCAGCACCTCTCAAGCTCCATCAGGTTGGATGGGAATCGTCGGTGCACAGCCATTTTCAGATCTCTCCAGAGATGTTCAATTGGATTCAAGTCTGGCCTCTGGCTGGGCCACTAAAGGACATTCACAGGGTTGTCCTGAAGCCACTCCTTTGATATCTTGGCTATGTGTTTAGGGTCGTTGTTCTGCTGAAAGATGAACCCCCCCCCCCTCCCTTTATTGTATATCCTCCTCACCATTTCTGAGTCAATAAAAAAACATTAATTATCGCAACACATAATTTATGTAGAAGTGTTGTGTTCTTCCAAAGTTAACTGCTTACACTATTCTTATTTGATGTTCCAGATGTCTGGGCAAAGTAAGCTTCACGGCAATTACTCATTTACGAACGGAAAGTTCTGCTCTGCGGTTGAGGAGTATTCCCATGCAATACAATATAGGTAACCGGCTCTATCTGGTTTATCGCTCTCTCCTATACACCGTACTTAGGGGTTTAATTATTTGTATACTGTACATAAGATCTCAGAGAAATGTTTGGTAACCTTTGCTGTGCTCTATTTTTAAAAGCTGCAATAGAAGGAAAAACATTCCACTCCTGTTTAGTCTGTTGTGGTTATTTCTGCTATGTGCGCCTGTTTGTAAGCAGCGGTAGCTCCTGCTTTTAGTAGGGGGGGCTGCCGCTAACCCCATGTCCGGGGAGGAGACAGGCAGCCCTGGGTCCCTACACTTGCGCAATGGATCAGGCTGGTGCCAATACCGGCGCAGATGGCACGGTTCGATTGCACATACCTCTGGCTTCTAAGGACTGCATCGGCTGCAGCCCATAGAAGCCGGATAGGGCTGTGTGAAAGGCAAGGAGTGGCTTCCTGCAGGAAGCCAGCTCTCTGCTTATCGCAACCTTGTCTGGCAGCCCCAGAGGGAGGAAACTCTTCCCAACGGGACTGCCTGTAGTGTCTGTGACGGACAGGTAGGACTTGCAGTAGGAAGTCACGGCCAGTCACAGTGAAGCCAATGCAGTCACGGGCTGACGCTGAACGGGGTGGCGGATTTTACATGTGGGGGCTGCAGTCCTACAGCCCATAGGTAAAGTCTGCCACTGTTTGTAAGTAAAGTGAAAAAGCAAGCAACCCATGTTGTACTGTGTGTGGGACAGATGTAACGAGGTTTAGATTTGGGTTGGGTGTGTTCAAACTGAATTGAAAGTGTGGTGTAAAAATAGAACAGTCTAACATTTGTGGGTTACATGCAAAAGCAGCCCGTGTTTACCCTGCACAGAAACAATATAACCCACCCAAATCTAAATCTGCATGTGTTACATCTCCCACACCTGCAGTGCAACATGGATTTGCCTAGTTGCTTGCTTTTTTTGCTTTACTTACAAACACAAGTCAGGCCCTGCTGCGAGACTCCGCTGAGCGCCTGATGCCCTCTGTACAGTCTCTTCCTGGTTGCTAGTAATCTGACGCCAGACAACTGTCTTTCTCCAGTCTAGCCCGCTTGCTGCTCAGTGTACGAAATGGTGCTGTCTGTGTTTCCGATTCCTCACACTGCCCTGCGTTTTCTCTCTTTCCAGCCCTGATAACCATTTCCTATTCAGCAATCGAGCTCTGTGCTTTATCCGCATTGGGAAATATGGGTAAGTCTGTGTGAGATCAATTGCTGGAGGTTGTGAATATTGTGCAACAATCCGTTTTATGTTTATTTTGCTTTTTGTGCGGTTGGAATTTAAACTGGAACGTTGACTATTGTTGGCAGACAGAGGCCGTTCCGTCTGGGCACTGCTGCCGGTTGTGTCTTGCGTAAAGATTGACAATAACACTTGCAAATACTGTATGTAACGCCCACATACATGGAAAATATTTGACATTCTGTTGGCAGTTGTTCGACTGCAAGAGCACAAGCTACTGTTCCGTCTCTTATGTTCTGCACACGCTGGCTAACGGTGGGCCTTAGATGAAATCACTGACAGGAAGTCTGGTGTGCGCAGGAAAAATGACACCCCATACTTTCACTTGCTGTGTAGGACATAGGGGGTCATTCCGAGTTGATCGTAGGTGTGCTAAATTTAGCACAGCTACGATCAGGCACTCAAGACATGCGGGGGGGACGCCCAGCACAGGGCTATTCCGCTCCGCATGTCAGTGCCGGCCCCTCCCCCGCAGAAATGCGAAAGCATCGCACAACCGCGATGCTTTTGCATCTCAGGAGTTACTCCCGGCCAGCGCAGCTCCTGCGGCTGGCCGGGGAGAACCTCTTTGCTGCCCCGGGTCGCAGCGGATGCGTGTGACGTCACGCAGCCGCCGCGTCCCGCCCCCTCAACGGTCCAGCCAACCGCGTCCCCTAAACGGTGGCTTAACGCCGCCGCCCATCCCCCTCCCGCCCAGCGAGCGCTAGGCAACGACGGCTGGCATGCAGCGGCGCCTGCACATGCGCGGTTCCGACCCGATCACTGTGCTTCGATGAACTGCAGCGAGCGATCGGGTCGGAATGACCACCATAAGTACCAGTGTATAGTTGTATGAACCTGTAACTAAAAAGGGCCAATTAATAAGTAACCCTGTAAACTTGCAACTCTCACAGTATTTCATTAGAGAAAGTATTTATAGCTCTGATTACATTCCAGACGGAGATAACGGTTGGCTTTACACTATGCTGCATAATTGAATGCTGCGTTGTTTATGCAGTAATACATGCCATCAGTAAGTTACACCTGCCTGCCTACCTCCCCCCCCCCCCACCCACTTTTTTCTATACTTGTGGTTTCCAAAGTGCAATTAGCAGATCCCCCCCCCCCCCCCCTTCCGTTTCCTATCACTCCCCCCCACATGCCTGTCCACGTGGCTTCTGGTCACACAAGTAGAATGTTGGCATAATGTTTCTTCTCGCTCATTCATAATGGAAGCAATGATCAGCCGCACGGGTGGTGTTCAGTTTACCGGCGCCGGAATCCTGACCGTCGGCATACCGACAGATTTTCTCCCTCTTGGGGGTCCACGACCCCCCTGGAGGGAGAATAGGGGCTCATTTGCGCTCGCCCAACTGTCTGTATGCCAGCAGTCGGGATCCCGGCGCCGGTATGCTGGCCGCCGGGAGCCCAGCCGCCGGCATAACATACTACTCCCCAGCTGCACATGTTTGTTTTGATGTGTCAACAATGATTTGTTTTATTTTTACTTTGTTTTTTAATATAATAAAATCTTTGATTTGTGTGGCAGGAAAGCGCTGAGCGATGGGAAGAAAGCAGTTATACTTAAGAACAGTTGGCCAAAGGTAGGTATGATCAGTGGGTGTATTATGTTACAGTGTTATGTGTGTGAGGGTAAGCTGATGTATACTGCAGCGTCTCATCCTTCTCCAAATATAAAAGTCCAATTTCTTTTTCATCCACTAGGGGTCACTGGAGTACTCTTGCGATATGGACGGCTTAGCAGAAACAAAGGCACTGAATATTTAAATTTAGAACTCTCCACCCCTCCATATCCCAGAGTACCTCAGTGTACGACCTCAGTGTTTTTTCTGTGCTCACAGCACTAACAAGGCTTGTGGGGAGATCCCACACTTGGTGGAAGATTTTATTAATTTTTCATTTTTACTTTTTACTTTTTACACTTAGCACATCCCTTCCCAGTTTCTGGAAAAACATGGGTCCGGGATAGTGCCGCTGCACAGCGCATGGCGTGTCGGTCCTCACAAAGATCACCCTCACAGCCACAGGCAGCCCACTGTCTCCTGCAACAGCTGGACGGAGCTTACACATAGAAGCCCCGTCGCAGCCATGACCTGAGGAGCTGGACGGAGCTTACACATAGAAGCCCCGTCGCAGCCATGACCTGAGGAGCTGGACGGAGCTTACAGATAGAAGCCCCGTCGCAGCCATGACCGGAAAGCGTCGCAGACCTCCCTACAAAGGTATGCTGGGGAAACGGGGCGGTCAGCGCAGGCTGCCGCCCCGCTGTGTGGGGTCTGTGGGTAAAGCCGACCGCTCACTGCCGTGATAGCCGCCCCAGCCGCTCCGTCCAGCGCTCCGTCTGCCGCTCCGACCGCCCGCCCCAGGCGCTCCGTCCTCCCGCCAGGCGCTCCGTCAGCGGTACACCGCTCAGAGAGGGAGACCCGCCGCAGCTTGCCTAGCGACGCCGCGCTCCGGCCAGCCGACCTCAGCTGCTCTGAACTATGTGTCCCTCGCCTCCCTGCAATGAGCTTCCCGGCTCCCCGCTGAGACACAGCGCTACAGGGAGTACAGGGAAGGGGGGGGTGGGGGACCTGGCTGATTACAGCGTGGCTGCAGCTGCCAGAAGGTATTAAAGCTGCAAGGGGAAAAATCACGGTATAATAGGCTGTTGAGCCTATACAGGTTGAGTATCCCTTATCCAAAATGCTTGGGACCAGAGATATTTTGGATATCGGATTTTTCCGTATTTTGGAATAACTGCATACCATAATGAGATATCATGGTGATGGGACCTAAATCTAAGCACAGAATGCATTTATGTTACATATACACCTTATACACACAGCCTGAAGGTCATTTTAGCCAATATTTTTTATAACTTTGTGCATTACACAAAGTGTGTCTACATTCACACAATTCATTTATGTTTCATATACACCTTATACACACAGCCTGAAGGTCATTTAATACAATATTTTTAATAACTTTGTGTATTAAACAAAGTTTGTGTACAGTGAGCCATCAAAAAACAAAGGTTTCACGATCTCAGTCTCACTCAAAGAAGTCCGTATTTCGGAATATTCCGTATTTCGGAATATTTGGATATGGGATACTCAACCTGTATATATAGATGTTAATATTAACAGGCTGCCATATCTATAGAAGATATTAATATTAACAGGCTGCCATATCTATAGAAGATATTAATACAAAATTAACTGCAGGCAGAGCTTATATTAAAGGTGACCTGCCTGTGATTGTATTGTAACCTGCATGTGATTATAAGTGTATACTAGACTGTGATTATCAGTGTATACTAGACTGTGATTATCACTGTCTAATAATCTATTGAGCCTATATTAACTGCAGCAGGTATTGTAACCTGTCCTGTGAGTATCAGTGTAAGCACATGGGGGCCATTTTAATCATGTTTCCTGTTTCTTCCAGTGGTAATTCCAGAACATTCCTGCCCTACATCTCTACGCCACCGGAGGCGCAGGGGTGTTAGTGGGAATTTTGGTTCAGGTTTCACATAGGCTGCCCATGTGAACTGTATTTCGCCCATAAATATATATATATATATATATATATATATATATATATATATATATATATATATATATATAACGCACCTTAAGTAAAGATTTTACTGAGTCGTGCAAGTGTCTGTCCTTTGGCTATTGTGGTGTCTGTCTGTATAAGGGGTAAGGCTCCAACACAGACTACATATAAGGTTTACTACAATGTCTGTACATAAATCTACCACAGATTCAGTTGTTTTGTAGGTTTCCACTCCGGAAGCCGGGTCAGTCCCAGATCCTATGTTAAGCATTGGCAATTCAAATTGACTCCGCTCAACAGGAGCGGTATGATCGGAGTCTCGGAAGTTACTCCGCCAGCTCTAACGGAGGAGTCTCAGCCTTTCCAAAGGTCCAACTTCCCTGTTAATTTAACTGGTCTTATAATTTAATGCAGTCTGACAATTCTATGTCAAACCTCACAGCGATACCTACGAGTGAGAAGGGCACATTAAACCAGCAGTCAGGTAGTGCGGGTTTTGACAACATACATTGCTAATGACCAGTGAGTCAATGTCTCAATGTTTACAGAGACTAAGGAGACTCTCTAACATCTAATCCGTCGAATTTAATAAACGACAGATCTTCAATGAGTTTCTTATTTAGAATATCTGACTAAGATTTAACTCTATTTACCCGTTTCCACATCTAAATGGGAGAATCCGCCATTGGTGAATTCGTCTGTGTCAAACATTATAAAGACCCAAGATACATTTGGGTCACTAGGCGCTCTATGTATGGAAACAATGACGATCACGTTAGACTTATCGTTAATGAGAAGCTGCAGAGTATCTCTGTAAAGCTTCTGCTGACGCCTGTTACCTCGATTCTCGCTTTTCATCGTCGCTAGTTTCAGCACGACCAGGCCAGAAGTTGTTTGGTCCTAAATTTGATATTCAGGCCAAGGCGGGGGGGGGGGGGGGGGGGTGTAAATGTCTAGCATTGCCTCCTCCGGTATCAAAACGGAAATACTTTGGTCCGGCGTTTAAAGCCTTTAGACTTCAGTCTTTTCAAGGCTGTGGTACAAAAACAGTCACGACTTGTAACGCCAGGGCGCTAAAGTCAACAAGCCAGTGGCTTGACGGCCTCTTAGGCCATATCGAATTTCCAATTGTGGAAGCGCGCCTTTACACGTTACATTTGCCGGGTTTCCAGACATCCACTCATGGATGTATCCGCTATTTAAAGGTTAAAAGACAAGACTGCCTCTTTCGGACGAAATTAGGCGTTTTGGCAGGTTGCCATTCAGTCTCTGCTGGTTTCAGCTGTTTTTATTTCCAGGCCTGGTACACCAACAGAGTCAGGGTTATTTATTTCCCTCTGTTTGGGGTACCGAAGCCGGAGGGCTCTGTCGCAGTCTCAATAAGCAAGTCACTTACAGTTTGAAAATGGATTTACTGCGGTTAGTATTGGCATATTTGGAGCCACAAGATTGCATGATTGCGCTTGATCTTCAGGATGCGTATTTACCCATTCCGGTTTGGTCACCGCATCACAGGTTCTTGCGTTTTGCAATACGCCACAACCATTAACCGTTTCAGGTTCTACCGTTTGGCCGCTTCTCAGCGCCTCGGGTATTCACCAAAGTGATGTTGGTGATGATAGCTCATCTCAGAGCCCTGGCAGTGACAATCGTTCCATACTTAGACGATCTGCTCATAAGAGCTCTGTCTCAACAGAGGTTCCTCTGACTTGCGCTGCTAACGTACACCACGGTTGCAGTGTCAAGTTCAAAAACAATCGCATCTAATTCCGTCTGAACGACTTCAATTCCTAGGTATGATTACAGATACGGTAAATCAAAGATTTACCTACTACACCAGAAAGAACAGATTATACCATCTGGTACAATTAGTACAAAAGCCACGCACACTAGCAGTACATTGGTGTATTCGCCTATTAGGAACAATGATGTGTTTTCGAAGCGCTTCAGTTCGGTGGGTTTCACTCGCGTTTCCCACAGGGGGGCGAGGGTGTCTCTACTCTGGGCGAGAGTCTCAGAGGTTGAGGAGTTGTAGTTTAAAAAGGTCAGCGACAGGGGTTCTAAAACGGATCACGACAGATTGCTGTCTATAAATGTCCTGGAACTCCGTGCAATTTACAATGCACTACATGCTTCGCTTTCAGTCTGTCCAAGTGCAGTCAGACAACGCAACGGGAGTTGCATACACAACAACCAGGGAGGATCGAGAAGCCGCATGGCAATGCGGGAGGTAGCTCGAATCCTCAATTGCCCAGAATACCACAAGGTGATATTGTCGACTGGGTTCATTCCGGGAGTGGACATCTGTTAGACAGATGATCTCAGCCGTCGGGATTTTCATCCAGGAGACTGGGCATTAAATCCAGAGGTGTTTCACATGTGGGTCCACAGGTGGGGTTACCCTCAGGTGGACATGATGGCATCTCGCCACAATTACAAACGCTCAGTATGTGTACAGAACAACAGATCCCAAGGGCAGTGGCGGTGGAGGCTCTCACATTCGCGTGGTCGTACAGCCTCGTGTATCTGGGTCCACCGTTTTCCGCTGCTCTCTCCGTTGCTAAAACGGATCATAAGACAGTTTGTCACAGTCATACTAGTGATATCTCATGGGTTTCGGAGAGCTTGCTTCTCGAATCTCCAAGGAATACTCGCACACGATCCTTGGCCGCTCATACTACGTCCAACCTGTTATAACAGGGACCGTTATTTTACCCCTATTTACCTATTTACCGCGGTTGACGGGGTGGTTGTTGAGACCGCCCTCTTAAGAAAAGAGATAGGGCATTACAGTATCGGTTATACCAACCATGTTACGAGCTAGGAAGCCGGTTACGGCAGCTCATTATTACAGAATTTGGCGTGCCTATATAGGTTGGTGTGAAGCTCGGAAGTTTCCGACATCATCTTTCAAGTTACCCGTATTCTGTTATTTTACAGGCGGGGTGGGATGGAGAACTGCGTTTATCTACACTGAGGGTGCAGGTATCTGTGTTGTCAATTTATTTTCAAAGACGATTGGCTCTATTGCCATCGGTACACACCTTTCTACAGGGTGTCCTCAGAGTGCAGCCTCCATTTATCCCACCTACAGCGCCATGCGACTTGAAGCTGGGTTCAGATTTCTTACAGTTTTCATATTTTGAACCCTTACAACAAGTGGGGATTAAGTTTCTCACTTGGAAAACGTTTTTTCTTCTAGCCTTAGCTTCGGCAAGGCGTTTTTCAAATTTGGGTGCCTTGTATTCCAAGCCACCGTATTTGGGTTTCCTGATAACAGAGCGGAACTTCGGACGAATTCCGATTTCTTATTTTTCACATCAATAAACCAATAGTGGTTCCTGTGTTGACAGCACATTCTAAAATTCTGAATGTGGTACGCGCATTACGCGTTTATATGTCCAGAACGTCTACAGTTCGTAATACGGATACGTTGTTTGTTCTCTATGATGCTGCCAAGTGGGGTTGGCCAGCTTCTCAGCAGACATTATCCAGTTGGATAAAACTGACTACACGTCAGGCTTATCTTAAGGCTAAGTTACAGTCGCCTACGTCAGTAATGGCTCATCCCACAGGTTCTGTGGGAACGTCATGACCAGCTGGTCGTGGAGCTTCTACGACGCGGCTACATGGTCTTCAGTGCACACGTTTGTGCGCGTTTACAAGTTTGAAACGTTTGCGGCATCAGCATCTAGCTTTGGCCGCCTACTGTTACAGGTGTCAAACAGCTCTCCCGCCCACGAGGGAAGCTTTGGTACGTCCCAAGAGTACTCCAGTGACCCCTAGTGGATGAAAAAGAAAATAGGATTTTGGTACTTACCAGGTAAATCCTTTTCTTTGAATCCATAGGGGGCACTGGACGCCCACCCAGAGCAGTTTTACCTGGGTTGTATTAAGCACAGAGGAGCTTATGGTAACACATTTTCACCGATTGGTTCAAATTATAAAGGTTTATCGGTTATGGTGTCAACTGATTAGTTGTCAGTAACGTTATGTGTCAACTTTGTTGTTGTCCGTTATGTTATAGGAATTCTCCATTGTCAACCTCTCTATAGTTCCTGTTCGGCTCAGTAAAAAACACTGAGGTCGTACACTGAGGTACTCTGGGATATGGAGGGGTGGAGAGTTCTAAATTTAAATATTCAGTGCCTTTGTTTCTGCTAAGCCGTCCATATCCCAAGAGTACTCCAGTGCCCCCTATGGATTCAAAGAAAAGGATTTACCTGGTAAGTACCAAAATCCTATTTTTCAGTGGTTTACCGGTTACCCGTACAGCTGTTCTCGGTGTGAACCCTCATCTAGCAGCTTTGTGGGCTGCAGTGTCCTGGACTGATATCTAGAGCTATTCCACTCAGCTGTCATATGTGCGCAGTTCTGATATTCATAATTCTATACTGTGGGGAGAAAAGGATGTTGGCATAGCATCGTTTATTGTATATACTAGGGGTGGCCATCAACAATCGATCGGTAGCAACCAATGATTGTTTCGATGGAAAGTGGTCTTCTCATTTATAGGAGGCCGCCAAGCGTGAAGTTGACAATAGCTACTGTACCAGCCAGCTTCTAGCTATCATTTTAGATACTGTACTAGATGAAATGATAGCTGATTGGTTTCTATGGGCAACACCCAGCACTTGCCCACTCTGTAGCCAGTAGCCACAGGAAATGTTAACAGTAGTTTTGCAGAGTCCAAAATGCAGCTTCCATGTCACTGGGGCCATGTAAGTGTCAGTGGTCTTCAACATAATGGCCGCCGCCGTTGCTGTAGCCCCGCCACGCCAGAGGACTCCTTCTATTTTGTGTCGCCTGTACGTATGACAAAGACTGCGCCAGATGCTCCTGTGTACCGCAACCTGTCTAATGGGACATCATTACCCCGCCAATCGGAAACGAGAAACGCGGTCACATGGCTCGGTCGTTTCGCGTCTTTTGCCACTAGCGATAGAAGTTTGGTGAATCGCTCAGTCCTCCGCGGTGTGCTCGGTTCCGACTCCCCGCCGACTGGTGGTGACTCTGTTGTCTGTGATCCGCCTAGTCAGACATGCTCCCCGACCCGGCCTCGGCTCCTCATGTGCCGCACTGCAGTGATCCCCCTGCCCGGGCTCCTGCATGTCACCGCGGGCTGCCACATTGCAACCTCCCCCCCCCCCCCCCGGGTCTGTGACCTGCTCAGGAGGTGTGCCAAGAAGAAGACGACCGGGAGGGGGAAGGGGTGTGTACTGTAATCCCCCCTGGGTGTGCCACCCACTTCTCCTGTCCCACCTACCCCCTCCCCATACTTAACATGTGTGCATAATATGCATATCATCCGTTAACAGCACAGCAGTATGTATGTGTGTGTATGTATGTGTATATATGTATGTGTGTGTGTGTGTATATGTGTGTGTGTGTGTGTGTATGTATATATATATATATATATATATATATATATATATATATATATATCTCTTACGTCCTAGAGGATGCTGGGGACTCCGTAAGGACCATGGGGTATAGACGGGCTCCGCAGGAGACATGGGCACTCTAAAGACTTTAGAATGGGTGTGCACTGGTTCCTCCCTCTATGCCCCTCCTCCAGACCTCAGTTAGAGAAACTGTGCCCAGAGGAGACGGACAGTACGAGGAAAGGATTTTTGTTAATCTAAAGGCGAGATACATACCAGCCCACACCATCCACACCGTATAACATGGAATATATGAACCAGTTAACAGTATGAAACAAAAATAGCATCAGCCCGAGAATGATGAAAACTGTAACATAACCCTTATGTAAGCAAAAACTATATACAAGTCTTGCAGAATTTAGTCCGCACTGGGACGGGCGCCCAGCAACCTCTACGGATGTATATTCATATATTTCTGCAGCGGGGTACACTGATTCCACAGGGAATTACATTGGGGTGTAGAGTTGGATCTTGATCCGAGGCACCAACAGGCTAAAAGCTTTGACTGTTCCCAGGGTGCATAGCGCCGCCTCCTCTATATCCCCACCTCCAGGCACTGGAGCTCAGTTTGTAAGTTGGTGCTAACAGCGCAGCCCTGTAAAGAGCTTTTTGAAGAAAGAAGGCATCAAGGGCTGCAACACAGGCACTTAGAAGTGCTCTATGTCAGTCTGACATCGTGCTGCGGCTCCCTCACCTCCCCCAGCGCCGCTGTATACTCCCGCGCCCTGGTTGCCGGGTACTTACAGCAGGAGGTCTCCGGTCTCATCAGGCACACACTCGCCGCATCTATAAAGGAGGAGGTAAGAGGATCCCCCACTCGGGACCCGCTGAAATCGCGATCCGGCGCGGTCTTTAGGAGACGGACCGTGCGTGCTGGCGTGGAAACTGTGGCCGTACAGAGACCCTACTAGACGGGCAAGGGGCACAGATCGGATTTATTAAAATCCGTTTCAAATAGGCCCCGCAGTACCCGGTGGTGAAGTCCAGCAAGGGGATAAGGCTCTGGTCTGTAGCCCCTCCCTCAGGCGCCATTTACTGCAAATGTTCCCGCCCTGGAGCTGCATCTCTCTTCTCCCTCACTCCCTGTCAGCATTTGGGCGCCATAACACACAAGCTGAGCTGATTCTGGGACTGCTGGGCACTGTCTCTTCTGTACAGTTGCCTGCATCATCCGCGCTGTGCATTTACAGGACACAAGTATTCTACATGCCGTTTAGACAGTGTTAGTTAAGAACAAGTGCAGAACTACAGGGATATTTAGTACAAGTACCCTGTGATATACATCCAGTACTTACTGTGCATTGTTATATCTGTGTGTGTGTGTGTGTGTATGTGTATACATATATATATATATATATATATATATATATATATATATATATATATATATATATACACATCTATATATATATACACATATATATATATATACACACATATATATATATATATATATATATACACACACACACACACACACACACACACACACACACACACACACACACACACACACACACACACATATATATATATATATATATATATATATATATATATATATATATATATATATATACACACATATATATACACACACATATATATACATATACAGGTTGAGTATCCCTTGTCCAAAATTCAAAATCCCAAATTTTTTGTTACCCTACAGAGATTATGACACATATATAGATATATTATATCTCTATATAATATAGCTATATATACACACAATATATAATACATATGTAATTATCTCAGTAGGGGACCCAAAAATGTATTTTATATATATATATATATATATATATATATATATATATATAAAATATATATATATATATAAGATGAGCGGGTTCGGATGTAACGCCAGTTCGGTTTTATCCAGATTTTTTTTTTTTTTTTATTGGCTATCCAAAACACGTGACGTCTGTGACCCAATAACATGCCGTTTTGAGAACCAAGTAAAACCGAACCCGCTCATCTCTAATAAAAATGTGTGTGTGTGTATGTATATATATATATATATATATAATTAATTTTTTTGTTTTTCTCACGTGGTTGGAGGAAATCTCGTCTTGTTTTGCGCAGTGACAATGAATAAGCATTGTATATAAATATGCCTGTTGTGTACGTGTTTCATCAGTATTGTTATCTCTGTTAATGAACTTTATCCAGGGTCATTACCGGTTCTGTGAAGCTCTGTTTCTGCTTGGGGAAACAGAAAGAGCAATAGCGTCTAATGAGAAGGCACAGGAGCTGTGCCAGGACTGTGCCGAAGGCATCCGTGACCTGATCCAGCAACACACCAGGTTCCAGCAGCAAATAGAGGAAGCCACAGGTAGATGAGGACTCCATCTAGAACAATATGGGATTGATGATCTAGAAAGACATAGGGGGAGATTTATCAAACCTTATAGAGGGAGAACGTGGAAAGAGATAAAAGTACCAGCCAATCAGCTCCTAACTGTATTTTTTTTCAAACACAGCCTGTAATGTGGCAGTGAGGAGCTGATTGGCTGGGACTTTATCTCCGCCCTGCAAGGCTTTGTTCGTAGACCCTAAAAATGTTATAATACCCATAACCTCTCAGAGGACCATTCAATGGTAGGCGCTGTGCTTAGTGTAATACTTAGTGATTAACCTTGTGACTGCACTTCACCCAGAATTGAATTGCCACCTTAGCGTTTCCTCCTACAGTCACTGCAAGGAGCACAGCTAGATGACTTAATCATGACTGAAATGCTTAGAGGAGTGTATGTGTATATAGGTTACTTTTGTAATGTATGTTATGCTTGGCGCTTCACGTTGCGGACGTCCCAGGCATTCTGGGTAAAGGATCCCGGGATTGTATTTTGCAGGGTTTTTAGGCCCTCATTCAGCTTCAGTTGCAGTTTTGCGATTTTAGCAAAACTGCAACTGGCTATGATGGCATGCTAGGGGCCGCCCCGCATGCAAATGCCTCACAACACTGATCTGTGGATTCCTCCCCCCTCCTGCAGCCAGGCAAGTGCAAGTTGTCCGTTTTCCGGGTTGCAGAGGGCGCGTGTGGATGTCACGCTGCCACCCCACCCCCCTTTAGTCGCTACGCCTGTCCAACGATGAGTCACCGCCCCACGACTGCCTCAGCATAACTGAGATGCGATCGCATCTCCCCGCAAGCACAGTACGGGTCCTGGACGTGCGCACCGTGGGGGCTTGCGGGGAGATGGGATCGCATCTCAGTAGCGACAGACACTGAATACCCTCCTTAGTTCCCACATGTGCTAATAAGTTTTCAAAATTCTTTCAGAAATGAAAGTAAAGAAACAGTCTAAAAAGAAAGCGACCAGTGAGAAAAGGTAAATGTATAGATCTGTTCTCCCTCCTGCTATAGCTTTCTGCAATCTTGCCATATTCTCTTTATTATTGTTTTTATTATTCACAAGTAACAGAATATTTAGACTTGTTGGATCTTGTGCAACATGTTATTTAGCATTGTGCGGTTTCATAGCTCAGAACAATGCAAACCTTTCCTGGCTGCCCGCCCTGGTTCATCGTAATATTGTCTCTGACCTGACGTTCCCATATCGGTCTCCTTGTATGATATATTGTAGTGTTAGTCATATTTACTGTCAGATGTAATATGGAAGGTTGATAGTAACTAGGTCAACAGTGTCTTGGTCAACCACTATTGGTCGACAGGGTCTTTAGGTCGACGGGTCAAAAGGTCGACATGAGTTTGTTTTTTTGGTGTCGTTTTCTTCGTAGAGTGACTGGGAACCCCAATTAGTGCACAGCGTCCCCTTGCATGGCGAGCGAAAAGGTGCCTCGCTTCGCTCGGCACAGATTACCGTTCCATTCTTAGTCCATGTGGATTGTTAAGTATGAAAAGGTTCAAAAAAAAGGAAAAAATCTTGAAAAACTCATGTCGACCTTTTGACCTGTCGACCTAGAACATGTCGAACTAGAGACCCTGTCCCTTTACTGTCATGCACAGGCATAATCACCCCATTTATTGCATTCTTCTATACCTCAGGGACACTGCTGCTGACTTCCCACTGTTATATTGCATCGTGGCTGTCTCAACAGTGTGTTATAACAGACTGTGGGGGTGATTCCGAGTTGTTCGCTCGCTAGCAGATTTTAGCAGCATTGCACACTCTAAGCCGCTGCCTACTGGGAGTGAATCTTAGCTTAGCAGAATTGCGAACGAAAGATTAGCAGAATTGCAAATAGAAAATTCTTAGCAGTTTCTGGGGTATATGCAATTGTGGTCGAATTCCCGAAATTGTCGAATTTCGGGTCATTTTCGACCAAAAAAAAAAATTCCCCTATGCAATCCAGTGCTTTCCGACCAAAAAACGGACTTTCAAAATTCGACTTTTTGAAATTCGAATTTTTGCAAATTCGACTTTTCTGCAATGATACAAGTGCTGCAATTCGACCAAAGCATATTCAATTCAAGTTTTGAAATTCGACAGCAGTGCTTTTAGACAGCAAATTCGTCATTTTCAATCCGCCACACTTTGGAGGGTGAAAACAAATAAAAAAATTTTAAACATGTTTTTTTTGGTGTTTTTTTTTTTGGGAATAGCAGATCTATTTATATTAGAAGGGATTAGGTACTTTTTTTTTTTTTTTTGGGGAGGCACAAATATTATTTATATATTTTTTAAAATATTATTATTATTTTTTTTTTTTTTTTATGCTGGAAGGGTAAAATCATAAAAAAAAATGGCGTGGGGTCCCCCCTCCAAAGCATAACCAGCCTCGGGCTCATTGAGCTGGTCCTGGTTCTAAAAATGCGGGGAAAAAATTGACAGGGGATCCCCCGTATTTTTAAAACCAGCACCGGGCTCTGCGCCTGGTGCTGGTGCCAAAAATACGGGGGACAAAAAGAGTAGGGGTCCCCCGTATTTTTAACACCAGCATCGGGCTCCACTAGCTGGACAGATAATGCCACAGCCGGGGGTCACTTTTATGCCGTGCCCTGCGGCCGTGGCATCAAATATCCAACTAGTCACCCCTGGCCGGGGTACCCTGGGGGAGTGGGGACCCCTTCAATCAAGGGGTCCCCCCCCCCCAGCCACCCAAGGGCCAGGGGTGAAGCCCGAGGCTGTCCCCCCCCATCCAATGGGCTGCGGATGGGGGGGCTGATAGCCTTTGTGATAATAAAAAGATATTGTTTTTTCCAATAGTACTACAAGTCCCAGCAAGCCTCCCCCGCAAGCTGGTACTTGGAGAACCACAAGTACCAGCATGCGGGAGAAAAACGGGCCCGCTGGTACCTGTAGTACTACTGGGAAAAAAATACCCAAATAAAAACAGGACACACACACCGTCGACAGTAAAACTTTATTTCATACGTCGACACACACATACTTACCTATGTTCACACGCCGACATCGGTCCTCTTCTCCATGTAGAATCCACGGATACCTGTAAAGAAAAGTTCAAAATACTCACCTCAACCATGGTCCAGAGATAAATCCACGGACTTGGCAAAATAAGAAAACGCAAATACCCGCACCAAAAACGGACTGAAAGGGGTCCCATGCTGACACATGGGACACCTTTCCACGAATGAGACCTGTCAGTGACAGCTGTCACTGACAGGTCTCTAAGCCAATCAGGAAGCGCAACTTCGTTGCGCTCACCTGATTGGCTGAGCGCTGTCTGCACTGTGACAGCGCATCGCACAGCTCCCTCCATTATATTCAATGGTGGGAACTTAGCGGCTAGCGGTGAGGTCACCCGCCGGTCAGCGGCTGACCGGCGGGTGACCCCACCGCTACCCGCAAAGTTCCCACCATTGAAAGTAATGGAGCGGCTTTGCGATGCGCTGTCACAGTACAGACAGCGGACAGCCAATCAGGTGAGCGCCACGGAAGTAGCGCTTCCTGATTGGCTGAAGGGACGTCAGTGACAGGAGTCACGTGATGTCCCGGCATTCGGGAGAAAGGGGTCTGATGTGAAAACATTGGACCCCTTTCTAGTCCGGTATGGATCGGTGTTCGGTTTGTTTTTTTGCCAAGAACGTGGATTTACCTCTGGACGTGGATGTACCTCTGGACGCTGGAAGGTGAGTATAATTTTTTCACAGGTACCCTCGGATCGTCGGCGACCGTGGCAGTCGGCGTGTCAACATAGGTAAGTATGTGTGTGTCGGCAGTATGTAATAAAGTTGTACAAGTCACGGTGTCTGTGTCCTGTTTTTATTTGGGTATTTTTTTTCCAGTAGTACTACAGGTACCAGCGGGCCCGTTTTTCTCCCGCATGCTGGTACTTGTGGTTCTCCAAGTACCAGCTTGCGGGGGAGGCTTGCTGGGACTTGTAGTACTAATGGAAAAAACAATATCTTTTTATTATCACAAAGGCTATCGGCCCCCCCATCCGCAGCCCATTGGATGGGGGGGGACAGCCTCGGGCTTCACCCCTGGCCCTTGGGTGGCTGGGGGGGGGGACCCCTTGATTGAAGGGGTCCCCACTCCCCCAGGGTACCCCGGCCAGGGGTGACTAGTTGGATATTTGATGCCACGGCCGCAGGGCACGGCATAAAAGTGACCCCCGGCTGTGGCATTATCTGTCCAGCTAGTGGAGCCCGATGCTGGTGTTAAAAATACGGGGGACCCCTACTCTTTTTGTCCCCCGTATTTTTGGCACCAGCATCAGGCGCAGAGCCCGGTGCTGGTTTTAAAAAATACGGGGGATCCCTGGCCAATTTTTCCCCTGCATTTTTAGAACCAGGACCAGCTCAAAGAGCCCGAGGCTGGTTATGCTTTGGAGGGGGGACCCCACGCCATTTTTTTTCCGGGTTTTTCACATTTTTTTCCCGTTTTTTAAAATCGCGGCAAAATCCGCCAAATCGGCCGATTTTCGCCCGCGATTCTGGCGAATCCGTTTTTCATTGAATATGGTGAATCCCGGCAGGCACCTGCCGGGATTCACCTGGCGAATTTGGTCGAATTAAAAAACGGCGATAATTGCCGCGAATTCGACCGCAATTGCATATACCCCTCTGAGTAGCTCGAGACTTACTCCTACACTGCGATCAGCTCAGCCCGTGTCGTTCCTTGTTTGACGTCTCAAACACGCCCTGCGTTCGGCCAGCCACTCCCCCGTTTCTCCAGACACTCCTGCTTTTTATCCTGGCACGACTGCGTTTTTCCGCACACTCCCAGAAAACGGCCAGTTTCCGCCCAGAAACACCCACTTCCTGTCAATCACACTCCGATCACTTCAACGATGAAAATTATTCGTTCGGACGTGAGTAAATCTACTAAGTTTTGTGCCAAAATACTTAGCGCATGCGCGCTGCGTACCATGCACATTTTTGCCTTAATCGCTCTGTTGCGAATATCGGCAACGAGCGAACAACTCTGAATGACCCCCTGTGTTCCATGTGGTTCTAGCACTGTGCAGGCCTGCAGTAAGGAATGTGGCTCTCCATGCCGTGGAGCTACACATCCCAGCATGTCCTGACAGTTTTCCTGTTACAGCATGCTGTGATGTGTAGTTCCACAACAGCTGGTGTGCCCCTTGTGTAGGCTGTGGAATCAGACTGTTCTGCCATTGTCTCTTACATGTCATTGTCTTCTCCTGAAGGCTTGCAGCGCAGGCTGAGCCTGCTGTAGATAATACAGAAAGTACACTGGTATCCAACGCTGCCACAGAGGATGTTCCTGAGCAGGTAGGCATGATTCCTCCACTTGCTCTTGTTTTTATACAGCTCTGGCTATAAAAGGATGTACATTCAAATATAACAAGCTGGATGTATACATTTTTATTTCCTGTGCTTGGCCAGCTCACTCTTCTGCATCAGTATTACGGGAGCTTCACGTTGCTACATTGTGCTCCTTCCACTGTATACCTCTATCTGTAGCTTCCTGCTGCCTCCATTCCCCTCCTCACATCATGTCACTGCCCCAGTCACATGCAGCCCTGTCCTCACTGACACATCACCCATCTCCTGATATACTCTGTGCTGCTGGGGACCCTGCTCCTCCCACTATATACCTCTATCTGTAGCTTCCTGCTGCCTCCATTCCCCTCCTCACATCATGTCACTGCCCCTGTCACATGCAGCCCTGTCCTCACTGACACATCACCCATCTCCTGATATACTCTGTGCTGCTGGGGACCCTGCTCCTCCCACTATATACCTCTATCTGTAGCTTCCTGCTGCCTCCATTCCCCTCCTCACATCATGTCACTGCCCCTGTCACATGCAGCCCTGTCCTCACTGACACATCACCCATCTCCTGATATACTCTGTGCTGCTGGGGACCCTGCTCCTCCCACTATATACCTCTATCTGTAGCTTCCTGCTGCCTCCATTCCCCTCCTCACATCATGTCACTGCCCCTGTCACATGCAGCCCTATCCTCACTAACACATTACTCATCTGCTGGGGGACCCTGTTCCTCCCACTATATAACTCTCACTGTGGCTTCCTGCTGCCTCCATTCCCCTCCTCACATCATGTCACTGCCCCTGTCACATGCAGCCCTGTCCTCACTGACACATCACTCATCTCCTGATATACTCTGTGCTGCTGGGGGATGCTGCATCTCCCACTATATAAGTCTCAGCCTTTGGCATGCTCCTGCCTCTCTTCCCCTCCTCACACCATGTCACTGCCCCTGTCACATGCAGTCCTGTCCTAACCTATCGCTCATCTCCTGATATACACCCTACTGTAGGGTGGCTGACTAAGGCAGCACCTCGCAGCTGTTGTTGCCAACTGTGCACCAGTGTAATGGATTCTCTGTCACCACCAGGCTCCTGCATCGCCTCCTGAAGCGATGTGTACTGTTTGGGTAATGTGTAGCTGCTGCTCCTCATTGCTGGTCGTCCTGGCTGAATCCTTTTCCGACTGCTTACCATGTGTCGCTGGCAGGGAGGTAGTGTTGGAAGATGGATTAGGGAGCTTGCTTTAATCTGCCTTAGTAGTACATTTTATTATAGACCGTCTGCAAATTATCATAAACACTGATCACTGAATACTTGATATATTTTACCAAGCAGTGACTTGTGATGGTAATTAGCTGGTAGTCTGGCAAGTACGGAGTTTATTCAGCAATTACATATTAATTCCCCTCTCTGATATGATAGTAACCAAAATATCAGTATTGAGAGGTAGTTTTCTTAGTTCCTTTATAATATACGGGTAGCTGGCGGTTAAAACTACCTTGCATGTATTTTTCTTTCTTTTTCTTTTTTTCTTTTTATTCTTTTCCATTTGTGCTTATATTCAAAGCTTCATGATGGAATGCATAAAGGTTTTTGATATACTTAGAGACAACTCTATACCTGAGTATTGCCAAGAACTTGCTTGTATTGTGTACCATAATCCTTGCTAAGTAGTAAAATAAAAGTTGTTTCAATTCGCAACTAAAACAGTGACCTTGGTCCTGAAGTTACTGCTTAAGACTATGGGGGAGATTTATCAAAGCTTGGAGAGAGAGAAGTGGGAGTAGTGTCCGCCCTGCGGGGGTCTGAGCCACTATATCCGCTGACAGGACACTGAGCTCCTGAGGGTATCGAACGTTCCCCGCCACAGGGGATCTCTGACCCCGGCGGCATGTCGCCACCCCCTTACAGAGCCAGAAGATCAGTGGCGAGTCAGTTACCGGCCCCCCTAGCAAGCGGGGAGCCGGTGTGAAGATGGCGGCAACAGGGTATGGGGTCTCAGCGGTACGTAGTGTGGTGCTGTGAGGGGCGCCCTGAGCCAGCGCCTACACTGACCGCCAAGCCTGTCAGAGTCCCAGCATTGCTGCCAGCATAATTCCTCAGGCCAGTATAATCTCCAAAAGAGCGGGAAGACCGCACCATTAAGGGGGCGGAGCTTCTGCTCAGAGCGTACCCAGCAGCGTTCAGCGCCATTTTCCTGCCTGCAGAAGCGCTGTCAGCGAGAGCTGTCCCTCCAATTCAACTTCAGCTATCTCTTACGGTACCAGGGGGTTGTAGAAGGGGCGGGAGGAGGCTGTGTACAGATTGTGTAACCTATTTAGGTGCACAGTCAGCGCTGGTTGGGGTCTCCCTATACCTTGAAAGCACTGTGTGTGGGTTGGCTCCAATCTCCTTGTCTCTCTTGCCATTCTTGGGGGTGAAACTCTGCCTGTCCTCCAGCAAGGGAGCCTGAATGGTTTTCCTCTATCAAATCTATGATTTCTCAGATTTCTACTAGAGTTGCACAGAATGAATCTGCAACTTAGGTTTTACAGAACTCTATGGCAGTTTGGTCCGGTTCTGTTACCTCAGGGCCCACCACTGTAGGTTCCCACAAACGTGCTCTTGCCCAGATTATGCAAGATGACACGGATACCGATCTGACATGGCAGACGGTGATGGGGATGTGCTGAGGGGGGCCGCATCTCTTGCAAAAGGGGTGCAGTTGATGATGGAGGCTATTAGAGATGTGTTGAATATTGCTGATACAACACCTGAGCAGGTTGAGGAGGCTTACTTCACTGACAATAAGAAATCCTTGCTAACCTTACTTGCGTCCAAGGAATTAAATGCTATATTTGAGAAAGCATGGAAAAACCCAGAGAAAAAATTCCTGATCCCTAGAAGGGTTCTGGTTGCTTTCCCCTTACCTGAGGAGGATAGGAAAAAATGGGAAAATCCACCCATAGTGGACGTGTCTGTATCCAGACTCTCATTAAAGGTGGTTTTACCTGTTCCAGGATCTGCCGCCTTAAAGGAGCCGGCTAATCGCAAAATTGATACTACGCTCAAATCTACAGTATATACACGGCTTCTGGGGCGATACTACGTCCCACTATTGCCTGTGCATGGATTTCCAAAGCTATAGTAAAGTGGTCAGGCACGTTACTTGAGGATTTTGATACAATGGATAAAAGTGATGTTGAATTGTTTTAACATAACATTCAGGATTCTGCAGGATTTATGGTGGAATCCATGAAAGACCTGGATTCCATGGCAGCAGGTATATCTTCCATGTCTGTCTCCGCACGTAGGGGACTTTGGCTGCGCCAGTGGTCTACCAACGCGGAATCCAGGATAGGTGTGGAGACCTAGCCTACACAGGTCAGGCTATCTTGGGGAAGCGTTGGATGCGTGTATTTCCACGGCTACAGCGGGTAAGTCTCCTTTTCTTCCCTCAGCTGTACCTGCTACGAAGAAACCCTTTTCTTCAGCTGCATCACAGCCCTTTCGGACTGCCAAAGCAAGAAAGACCAAGCCATCCAACACCTTCTTTCGAGGAGGTCGGCCAAAATCCAAGAAACCTGCTACTGCGGGTTCCCGGGGACAGAAACCTTCTTCAGTAATGCCAAAGTCCTCAGCATGACGGTGGACAGCGCGGCCTGGAGGTGGGGCCGGTGGAGGCGAGACTCGGGCATTTCAGTCACGTCTGGGTGTTGTCTGGTCTGGATCCCTGGGTGCAAGATATTGCGTCCCAGGGGTGCAGGCTGGAATTTCAAGATCTCCCTCCTCACCGATTCTTCAAATCAGGCTTGCCCGCTTTGCTGGCAGACAGGGCTATCCTACAGGAAGCCATCCAAAAGTTGGTGGAGGCACAGGTTATTGTACCAGTTCCACCCCATATGCAAAACAAAGGTTACTATACGAACCTTTTCGTGGTACCGAAACCGGATGGTTTGGTCAGACCCATTCTGAACTTAAAATCGCTAAACCCCTTCCTGAGGGAGTTCAAGTTCAAGATGGAGTCTCTAAGGGCGGTGATATCAGGTCTGGAGGAGGGGGAATTCCTGGTATCCCTTGATATCAAGGATGCGTACCTTCACATTCCGATTTGGCCGCCGCATCAAGCTTATCTCCGATTCGCACTGTTGGACTGTCATTTTCAATTCCAGGCCCTGCCATTCGGCCTCTCCACAGCACCGAGGGTATTCACCAAGGTGATGACGGAAATGATGCTTCTCCTCCGCAGACAGTGGGTGAACATAATTCCATATCTGGGCGATCTGCTGACAAAGGCATTGTCCAAGGAGAAGCTGTTACAGTCCATTGTTTTCACGACCCATCTACTCAGGGAACACCGTTGGATTCTGAATCTTCCAAAATCGCATTTGGAACCAACCAGGAGGTTGTCCTTTCTGGGAATGATCCTCGACACGGAAGTGCAGAGGGTGTTTCTTCCAGAGGAAAAAGCGTTGGTGATGCAAACAATGGCCCAGGTTGTCATGAAGCCAGCCCGGGTGTCTGTTCATCAGTGCATTCGCCTTCTGGGGAAGATGGTGGCCTCTTACGAGACTCTGCAGTATGGGAGGTTTCATGCTCAGTCCTTCCAGCTGGATCTACTGGACAAATGGTTGGGATCTCATCTACACATGCACCAGAGAATAAGTCTGTCGCCAAAGGCCAGAATTTCGCTCCTCTGGTGGCTACAATTACCTCACCTTCTGGAGGGCTGAAGGTTCTGGATTCAGGACTGGATCCTTCTAACCATGGATGCAAGTTTCGGGGCTAAGGCGCAGTCACTCAAGGGTAAACCTTCCAAGGAAGATGGTCAAGTCTGGAAGCCTGCCTACAGAAAACATTCCGGAACTAAGAGCTATCTACAACGGTCTTCTCCAAGGGGCCCATCTTCTGAGAAATCGGGCCATTCAAGTGCAGTTGGACAATGTAACGACAGTGGCTTACATAAACCGACAGGGCGAAACGAACAGCAGAGCTGCAATGTCAGAGGTAACAAGAATCATCCTCTGGGCAGAAAAACCACACGTTGGCGCTGTCGGCAATCTTCATTCTGGGAGTAGACAACTGGAAAGTGGACTTCCTCAGCAGACACTATCTTCATCCAGGGGAGTGGGGTCTCCATCCGGAGGTGTTCAAGGAGGTAACAGATCTTTGGGGTGTACCCCAAATAGACATGATGGCCTCTCGTCTCAACAAGAAGGTTCGGCGATACTGTTCCAGGTCGAGGGACCCGCAAGCAGTGGCGGAGGACGCCCTAGTGACTCCGTGGGTATTCCAGTCTGTGTACGTGTTTCCACCACTCCCACTCATTCCAAGAGTTCTAAAGCTCGTAAGGAGAACAAGGGTTCAATTGATCCTCATTGCTCCAGCTGGCCAAGAAGGTGTTGGTACGCGCATCTTCTGGATCTACTGCTAGAAGAGCCGAGGCCTCTTCCTCTTTGGGAGGACCTGCTGCAACAGGGGCTGTTCGCCTATCAAGACCTACCATGGCTACGTTTGATGGCATGGAGATTGAACGCCAGATACTAGCTCGGAGGGGCATTCCGAACAAGGTTATTCCTACCCTGATACAGGCTAGGAAAGGAGTAACGTCTAAACATTACCATCGTATTTGGAAAAAATATGTATCTTGGTGTGAGTCCAATAAGTTTCCTACGCTGGAGTTTCAACTATGATGGTTTCTCCTCTTCCTACAAGCCGTTGTTGATATGGGCCTGAGGTTGGGATCTGAAGGTCCAAATTTCGTCCCTATCCATTTTCTTCCAGAAATAATTGGCTGCCCTCCCTGAGTTTCAGACTTTTTTGAAGGGAGTTCTGCACATCCAACCTCCCTTTGTACAGCCTACGGCACCCTGGGATCTTAACGTGGTGTTGCAGTTCCTCCAGTCGAACTGGTTTGAGCCTCTACAGGAGGTTGAGGTCAAGTTTCTCACGTGGAAGGCTGTCACTTTGTTGACCTTAGCTTCTGCTAGACATGTGTCGGAGTTGGGGGCTTTGTCCTGTAAAAGCCCATACTTGATATTCCATGAAGATAGAGATGAGCTCCGGACACGTCAGCAGTTTCTTCCGAAGGTTGTGCCGGCATTTCATATCAACCAACCTATTGTGGTGCCAGTTGCGACTGACTCCTCAATCTCATCAAAGTCGTTGTAAGGGCTCTAAAAATCTATGTGAGGAGGACTGCTCGTCACAGAAAATCAGACTGTTTGTTTGTCCTGTATGATCCCAAGAAAATTGGCTGTCCTGCTTCTAAGCTGATGATTTCTCGCTGGATCAGGTTCACTATCCAGCATGCGTATTCTGCGGCAGGCTTGCTGTTTCCTACGTCTGTTAAGGCCCACTCTACTCATAAGGTGGGTTCTTCCTGGGCGGCTGCCCGGGGAGTCTCTGCTTTACAACTCTGCCGAGCGGCTACTTGGTCGGGGTCGAACACGTTTCCAAAGTTCTACAAGTTTGATACTTTGGCCTCTGAGGACCTTAAATTTGGTCAGTCAGTTCTGCAGGAGCCTCCGCGCTCTCCCTCCTGTTCTGGGAGCTTTGGTACATCCCCATGGTACTAATGTGGACCTCAGCATCCTCTAGGACGTAAGAGAAAATAGGGTTTTAATTATCTACCGGTAAATCTTTTTCTCGTAGTCCGTAGAGGATGCTGGGCGCCCACCCAGTGCTTCGTTTTCCTGCAGTGGTTATCTGGTTCAGTACAACTTTGGTTTTTAGTTATGTACTGCATTGTTACTTCGTAAGAAATGTTTCAGCGGTCGCTGATTTTCAAGCTGGTTAGCTTGTTTTTCCTTGTGTGTGAGCTGGTGTGAATCTCTCCACTATCTGTGTTTAAATCCTTCTCTCAAAGATGTCCATCTCTCGGGCACAGTTTCTAGACTGAGTCTGGTAGGAAAGGCATACAGGGAGGAGCCAGCCCACACTCTTAAACTCTTAAAGTGCCAATGGCTCCTAGTGGACCCATCTATACCCCATGGTACTAATGTGGACCCCGGCATCCTCTACGGACTACGAGAAAAGGATTTACCGGTGGGTAATTAAAATCCTATTTTTAAACATTGCCTTTAACGTGATGACCGTTTGAATCTGATTGGTTGGTACTTTGTCTCTTTTCACTTTCTCTTCAAGCTTTGATAAATCTCCCCCCTCTTTTTGATATTATGCCTTTGCCAGTATTGTTTGTCACTGTTCTAAGGTGCATCAGCGGATGTAACAATATGGCAGCTGCCTGTCCTCTGACGGAATGCTCATGGTGGTATGTTTATAGCGGCGGCGAGAGGGTGGAGGATTATGGTGCAGTGCAATGTGGTTTGTCGGTTTTTGTTTTGTCTACTCAGTGAGCACTGTTGAGAAACTGTATATTGGCATTGCTTCAAGAACTTGATTTGATAAGTGAGCGAGAAGTTGGCTCCAATTGTCTGAGACTGTTGCTGGGTGTGTTCTTGTTATAGACAGATTGTATTTCACAAGTGCATATTTGTAGCGGAACTCGTTAGGAGTCGTTCTTAGTTGCAAGCGGACAAGGCCATGCTGAGGAAGGCTTGCATGCTTGCTCTTGTCCTGTTCCCAGTGCTCTTCTTACTTGTGGTAATGATTCGAAGGATGGAGTTAGCTACCTATGGAAGCAAGCACAGCAAGTTGGTATGTATTTGTCATGCGCTGTGTTTTTAAGTACTGCTTTTTAATATTTATTTTTATTTTTATTTTATTATATATATATATATATATATATATATATATATATATATATATATATATATATATATATATATATATATATATATATATATATATATATATATATATATATATATATTGGGATGTTCCGGGTTGACTAATTTTTTAACATTTGTGGAAAATACCCACCCAAAGGTGGCGGAGTGCTCAAACACACCAGAGCCTAGGACAAGTCAGCTTGATGCACCATGCTGTACTGAACCCGGGCGGCCTATTGCGTGAGTGGGAGGAGGCATGAGAGCCTGGTAACCTTGCAACTACTGCACTTTCCCTCACGCATTCTTCTCTCTGGATGTAGACTGCGGAAGCAACCTGGCTCTCTTTGTCTTAAGTGGACACGACTCTACGAGTGCAGGCCATGTAGTGGCGGTAACCACGCGCCACACATCCTTGTTGTGCAAGGTGGCTTCCTTCACGATCCTGAGATACGGGCAGAGCTTAGAGGTGCTTGTGTTACCAATGGCTATGGAAATCTAATGGCAGCCTATGTGAAAAGGGTGAGAACATCTTTGGGATGGCCTTGTTCCATTGGAGACCTAGAGACTTCAATTTACGGGGGAACTGTGACAGACGATGGCGGTTTATTTACAAAGCCAACCCAACACTTCTGGGCATGTTAATGCCCGACATTTAAAAGTTCAGCGCTAGTGAAAACATTGCCCCCTTTAAATACTGGGCATAAAACATGACCAGGAGCCCCAGGTTTTACAATTTCATGAATCGTAAAGGAACCCCAAGTATTGGCATGGCATACACGGCACACAAGGATCAGGTCTAACTTACAAACTGGAGGTCTGCAGAAGCATTCCGATGCCCTTAACAAATGCCTCCTTAGTCATGGTTAAGGCCACCAGGTAGTAGGGAGGGGGGTAAAATGTGGAGACACAAAAAGCAAAGATACTTGGAGCTCAAGGGCGCTTACGAGGAGCCCCTTCCTCTAAACCTACTCGGGCAAGACTGATTGGGCGATCACAAGTGCTCCTTACACAATGACGAGTAATGCTACAAATCCCCTTACGAGTATGGCAGACATGCCCGATGATATTCAGCTTCCATCTGCCTCTGTTTACCTTCTTGCTGAAGCGGGACTCTAAAGCTGGGTACACACTTGATTGTCACATTGGCGGACCCAGGCAAATATCCACCCTTACCGATCAGCTGCTCGACGAGACCGTAAGGACACTCAGCTGGACGGGCTTTTGAATTTGCCCACTGAGCTGTGACGTCGGCTCCTCGCAGGAAGTGTGCCTACCGCCCGTACAGACATGCAATATATCTGTGAACGATGTCTACACATATATATCGGGGGGTACACACCCGCTAACGGGCTGGTGATATTTCAGCCGTTTCATGTATCGCCCAGTGTGTACCAATTTTAAGAAACTCACATCTGCACAGTCTCCTGACGAGACTTTCAGCATCTGGGAAATGCTGGAGAGACCACTCCTGTGGGTGCAGATCTTGCCTTGTTTATAACCCTGGGAAACTACCGAGCCAGTATTGCTAAGGTTCTGTCTATGTTCCCTTCGTGATCAGGACCAGGAAGTGACATAACAAGAGGGCAGGAGAACTATCGCCCTTACAGCACCTAAATGTTTTATCCATTCTCCGTTCGTTTGAGGTTATTGCGTTTTATCCATGCACAATTGGACCATCGCGGGCTCGCTTCGCTCGCCACTCTTCGGGCTCAGTGTCTCGCTTCGCTCGCTACAGATTACTATTCCAAATAGTTTGTGACATGGATCCAGGGGCTTATGGGAAAGGTCTTCTCCATGAAGAGAAAGTAGATGCTACCATATTGCTAACCAGTTTATTGCACCCACGGCAGAGAGACCTTGGTTATCTCTTGCGACATCCTTCTACACTGGCAGAACACTTTCTGCTGACTGGTGTAGATGGCAAGTCCCAGGAAAAGTCCTGTTTGTAGCAGGGTTCTGGAATATTTTGCCATCTGTAACACACGAGATAAGCGTTGAAAAATGTCTGCCGCTGTCGCTATGAATTTTCTGCAACGAGGAGCAGAACAGCCTGAAAGGGAGAGATTAGAATTTACAGTCGTGTTCTAATGGTGAAGCCCAGATACTTTTGGGATATCGGACAAATTAGTGAAATATAACATTCAGAGAGAGTTAGAATTGGGTGGGTTATTTTGTTTCTGTGCAGGGTAAATACTGGCTGCTTTATTTTTACACTGCAATTTAGATTTCAGTTTGAACACACCCCACCCAAATCTAACTCTCTGCACATGTTATATCTGCCCCCCCCCCCCCCCCCCCCTGCAGTGCACATGGTTTTACCCATTAGAGAAAGATTTTGCTTTTGCGATCAACCCTGTATTAGGCTCATAGTCACTTGAATACTGTGAAATGATGTATTAACTGTACGTCAGTAGAAATTGATGTTGGTAAGATACTTCCAGCTACTGTCGGGCATCGCGGTTTGAATTGTGACCGTTTCTCCCAAACAAATTTTTTACTTTACAAAGTTGCTGCCTATGCACATCAGATCCCAGTTGCTAGCTTTGATGCAGTGTTCTTGTGTGACATCTATAATGCAGCGGAAGGATGTGAAGTGGACAGTATTGCTCTACGTTTTCACAGTTGTATTGAAGTGATGAGGCACAAGCAAAAAATGTTATGAACTGGCATGTTAGTGTGTGCGTATCTTTATTTATACACGTATACGCTTTACTTTCATGTGCAGGGCTTTTCCTGATGGGGGCAGAAAGATTCACTGTAAGCGATCCTTTCTGTGGTGCTGTTGCAAAACCTTGGTCCACCTCCCAGCCGATGTGCTCTTGTGCGACGTGGGATGTGACCTACTGAATGTTAACGTAATTAAGCCCAATTCAGATCTGATCGCAGCGGAAAATTTGTTAGCTAAAGGGCAAAACCATGTGCACTGCAGGTGGGGGCAGATATAACATGAGCAGAGAGAGTTAGATTTGGGTGAGTTATTTTGTTTCTGTGCAGGGTAAATACCGGCTGCTTTATTTTTACACTGCAATTTATCAGTTTGAACACACCCCACCCAAATCTCTCTCTCTGCACGTTACATCTGCCCCCCCCCCCCCCCCCCCCCCCCTGCAGTGCAAATGGTTTTGCCCATTAGCTAACAAATTTGCTGCTGCGATCAGATCTGAATTAGGCCCATTACGGGAATCTTTAGCAGCCTCCAAACTTTTTCTGCAATATTAAAACAGGGCTCAAAAAATTCCCAGGTGTCAGGACGCCATGGGGACTATGGGGTCTATTTGCTAAACCTTGGAGAGAGATAAAGTAGACGGCAATAAAGTACCAGATCATCAGCTCCTAACTGCCATGTTACAGGCTGTGAGGCAGATGTTCTAAGCCTAGAGTAGTGATAAAGTGGAAGGTGATAATGCAACAGCCACTCAGCTCCTAATTGTCAAGTTACATGCTGGGTTTGAAAAATGTCACATAGCATTATAGTTTTATTATAGATTTTGAGATGTCTTCCAAGGGAACTTCCTCCAAAGCCTCCCACAAGGAAAGGGCTGCTCCTGGGCTGCGTGCCTACAATTGCACAGCCTAAAAGGCAAATTTCTCCTTTTTAGAGCAGGACCATATGGGCCTTTGTGATTGTTGCTCTGCGGAAGCACCGGGTGTTTCCGTGCCTGAGGCGTTAACCCTACGGGAGCCTGACTGGGACGCGTCCCTGTCCTCGGCCATGCGGGGACTGGCTCCTCAGCTGGCAGCCTCCAGGCTTCCTACATAACAGCCACAGTCAGATATCCCACAGCAGCCTACTACAGAAGCTGCGTGGGCACAGGTCCTTTCTCACTCCATGCAGGGATTGGTACACGTTTCCAGTTCCCTGCAACAAGTTCTAGTTTCTACGAGCACATGTAAGAACCCCAGAAGAGAGACTTGGTTGCTCACACTGACAGACCAATCCCAATCGGACGTTTCCTCGGATGAGGACATTTCCTTATAGACTGCTGAGGAGGATACACTCTCACCTCAGAGGACCACATGACTCTAGTCAGGGTGGATAAATTGATCATGGCGGTCAGTCTACATTTGCAGGTTAAGGATACTGATAGGCAACAGTTTGATTATGCCCCCTTTTTCAAGCGGAAGTAAAAGGATCCTGCGGTATTACCACCCTCCGCTCACTCAAGTGAGATCTTTAAGTAGCCTTGGTCGCACCCCAATAAGAGATTTGCCGTGTCACAATGCATGTCTACCTTCTATCCTGTGCCGGAAGGGGAGCAGAAGAAATGGGAAACGCCTCCTCAAATTGCTAGGTTGGTCAAGTCAACCACACTCCCTATACCGGATGTTCTATCCCTCAGCGATCCAACTGACAAAGTTGGAGCAGTTCCTCAAGTCAATATTCACCAGTGCGGGGACAGCTATTTGTCCTGCCTTTGCTTCGGCAAGGATTTCTTTAGCCATATGAAGCTGGGCAGATGTCTCCAGTCGGGGACTCTCCACTTTTGAATTACTCTCCATTGTGGATAACATCAGTGAAGCTGGCACCTATCTGGGTGAAGCGTCATTGGATGCTGGAGCCTTTGCATCTAAGATTTCGGCTTCCTCAGTGGCAGCTAGAGGAGCGTTACGGCTTCGCTCCTGGTGAGCAGATAATAAATCCAAAAAGACTTTAGAGACTCTTCCCTTTACTGGGAATATTCTCTTTGGGCCAGAGCTGGACAAGATTGTAGCCACTATTGTGGCTTCTAAGACTGTTTTCATGCCTTACACTCATGGAAAAAGTCCATGCAACCGCCCTTTCTTTCTTTTTGCCCACAGGGTAAGGTGAGATGGCAGGCCTCCTGCCAAGTACAAGGATCCTCTTCCAAACGTAGCCAGTCCTGGGTTGATCGCCGTCATACCCTCAAGCAAGCCGACAAACCTACAGTTCAGACATCTGGCTAGACTCCTTGTCCAACTCCTGGGTGTCAGGCATTGTATCCAGAGGATATGCCCTTACTTTTCTGGAACGGCCGCCTGTTCAGTTTTTCACCACCAGTCTGCCAGCAGACATAAGCAAGTCCGCCTCCCTTCAATCTTCCATCAGTTTCTCCTGAAGGCAGGGGTGATTATCCTGGTCTTGTTTTTGCAAAGGGGTACCAGTTTCTATTCAAATCTATTATTGGTACAAAAGCTAGATGTATCCTTTCGGTCCATTCTCTGCCTGAAGAAGCTGAACCTGTTTCTTCGCATTCCCAGGTTCAGGATGGAGTCACTTTGTTTTATCATGCAGGCTCTGGAACCGTGAGACTTAATGACCTCCTTGGACATTCAGGACGCCTGTCTTCACATTCCCATTCAACCGCATCAACGCTTCCTGCGCTTTGCTATTAGAAACAACCACTTGATGGTTCTAGGCTGTCTTTTGAACTCTCCACAGCACCGAGAGTATTTTACAAGGTCATGGCAGCCCAGCTACGCCTCCAGGGAGTCTGCATTCTTCCTACCTGGACGGTGGTCTTCTCCTTCTCCTAGCTCAGTCTCAGGATGCCCTGCAACACCACCTGTAAATCACCCTGGAATTGTTGCAGTCACATGGATGGCTGAACAACTGACGCAAGTCTAGTCTGACCCCATCTCAGTTTATGCTTCATCAGGTGGCGCTCCGGGACTCCAACATCCAAAAGTTTTGGGGGTTTTTTCTCCCCAGCAACAAGGTGACTGATATCCAGACTCTGATCAGGGATTTTCTCAAGCATCCATCTTTGCATGCAAGTCCTGGGCAAGATGGTTCCTGTTTCTAAATGGTGGAATTTGCACAGCTCCACTCCGCCGATTGAGTCAAACACCTGTCCCTCTCAAGTCCCACATGATTGTTCAGTACAGGGACACCTATCTCTCGATGCTATGGTTGCTCCAGCCATCCCATCAGCCTCCGCGGCTTGGGATGCAGTCACGGGGTGCCTTTCCTTTCAGGGATGATGGTCCGCACAAGACTCTATCCATAAACGTCCTGGAACTCTACAGGGCGCTCTGCAGTTCGGGACCACTCCTCCAGGGCAAACCCGTGAAGATACAGGTGGACAACGTGACAGCGATCTCATCAATCAGCCACCAGGGCGGCACCAAAAGTCTCTCTGCCGTGCAAGAGGTCGGTCACATTCTCCAGTGGGTGGAACATTTCCTGCCAGCTCTGTTGGCAGTTTACATTCCCAGAGTTCAGAATAGGGAAGTGTATGTCCTCAGCCGACAGGACGTCCATTTAGGAGAGTGGTCATTCCATCCAGAAGTGTTCCACTTTCTTGTGACTCGCTGGGATAGGCCGCACATAGATTTGATAGCCTCCCCTCACAATCACAAGTTTTATGTGGATGCTTTGGTGGTTCCCTGGTCCATTCGAAAGTTGTATATCTTTCACCGATCGCTCTCTTACCGAGAGTTCTTCGCTGCCTGAAGCATGAAGCAGTCATGGCTTTCCTGGATGCCCCAGATTGTTCAAAACATGCCTGATACATAGACCTCAGCGCCCTGTCCATAGCGCCTCCTTTATGCCTTCCTCTTCGTCTAGATCTGCTGTCCCAGGACCCATGTCTTCACCCCGACCTTCCTTGTCTGGCTTTGACAGGGTGGCTGTTGATAGGTCGGTCTTAAGAGCTTGTGGCTGTCGGTCTGAAGAGCTTGTGGCTTTTCCAACTCTGTCATGCAGACCATGCTCTCGGCCAGGAAGCCTTCTTCATTATATATATATATATATATATATATATATATATATATATATATATATATATATATATATATATATATATATATATATATATCCAAAGGGGAAACAATTAAAGGCACTCGAGAGGACAAAAAATACTCAGAGATTCAGATGATTGGATTAAGAATCATCTGAATCTCTGAGTATTTTTTGTCCTCTCGAGTGCCTTTAATTGTTTCCCCTTTGGATACTTATGTTTCTGTGGACTATGGCACCGGGGCCTGCTGAGTTATACCGCTTGAGTGCCGGCCAATAAGTGACTGTATGTGTGTGTGTGTGTATGTATGTATGTATGTATGTGTGTGTGTGTATATATATATTTCTCTATCGTCCTAGTGGATGCTGGGGTTCCTGAAAGGACCATGGGGAATAGCGGCTCCGCAGGAGACAGGGCACAAAAAGTAAAGCTTTTCCAGATCAGGTGGTGTGCACTGGCTCCTCCCCCTATGACCCTCCTCCAGACTCCAGTTAGATTTTTGTGCCCGGCCGAGAAGGGTGCAATCTAGGTGGCTCTCCTAAAGAGCTGCTTAGAAAAAGTTTAGCTAGGTTTTTTATTTTACAGTGATTCCTGCTGGCAACAGGATCACTGCAGCGAGGGACTGAGGGGAGAAGGAGTCAACTCACCTGCGTGCAGGATGGATTGGCTTCTTGGCTACTGGACATCAAGCTCCAGAGGGACGATCACAGGTACAGCCTGGATGGTCACCGGAGCCGCGCCGCCGGCCCCCTTGCAGATGCTGAAGTCAGAAGAGGTCCAGAATCGGCGGCTGAAGACTCCTGCAGTCTTCTAAAGGTAGCGCACAGCACTGCAGCTGTGCGCCATTTTCCTCTCAGCACACTTTACACGGCAGTCACTGAGGGTGCAGGGCGCTGGGAGGGGGGCGCCCTGGGAGGCAAATGTAACCTATATAAAGGCTAAAAATACCTCACATATAGCCCCCAGAGGCTATATGGAGATATTTAACCCCTGCCTGATTTCTCTAAATAGCGGGAGACGAGCCCGCCAGAAAAGGGGCGGGGCCTATCTCCTCAGCACACGGCGCCATTTCCTCTCACAGCTCCGCTGGTCAGGACGGCTCCCAAGTCTCTCCCCTGCACTGCACTACAGAAACAGGGTAAAACAGAGAGGGGGGGCAAATTTATGGCGATATTTTGATATAACAAAGCAGCTATAAGGGAGCACTTATTATAAGGCTATCCCTGATATATATATATATAGCGCTTTTGGTGTGTGCTGGCAAACTCTCCCTCTGTCTCCCCAAAGGGCTAGTGGGTCCTGTCTTCGTTAGGAGCATTCCCTGTGTGTCTGCTGTGTGTCGGTACGTGTGTGTCGACATGTATGAGGACGATATTGGCGTGGAGGCGGAGCAATTGCCAAATATGAGGATGTCACCCCCTAGGGAGTCGACACCAGAATGGATGCCTTTATTTATGGAACTACGGGATAGTGTCAACACGCTAAAGCAGTCGTTTGACGACATGAGACGGCCGGACAATCAATTAGTGCCTGTCCAGGCGACTCAAACACCGTCAGGGGCTGTGAAACGCCCTTTGCCTCAGTCGGTCGACACAGACCCAGACACAGGCGATGACTCCAGTGGTGACGGTGACGAATCAACCGTATTTTCCAGTAGGGCCACACGTTATATGATTTTGGCAATGAAGGAGGCGTTACATTTAGCTGATACTACAGGTACCACTAAACAGGGTATTATGTGGGGTGTGAAAAAACTACCTATAGTTTTTCCTGAATCAGAAGAACTAAATGACGTGTGTAATGAAGCGTGGGTTGCCCCTGATAAAAAGCTGATAATTTCAAAGAAATTACTGGCATTATACCCTTTCCCGCCAGAGGTTAGGGAGCGCTGGGAAACACCTCCTAGGGTGGACAAGGCGCTAACATACTTATCTAAACAAGTGGCGTTACCCTCTCCTGAGACGGCCGCACTTAAAGATCCATCAGATAGGAGGATGGAAAATATCCAAAAAAGTATATACACACATGCAGGCGTTATACTACGACCAGCTATAGCGACTGCCTGGATGTGCAGTGCTGGGGTAGTTTGGTCAGAGTCCCTGATTGAAAATATTGATACCCTGGACAGGGACAATATTTTACTGTCGTTAGAACAAATAAAGGATGCATTTCTTTATATGCGTGATGCACAGAGGGATATCTGCACACTGGCATCACGGGTAAGTGCTATGTCCATTTCGGCCAGAAGAGCTTTATGGACGCGACAGTGGACAGGCGATGCGGATTCAAAACGGCATATGGAAGTTTTGCAGTATAAAGGGGAGGAGTTATTTGGAGTCGGTCTATCAGATTTGGTGGCCACGGCTACAGCCGGGAAATCCACCTTTCTACCTCAAGTCACTCCCCAACAGAAAAAGGCACCGACCTTTCAACCGCAGCCCTTTCGTTCCTTTAAAAATAAGAGAGCAAAGGGCTATTCATATCTGCCACGAGGCAGAGGTCGAGGGAAGAGACAGCAACAGGCAGCTCCTTCCCAGGATCAGAAGCCCTCCCCGGCTTCTACAAAAGCCTCAGCATGACGCTGGGGCTTCTCAAGCGGACTCGGGGACGGTGGGGGGTCGTCTCAAAAATTACAGCGCGCAGTGGGCTCACTCGCAAGTAGATCCCTGGATCCTGCAGATAATATCTCAGGGGTACAGGTTGGAATTAGAGACAGATCCACCTCGCCGTTTCCTGAAGTCTGCTTTACCAACGTCCCCCTCCGAAAGGGAGACGGTTTTGGAAGCCATTCACAAGCTGTACTCTCAGCAGGTGATAGTCAAGGTACCTCTTCTGCAACAAGGGAAGGGGTATTATTCCACTCTTTTTGTGGTACCGAAGCCGGATGGCTCGGTAAGGCCTATTCTAAATCTGAAGTCCTTGAACCTGTACATAAAGAAGTTCAAGTTCAAGATGGAGTCACTCAGAGCAGTGATAGCGAACCTGGAAGAGGGGGACTTTATGGTATCCTTGGACATCAAGGATGCGTATCTCCACGTTCCAATTTACCCCTCACACCAGGGGTACCTCAGGTTCGTTGTACAAAACTGTCACTATCAGTTTCAGACGCTGCCGTTCGGATTGTCCACGGCACCTCGGGTCTTTACAAAGGTAATGGCCGAGATGATGATTCTTCTTCGAAGAAAAGGCGTATTAATTATCCCATACTTGGACGATCTCCTAATAAGGGCAAGGTCCAGAGAACAGCTAGAGATGGGATTAGCACTGTCTCAAGAAGTGCTAAAACAGCACGGGTGGATTCTGAATATTCCAAAATCCCAGTTAATGCCGACAACTCGTCTGCTGTTCCTAGGGATGATTCTGGACACGGTTCAGAAAAAGGTTTTTCTCCCGGAGGAAAAAGCCAAGGAGTTATCCGAGCTTGTCAGGAACCTCCTAAAACCAGGAAAGGTGTCTGTACATCAATGCACAAGAGTCCTGGGAAAAATGGTGGCTTCTTACGAAGCAATTCCATTCGGCAGATTCCACGCAAGAATTTTCCAAAGGGATCTGTTGGACAAATGGTCAGGGTCGCATCTTCAGATGCACCTACGGATAACCCTGTCTCCAAGGACAAGGGTGTCTCTTCTGTGGTGGTTGCAGAGTCCTCATCTATTGGAGGGCCGCAGATTCGGCATACAGGATTGGATCCTGGTGACCACGGACGCCAGCCTGAGAGGCTGGGGAGCAGTCACACAAGGAAGAAACTTCCAGGGAGTATGGACGAGCCTGGAAACGTCTCTTCACATAAACATTCTGGAACTAAGAGCAATATACAATGCTCTAAGCCAGGCAGAACCTCTGCTTCAAGGAAAACCGGTGTTGATCCAGTCGGACAACATCACGGCAGTCGCCCATGTGAACAGACAGGGCGGCACAAGAAGCAGGAGTGCAATGGCAGAAGCTGCAAGGATTCTTCGCTGGGCAGAGAATCATGTGATAGCACTGTCAGCAGTGTTCATCCCGGGAGTGGACAACTGGGAAGCAGACTTCCTCAGCAGACACGATCTTCACCCGGGAGAGTGGGGACTTCATCCAGAAGTCTTCCACATGCTGGTAACCCGTTGGGAAAGACCAATGGTGGACATGATGGCGTCTCGCCTCAACAAAAAACTGGACAGGTATTGCGCCAGGTCAAGAGATCCGCAGGCAATAGCTGTGGACGCGCTGGTAACGCCTTGGGTGTACCAGTCGGTGTATGTGTTTCCTCCTCTGCCTCTCATACCAAAAGTATTGAGAATTATACGGCAAAGAGGCGTGAGAACGATACTAGTGGTTCCGGATTGGCCAAGAAGGACTTGGTACCCGGAACTTCAAGAGATGATCACGGAAGATCCGTGGCCTCTACCTCTAAGGAGGGACTTGCTTCAGCAGGGTCCCTGTCTGTTTCAAGACTTACCGCGGCTGCGTTTGACGGCATGGCGGTTGAACGCCGGATCCTAAAGGAAAAAGGCATGCCGGAAGAAGTCTTTCCTACTTTGATTAAAGCAAGGAAGGAAGTAACCGTGCAACATTATCACCGAATTTGGCGAAAATATGTTGCGTGGTGCGAAGATCGGAGTGCTCCGACGGAGGAATTTCAACTGGGTCGATTCCTACATTTCCTGCAATCAGGATTGTCTATGGGTCTCAAATTGGGATCTATTAAGGTTCAAATTTCGGCCCTGTCGATTTTCTTTCAAAAAGAATTGGCTTCAGTCCCTGAAGTCCAGACCTTTGTTAAGGGAGTGCTGCATATACAGCCTCCTGTGGTGCCTCCAGTGGCACCGTGGGATCTCAATGTGGTTTTGGACTTCCTAAAATCTCATTGGTTTGAACCACTAAAAAAGGTGGATTTGAAATATCTCACATGGAAAGTGACCATGCTTCTAGCCCTGGCTTCGGCCAGGAGAGTGTCAGAACTGGCAGCTTTATCTTACAAAAGCCCATATCTGATTTTCCATTCGGACAGGGCAGAACTGCGGACTCGTCCGCATTTTCTCCCTAAGGTGGTGTCAGCATTTCATCTGAACCAGCCTATTGTAGTGCCTGCGGCTACAAGTGACTTGGAGGACTCCAAGTTACTGGACGTTGTCAGAGCATTAAAAATATATATTGCAAGGACAGCTGGAGTCAGAAAATCTGACTCGTTGTTTATATTGTATGCACCCAACAAGATGGGTGCTCCTGCGTCTAAGCAGACGATTGCTCGTTGGATCTGTAGCACAATCCAACTTGCACATTCTGTGGCAGGCCTGCCACAGCCTAAATCTGTAAAGGCCCACTCCACAAGGAAGGTGGGCTCATCTTGGGCGGCTGCCCGAGGGGTCTCGGCATTACTACTCTGCCGAGCAGCTACGTGGTCAGGGGAGAACACGTTTGTAAAATTTTACAAATTTGATACTCTGGCTAAGGAGGACCTGGAGTTCTCTCATTCGGTGCTGCAGAGTCATCCGCACTCTCCCGCCCGTTTGGGAGCTTTGGTATAATCCCCATGGTCCTTTCAGGAACCCCAGCATCCACTAGGACGATAGAGAAAATAAGAATTTACTTACCGATAAATCTATTTCTCGGAGTCCGTAGTGGATGCTGGGCGCCCATCCCAAGTGCGGATTATCTGCAATAATTGTACATAGTTATTGTTAACAAATTCGGGTTATTGTTGAAGGAAGCCATCTTTCAGAGGCTCCGCTGTTATCATACTGTTAACTGGGTTTAGATCACAAGTTGTACGGTGTGATTGGTGTGGCTGGTATGAGTCTTACCCGGGATTCAAAATCCTCCCTTATTGTGTACGCTCGTCCGGGCACAGTACCTAACTGGAGTCTGGAGGAGGGTCATAGGGGGAGGAGCCAGTGCACACCACCTGATCTGGAAAAGCTTTACTTTTTGTGCCCTGTCTCCTGCGGAGCCGCTATTCCCCATGGTCCTTTCAGGAACCCCAGCATCCACTACGGACTCCGAGAAATAGATTTATCGGTAAGTAAAATCTTATTATATATATATATATATATATATATATATATAGAGCAAGGTAGAAGAGTACGGCACTCAGAGGACTTCGTTTGAAGCAGCAAGCTGGTTTAAGTATAAAGCTGACAGCGCAGCATTAGTAGGTCAACATTTCATTTATTTACTAAATTTCGTCAGGACAAGATAACAGAAAACAGAACAATCTTACCTTAAATAACACCCCACACAGACCATCATGCACGCTGTGTGTGCTTCCTGGACGGGGGTTGATGACGTCACCCCGAGGCGACGCGCGCTCTCCAGCGCCGTTTCCATGGTTACCCGCCGGAGGCAGACACAGCGCTGTAGGTAACAATAAAGACTGATCACCATAAAAACGTGAAAACAAACGTAAAAAAAACAGGTGTCAACAGCAGCTTAGAAGTGATCAAGAGGCAAGGCATAAAATGTTATATACATGTTGATACTGCAGTCATACTGAATAGTTCTATATTTAAATAGCAAGAAACATACGCCCCCTATTACATGAACTGTTTTATAGTGGCGACCCACATTCTGGATCCAAAATCAACATTAAGCATGTTTTAACTTGCCAGAGCTCTTTTGTTATCTACTACATTAAATGCCCCTGTGGCTTACTTTACGTGGGTAAGACCATCCGACAATTTAAGGAGAGGATGGCACTGCACCGCCAAGCCATACGTTCTGCCCTTGCAGGCACCCCTCAAGAACAACCGGTCGCCCGCCACTTTCGTGAAGCATAACACACATTGGCCAGTTTACGACATAAGGTCATTGACCATGTCCCTGCCAATTTACGTGGTGGTGACCGGGGTGCTCTGTTATTACGCAGGGAAGCCCGCTGGATTTTTGAGCTCCGCACACTCTCACCGTACGGTCTCAATGAGTCCAATAATTTTGGGTGCTTTCTTTAGTCATGTAATGTCCCCCTTTCAGGTAATCTTAATTTCTTTATCATCCACTAGGGGTCACTGGAGTACTCTTGGGATATGGACGGGCTTCCGTAGGAACAGCACTGAATATTTAAATTTAGAACACTCCACCCCTCCATATCCCCGAGTACCTCTCAGTGTTTTTTCTGTGCTCCACGTAGCAACAGCTAGGTGACTCAGGTCACGATTACTATTGGAGAACGGGGCGGTCAGCTTCCGCTGCCGCCCCGAGGTGTGGTGTATTTCGGAGCCGCCCGCCGCAGTTGCTCCGGCCGCCGGGTAACATAGCGCCCGCTTCCGCCCGACGCTTGAGTCCTACGCTGCTCCCGCGTCTCTAAAGTTGGGCCGGCCGCCGCTTCTCCGCTGCTCCGGCGCTTCTTACAGGGGAAAGAAGGATACCCCTGTCTCTCAACGGGTACGGCCGCCGCTTCTCCTGCACTTCCGCCCGCCGCTTGACCGCTGCTGCCTGGGTCTCATAGCGCTGACACGCGCTCCCAGGTCCCGGGGTGCCCGCTGCCCGCACTGCACGCTATGGAGCAGATGGGGGGGGAGAAAGATCAGCAGCAACAGGCTGTTGGTAGTATAGCATATAACTATATAATGATGTTTATGCTGGCAGGGAGGAGGTTTTAAAATGATTACACAGGCTGTTTATAAGATCAGCATGAAACTGCACTGTGATTATATGTATAAGCATGGGGGGCCATTTTAACCATGCTTCCTGTGTGTCTTCCTCTGTGATTCCAGAACGTTCCTGTCCTACATCTCTACTCCACCGGAGGCGCAGGGGTGTTAGTGGGAATTTGGGATCACATTTCATAGTACTGGCCACGTGTACTGCACTTGGCCAGATATATATACAGACACACCTTACTGCTATTTCTCTGACGTCCTAGTGGATGCTGGGGACTCCGTCAGGACCATGGGGGATTAGCGGCTCCGCAGGAGACAGGGCACAAAAATAAAGCTTTAGGATCAGGTGGTGTGCACTGGCTCCTCCCCCTATGACCCTCCTCCAAGCCTCAGTTAGGTTTTTGTGCCCGTCCGAGCAGGGTGCAATCTAGGTGGCTCTCCTAAAGAGCTGCTTAGAAAAAGTTTTTAGGTTTTTTATTTTACAGTGAGTCCTGCTGGCAACAGGCTCACTGCAACGAGGGACTTAGGGGAGAAGAAGTGAACTCACCTGCGTGCAGGATGGATTGGCTTCTTAGGCTACTGGACACCATTAGCTCCAGAGGGATCGAACACAGGCCCCGGTCCCGGAGCCGCGCCGCCGACCCCCTTGCAGATGCCGAAAAGTGAAGAGGTCCAGAAACCGGCGGCAGAAGACTTTTCAGTCTTCATGAGGTAGCGCACAGCACTGCAGCTGTGCGCCATTGTTGTCACACACTTCACACCAGCGGTCACGGAGGGTGCAGGGCGCTGCAGGGGGCGCCCTGGGCAGCAATGAGAATACCTTGTTCTGGCTAAAAAATACATCACATATAGCCCCTGGGGCTATATGGATGTATTTAACCCCTGCCAGGTCTCAGAAAAACGGGAGAAGAAGCCCGCCGAAAAGGGGGCGGGGCCTATTCTCCTCAGCACACAGCGCCATTTTCCCTCACAGAAATGCTGGTGGGAAGGCTCCCAGGCTCTCCCCTGCACTGCACTACAGAAACAGGGTTAAAACAGAGAGGGGGGGCACTTATTTGGCGATATGATTATATATATTAAGATGCTATAAGGGAAAAACACTTATATAAAGGTTGTCCCTGTATAATTATAGCGTTTTGGTGTGTGCTGGCAAACTCTCCCTCTGTCTCTCCAAAGGGCTAGTGGGGTCCTGTCCTCTATCAGAGCATTCCCTGTGTGTGTGCTGTGTGTCGGTACGTGTGTGTCGACATGTATGAGGACGATGTTGGTGAGGAGGCGGAGCAATTGCCTGTAATGGTGATGTCACTCTAGGGAGTCGACACCGGAATGGATGGCTTATTTAAGGAATTACGTGATAATGTCAACACGCTGCAAGGTCGGTTGACGACATGAGACGGCCGGCAAACCATGTCCAGGCGTCTCAAACACCGTCAGGGGCGTTAAAACGTCCTTTTACCTCAGTCGGTCGACACAGACACGGACACTGACTCCAGTGTCGACGGTGAAGAAACAAACGTATTTTCCTTTAGGGCCACACGTTACTTGTTAAGGGCAATGAAGGAGGTGTTACATATTTCTGATACTACAAGTACCACAAAAAAGGGTATTATGTGGAGTGTGAAAAAACTACCTGTAGTTTTTCCTGAATCAGATAAATTAAATGAAGTGTGTGATTATGCGTGGGTTTCCCCCGATAGAAAATTATTGGCGGTATACCCTTTCCCGCCAGAAGTTAGGGCGCGTTGGGAAACACCCCTTAGGGTGGATAAGGCGCTCACACGCTTATCAAAACAAGTGGTGGTACCGTCTCCAGATAGGGCCGCCCTCAAGGAGCCAGCTGATAGGAGGCTGGAAAATATCCTAAAAAGTATATACACACATACTGGTGTTATACTGCGACCAGCGATCGCCTCAGCCTGGATGTGCAGCGCTGGGGTGGCTTGGTCGGATTCCCTGACTGAAAATATTGATACCCTTGACAGGGACAGTATTTTATTGACTATAGAGCATTTAAAGGATGCATTTCTATATATGCGAGATGCACAGAGGGATATTTGCACTCTGGCATCAAGAGTAAGTGCGATGTCCATATCTGCCAGAAGTTGTTTATGGACACGACAGTGGTCAGGTGATGCAGATTCCAAACGGCACATGGAAGTATTGCCGTATAAAGGAGAAAAAGACAACGTCTTTTCAGCCTCAGTCCTTTCGTCCCCATAAGGGCAAGCGGGCAAAAGGCCAGTCATATCTGCCATGGGATAGAGGAAAGGGAAGAAGACTGCAGCAGGCAGCCCATTCCCAGGAACAGAAGCCCTCCACCGCTTCTGCCAAGTCCTCAGCATGACGCTAGGGCCGTACAAGCGGACTCGGGTGCGGTGGGGGGGTCGTCTCAAGAGTTTCAGCACGCAGTGGGCTCACTCGCAAGTGGACCCCTGGATCCTACAAGTAGTATCCCAGGGGTACAGATTGGAAATTCGAGATGTCTCCCCCTCGCAGGTTCCTGAAGTCTGCTTTACCAACGTCTCCCTCCGACAGGGAGGCAGTAGTGGAAACAATTCACAAGCTGTATTCCCAGCAGGTGATAATCAAAGTACCCCTCCTACAACAAGGAAAGGGGTATTATTCCACACTATATTGTGGTACTGAAGCCAGACGGCTCGGTGAGACCTATTCTAAATCTGAAATATTTGAACACTTACATACAAAGGTTCAAATCAAGATGGAGTCACTCAGAGCAGTGATAGCGAACCAGGAAGAAGGGGACTATATGGTGTCCCGGGACATCAGGGATGCTTACCTCCATGTCCCAATTTGCCCTTCTCACCAAGGGTACCTCAGGTTCGTGGTACAGAACTGTCACTATCAGTTTCAGACGCTGCCGGTTGGATTGTCCACGGCACCCCGGGTCCTTACCAAGGTAATGGCCGAAATGATGATTCTTCTTCAAAGAAAATGGACGATCTCCTGATAGGGGCAAGGTCCAGAGAACAGTTGGAGGTCGGAGTAGCACTATCTCAAGTAGTTCTACGACAGCACGGGTGGATTCTAAATATTCCAAAACCGCAGCTGTTTCCGACGACACGTCTGCTGTTCCTAGGGATGATTCTGGACACAGTCCAGAAAAAGGTGTTTCTCCCGGAGAAGAAAGCCAGGGAGTTATCCGAGCTAGTCAGGAACCTCCTAAAACCAGGAAAAGTGTCAGTGCATCATTGCACAAGGGTCCTGGGAAAAATGGTGGCTTCTTACGAAGCGATTCCATTCGGCAGATTTCACGCAAGAACTTTTCAGTGGGATCTGCTGGAAAAATGGTCCGGATCGCATCTTCAGATGCATCAGCGGATAACCCTGTCTCCAAGGACAAGGGTGTTTCTTCTGCGGTGGCTGCAGAGTGCTCATCTACTAAAGGGCCGCAGATTCGGCATTCAGGACTGGGTCCTGGTGACCACGGATGCCAGCCTGAGAGGCTGGGGAGCAGTCACACAGGGAAAAAATTTCCAGGGAGTGTGATCAAGTCTGGAGACTTCTCTCCACATAAATATACTGGAGCTAAGGGCAATTTACAATGTTCTAAGCTTAGCAAGACCTCTGCTTCAAGGTCAGCCGGTATTGATCCAGTGGGACAACATCACGGCAGTCGCCCACGTAAACAGACAGGGCGGCACAAGAAGCAGGAGGGCAATGGCAGAAACTGCAAGGATTCTTCGCTGGGCGAAAAATCATGTGATAGCACTGTCAGCAGTGTTCATTCCGGGAGTGGACAACTGGGAAGCAGACTTCCTCAGCAGGCACGACCTCCACCCGGGAGAGTGGGGACTTCATCGGGAAGTATTCCACATGATTGTGAACCGTTGGGAAAGACCAAAGGTGGACATGATGGCGTCCCGCCTGAACAAAAAACTGGACAGGTATTGCGCCAGGTCAAGAGACCCTCAAGCAATAGCTGTGGACGTTCTGGTAACACCGTGGGTGTACCAGTCGGTGTATGTGTTCCCTCCTCTGCTTCTCATACCCAAGGTACTGAGAATTATAAGACGTAGAGGAGTAAGAACTATACTAGTGGCTCCGGATTGGCCAAGAAGGACGTGGCACCCGGAACTTCAAGAAATGCTCACAGAGGACTCATGGCCTCTGCCTCTAAGAAGGGACTTGCTGCAGCAAGTACCAGGTCTGTTCCAAGACTTACCGCGGCTGCGTTTGACGGCATGGCGGTGGAACGCCAGATCCTAAGGGAAAAAGGCATTCCGGAAGGGGTCATTCCTACCCTGGTCAAAGCCAGGAAGGAGGTGACCGCAAAACATTATCACCACATATGGCGAAAATATGTTGCGTGGTGTGAGGCCAGGAAGGCCCCACGAAGAAATTTCAACTCTGTCGATTCCTGCATTTCCTGCAAACAGGAGTGTCTATGGGCCTCAAATTGGGGTCCATTAAGGTTCAAATTTCGGCCCTGTCAATTTTCTTCCAGAAAGAATTGGCTTCAGTTCCTGAAGTCCAGAAGTTTGTCAAGGGAGTATTGCATATACAACCCCCTTTTTGTGCCTCCAGTGGCACTGTGGGATCTCAACGTAGTTCTGGGATTCCTCAAATCACATTTTAAACCGCTCAAATCTGTGGATTTGAAATATCTCACATGAAAAGTGACCATGCTGTTGGCCCTGGCCTCGGCCAGGCGAGTGTCAGAATTGGCGGCTTTGTCTCACAAAAGCCATATCTGATTGTCCATTCGGACAGGGCAGAGCTGCGGACTCGTCCCCAGTTTCTTCCTAAGGTGGTGTCAGCGTTTCACCTGAACCAGCTTATTGTGGTACCTGCGGCTACTAGGGACTTGGAGGACTCCAAGTTGCTAGATGTTGTCAGGGCCCTGAAAATATAGGTTTCCAGGACGGCTGGAGTCAGGAAAACTGACTTGCTGTTATCCTGTATGCACCCAACAAACTGGGTGCTCTTGCTTCTAAGCAGACGATTGCTCGTTGGATTTGTAGCACATTTCAACTTGCACATTCTGTGGCAGGCCTGCCACAGCCTAAATCTGTCAAGGCCCATTCCACAAGGAAGGTGGGCTCATCCTGGGCGGCTGCCCGAGGGGTCTCGGCATTACAACTCTGCCGAGCAGCTACGTGGTCGGGGGAGAACACGTTTGTAAAATTCTACAAATTTGATACCCTGGCTAAAGAGGACCTGGAGTTCTCTCATTCGGTGCTGCAGAGTCATCCGCACTCTCCCGCCCGTTTGGGAGCTTTGGTATAATCCCCATGGTCCTGACGGAGTCCCCAGCATCCACTAGGACGTCAGAGAAAATAAGATTTTACTTACCGATAAATCTATTTCTCGTAGTCCGTAGTGGATGCTGGGCGCCCATCCCAAGTGCGGATTGTCTGCAATACTTGTACATAGTTATTGTTACAAAAAAATCGGGTTGTTATTGTTGTGAGCCGTCTGTTCAGAGGCTCCTACGTTTGTCATACTGTTAACTGGGTTCAGATCACAAGTTGTACGGTGTGATTGGTGTGGCTGGTATGAGTCTTACCCGGGATTCAAAATCCTTCCTTATTGTGTACGCTCGTCCGGGCACAGTATCCTAACTGAGGCTTGGAGTAGGGTCATAGGGGGAGGAGCCAGTGCACACCACCTGATCCTAAAGCTTTATTTTTGTGCCCTGTCTCCTGCGGAGCCGCTAATCCCCCATGGTCCTGACGGAGTCCCCAGCATCCACTACGGACTACGATAAATAGATTTATCGGTAAGTAAAATCTTATTTTTACTGAGTCGTGCAAGTCTGTTTTTTGTGTATTGTATTGTCTGTCGCCATAATGAGTAAGGCACCAGCAAAAACTAAAAAGCATAATTGCAAAGTCTGTAACAGTGTATTACCGGATGGATCTACTACATGTACAGTATGTTTTGTGAATTCGGTTCAGAATACCATTTCTGCTCCTGTTTTACAACCAATGTCCTCACCGGACCCTCCGTGGGGTATGTTAGTAAATGTACTGGATAGGTTACAATCAGAATTGACCGCCGCTCGTCAGGAGCGGGAAACGGCAAGATCTGAGTCTAGGTTGAGACCGCCAGAACTACTGGAGGCGTCTCAGCCTTGCGTAAGGTCCAAATCCATTTTGGGTAAACGGGATAAATTTCATATGTCTTATGATTTTCCAGTGTCTGCTATGTTACATTCTGACGATTCCATGCCAGACCTCACGGAACAAGATGAGGGTGAGGAGGGCGAAGTGGAGTCAGATGGCGAGGATTTTAACAGTTCCGGCATTGATGATCTCATCAGAGCGGTACGTCAGTCTCTGAAGTTTACTGAAACTGAGGAGCCTCTCACAAATGATCAGGTCGTATTTACTAAACGACAGAAAATTCCAATAAGTTTCCCTGTGTCGGAATCTCTTAATCAGATGTTAGTAGAAACACGACAGAATCCAGATAAACTGTTTTCTATACCTCGCAGATTTAAGTCTAGTTACCCGTTTCCAGACTCGGTAACATGTACATGGTAGAATCCACCAATAGTTGATTCTTCAGTGTCAAAGCTTACCAAGAAATTAACCATACCAGTGCCAGCAGCTACTACGCTTAAAGACCCATCAGATCGCAAGATAGAAACTATGCTAAAATCCATGGGGTAAATTTACTAAGATTCGTAATTTCCGAAAAAAGGTCAAAGTTCAATCACGAATGACATAGACAGTGTAAAACTGCAACTTTTTGAATTGATTACGATGGATTTACTAAGCTGTCGTATTCGGGTTTTTCTTTTCTTCCGATGTCGATGTCATTCGTTTTTTTTAACCTATTTTTACGGCAGTGATTAGCAAAACACTGCCGTTTTTTTTTACAATCAATCTCGGCCGGATCTGTGTGATCCGTGCTGGGGTTCTTATTTTTTTTTTTTTTTAATTAAACAATGTAAAATCCCAAAAAAAAATGCGTGGGGTCCCCCCTCCTAAGCATAACCAGCCTCGGGCTCTTTGAGCCGATCCTGGTTGCAGAAATATGGGGAAAAAAATGACAGGGGTTCCCCCATATTTAAGCAACCAGCATCGGGCTCTGCGCCTGGTCCTGGTCCCAAAAATACGGGGGACAAAAAGAGTAGGGGTCCCCCGTATTTTTAAAACCAGCACCGGGCTCCACTAGCTGGACAGATAATGCCACAGCCGGGGGTCACTTTTATATAGTGCCCTGCGGCCGTGGCATCAAAAATCCAACTAGTCACCCCTGGCCGGGGTACCCTGGGGGAGTGGGGACCCCTTCAATCAAGGGGTCCCCCCCCCCAGCCACCCAAGGGCCAGGGGTGAAGCCCGAGGCTGTCCCCCCCCATCCAATGGGCTGCGGATGGGAGGGCTGATAGCCTTTGTTGTAAAATCAAAGATATTGTTTTTAGTAGCAGTACTACAAGTCCCAGCAAGCCTCCCCCGCATGCTGGTACTTGGAGAACCACAAGTACCAGCATGCGGCGGAAAAACGGGCCCGCTGGTACCTGTAGTACTACCACTAAAAAAATACCCAAAAAAAGACAAGACACACACACCGTGAAAGTATAATTTTATTACTTACATACACACATACATACATACTTACCTATGGCCCCACGCAGGTCGGTCCTCTTGTCCAGTAGAATCCAAGGGTACCTGTTGAATAAATTATACTCACGAGATCCAGGGGTCCAGGCTCCTCGGCAAATCCAGGGTTAATCCACGTACTTGCCAAAAATAAAAAAACGGTGTCCCGACCACGAACTGAAAGGGGACCCATGTTTGCACATGGGTCACCTTTCCCCGAATGCAAGAAACCCACTTTGCCTTCTGGCTAAGTGGGTTTCTTCAGCCAATCAGGGAGCGCCACGTTGTAGCACTCTCCTGATCAGCTGTGTGCTCCTGTCTTCACTGACAGGCAGCACACGGCAGTGTTACAATGTAGCGCCTATGCGCTACATTGTAACCAATGATGGGAACTTTCTGCCCTGCGGTTGACCTAAAGTGACGTCACCGCTGAGCAGAAAGTTCCCATCATTGGTTACAATGTAGCGCATAGGCGCTACATTGTAACACTGCCGTGTGCTGCCTGTCAGTGAAGACAGGAGCACACAGCTGATCAGGAGAGTGCTACAACGTGGCGCTCCCTGATTGGCTGAAGAAACCCACTTAGCCAGAAGGCAAAGTGGGTTTCTTGCATTCGGGGAAAGGTGACCCATGTGCAAACATGGGTCCCCTTTCAGTTCGTGGTCGGGACACCGTTTTTTTATTTTTGGCAAGTACGTGGATTAACCCTGGATTTGCCGAGGAGCCTGGACCCCTGGATCTCGTGAGTATCATTTATTCAACAGGTACCCTTGGATTCTACTGGACAAGAGGACCGACCTGCGTGGGGCCATAGGTAAGTATGTATGTATGTGTGTATGTAAGTAATAAAATTATACTTTCACGGTGTGTGTGTCTTGTCTTTTTTTGGGTATTTTTTTAGTGGTAGTACTACAGGTACCAGCGGGCCCGTTTTTCCGCCGCATGCTGGTACTTGTGGTTCTCCAAGTACCAGCATGCGGGGGAGGCTTGCTGGGACTTGTAGTACTGCTACTAAAAACAATATCTTTTATTTTACAACAAAGGCTATCAGCCCTCCCATCCGCAGCCCATTGGATGGGGGGGGGACAGCCTCGGGCTTCACCCCTGGCCCTTGGGTGGCTGGGGGGGGGGGACCCCTTGATTGAAGGGGTCCCCACTCCCCCAGGGTACCCCGGCCAGGGGTGACTAGTTGGATTTTTGATGCCACGGCCGCAGGGCGCTGTATAAAAGTGACCCCCGGCTGTGGCATTATCTGTCCAGCTAGTGGAGCCCGGTGCTGGTTTTAAAAATACGGGGGACCCCTACTCTTTTTTTTGTCCCCCGTATTTTTGGGACCAGGACCAGGCGCAGAGCCCGATGCTGGTTGCTTAAATATGGGGGAACCCCTGTCATTTTTTTCCCCATATTTCTGCAACCAGGATCGGCTCAAAGAGCCCGAGGCTGGTTATGCTTAGGAGGGGGGACCCCACGCAATTTTTTTAGCAAAAATAAGCACTTTCACACCCCTTCCCACTGATATACATGCACGGATCTCATGGATCCCTGCATGCATCTCAAATCACGGATAAAAAAAGCAGGTCTGTTTTTTTTTAGGACTTTTTTACGAGTTGTAATTTTTCACGGCAGTGTTTTGTGTTTTTTTGCTTTGCACTTCTTAGTAAATGACCGAGATTCATACTTAAACAGCCGCGTTTTGACCGATGGTGTATTCATTCGTAATTTTTTACCTGAACTAGCAAAAAATTACGAATGCCCTCATCACTGCCGTGATTAGTGTTTAGTAAATGACCGAGATTTACCGAGATGACACTTTGATGAAAAAACGGCATCTCGGTCAAAATCGGGAGCTTAGTAAATATACCCCCATGTATGTAGCAGCAGGTGTGATGCTAAGACCTGGATTGGTTGGCATTTGGGTCACTAAGGCACTCATAATATGGCTTACAGAACTCAAATCTGCTTTACATGACGAAAACCTGATACTTCTTGTAAATCAAATGATTGAGGCTGTAGAGTATCTCTGTACAGCGTCTACTGATGTCTGTCAGCTCACTTCTCGTATTTCATCGTCGCTAGTTACGGCACGAAGAGCACTCTGGCTGCGTGCTTATCATGCGGAGGCTGAGGTCAAACGAGGTATAGAGGCGTTGCCTTACGATGGAAAGAAGTTGTTTGGTCCTGAATTGGACGCATGGATTGCTGAGGCTACGGGAGGTAAGTCTGTTTTCTTACCATTGCCTCCACCGGTATCAAGAAGAAGGTACGCTGGACCTTCGTTCAAATCCTTTAGACCTCAGCCCTTTCGAGGACGTGGCAGAGGATCAGCCACGCCTGCTAGACGTGGTCGCGGACGTGGTTTCCAACAAACCAACACAACTCGCCAGGACGCTAAGGTTACCGACAAGCCAGTGGCATGACGGGCTACCAGCCCATCTCGGTTCTCCGATTGTGGGAGCACGCCTTCAGACGTTCCATTTGGCGTGGTTCCACACATCCGCGGATGGGTGGATCCGCAATTTAGTGTTAAAAGGTTACAAAATAGAGTTTGACTGTCTTCCGCCGCTGCGGTTTTTCAAGACAGGATTGCCTCTGTCGGACGACAAGAGGACGGTTCTGCAAATTGCCATTCAGTTCCTACTGGATTCGGCAGTTTTGATTCCGGTCCCTGTACACCAACAGGGTCAGGGTTATTATTCAAGTCTGTTTGTCGTACCGAAGCCGGATGGCTCAGTCAGACCAATATTGAACTTAAAGGGGCTCAATCAATACGTAACTTACTACAGATTCAAGATGGAGTCTCTGCGTTCGGTGATTGCGGGTTTAGAGCCAAAGGAATTTATGATTGAGCTAGACCACAAGGATGCGTACTTACACATTCCAATTTGGCAGCCTCATCAGAAATTCTTACGGTTTGCAATACGCCAGAACCATTACCAGTTTCAGGCTCTACCGTTTGGCCTGTCATCAGCGCCTCGGGTATTCACCAAAGTGATGTCTGTGATGATAGCTCATCTCAGATCCCTAGGAGTGACAATAGTTCCATATTTAGACGATCTGCTCATCAAAGCTCCGTCTCAACAGATACTTCTCCAACATGCGCTGCTAACATACGATGTACTGGTTCACCACGGTTGGATTGTCAATTTCAAGAAATCACATCTAATTCCGTCTCAACGCCTTCAGTTCCTAGGTATGATTCTCGATACGGTCAATCAAAGAATTTACCTACCACAGCAGAAAGTACAAATTCTACGCCATCTAGTACAATTAGTGCTCAAGCCACGCACAGTGTCGGTACACTTGTGCATTCGCCTCTTAGGCACAATGGTGGCAGCTTTCGAGGCGCTTCAGTTCGGAAGATTTCACTCTCGTCCATTTCAACTGAATGTGCTTGCCCAGTGGTCGGGCTCGCATCTGCAGATTCACCACAGGGTGAGGTTGTCGCCAAGAGCAAGAGTATCTCTGCTCTGGTGGCTCAAGGAACACAATTTAACCGCAGGAAGACGGTTCGGAGGCTGGAATTGGATAATTCTAACTACGGACGCCAGTCTCAGAGGTTGGGGAGCGGTAATTCAAAATTGTCAGCTCCAGGGTCTCTGGGCGGATCACGAAAAATTGCTGTCTATAAATGTCCTGGAACTCCGCGCAATTTACAATGCGCTACGACAAGCAGTGCACATGCTTCGCTCTCAGCCTGTCCAAGTGCAGTCAGACAATGCGACGGCGGTCGCATACATCAACAAACAAGGAGGAACGAGAAGCCGCATGGCAATGCGGGAAGTAGCTCGAATCCTCAATTGGGCGGAATGCCACCAGGTGATATTGTCGGCCGTGTTCATTCCGGGAGTGGACAACTGGGAAGCGGATTATCTCAGTCGTCGGGATTTTCATCCAGGCGAATGGGCATTAAATCCAGAAGTGTTTCACATGTTGGTTCAGCGATGGGGTTATCCTCAGGTGGACCTGATGGCGTCTCGACACACTCACCAAACGTTCCAGTATGTGTCCAGAACAAGAGATCCAAAGGCAGTGGCGGTGGATGCTCTCACTGTCGCGTGGCCGTACAGTCTTGTGTATCTGTTTCCACCGTTTCCGTTGCTCCCTCTGGTGCTAAAACGGATCAAAAGAGAGTCGGTCACAGTCATACTAGTGGCGCCTCATTGGCCTCGGAGAGCTTGGTTCTCGGATCTCCAAGGACTACTCGCAGACGATCCTTGGCCGCTCCCACTACGTCCAGACCTGTTACAACAAGGTCCGTTCCTTTACCCCGATTTAGCGCGGCTGCGTTTGACGGGGTGGCTGTTGAGACCGCCCTCTTAAGAAGAGAGGGCATTCCAGATTCGGTTATACCAACCATGTTACGAGCTAGGAAGCCGGTTACGGCAGCTCATTATTACAGAATATGGCGTGCCTATATAGGTTGGTGTGAAACTCTGAAGTTTCCGACATCATCTTTCAAGTTATGCCGCCTTTTGTTGTTTCTACAAACAGGGTTAGATGGAGGCCTGCGTTTATCTACACTAAAGGTGCAGGTATCTGCTTTGTCAATTTACTTTCAAAGACGTTTGGCTCTATTGCCATCTATACGCACTTTTCTCCAAGGTGTCCTCAGAGTACAGCCTCCATTCATTCCACCTACAGCGCCATGGGACTTGAATCTGGTTTTAGAGTTCTTACAGTCATCATGTTTTGAACCCTTACAGCAAGTGGATATAAAATTTCTCACTTGGAAAACAATTTTTCTCCTAGCCTTAGCTTCGGCAAGGCGTGTTTCGGATTTGGGTGCCTTGTCATGCAAGGCACCGTATTTGGTGTTTCATGATGACAGAGCGGAACTTCGGACGAATCCCGCTTTCTTACCAAAGGTAGTGTCATCTTTTCACATCAATCAACCAATAGTAGTTCCTGTGTTGACAGCACATTCTGGAACTCTGGATGTGGTACGCGCATTACGCGTTTATGTATCCCGAACGTCTTCAGTTCGTAAGACGGATACGTTGTTTGTTCTCTATGATGCTGCCAAGATGGGTTGGCCAGCGTCTAAACAAACCTTATCCAGATGGATAAAACTGACCATACGTCAGGCTTACCTTCATGCTAGGTTGCAACCGCCTACGTCAGTAACCGCTCATTCCACACGTTCTGTGGGAACTTCATGGGCAGCTGGTCGTGGGGCTTCTACGACGCAGCTTTGCCGGGCGGCTACATGGTCTTCAGTGCACACGTTTGTGCGCTTTTACAAGTTTGATACATTTGCGGCATCAGCATCTAGCTTTGGCCGCCTAGTGTTACAAGTGCCAAACAGCTCTCCCGCCCACAAGGGAAGCTTTGGTACGTCCCAAGAGTACTCCAGTGACCCCTAGTGGATGATAAAGAAAATAGGATTTTGGTACTTACCAGGTAAATCCTTTTCTTTGAATCCATAGGGGGCACTGGACGCCCACCCAGAGCAGTTTTACTTAGTTGTGGTGAGTTCTGAAGATCTTATGGTAACACACTTTCACCGACTGGTTCAAATTACAAGTGCTGGTTAGGGTGTCAACTGTTTAGTTGTCAGTAACGTTATGTGTCAACTTCGTTATTGTCCGTTATGTTTATATGTTTTTTTTTTGGTTTTTTTTTTGCTATGTAACACCAAGATGGCTGCATCACCTTTTGCATGCTCCTGATCATCTCCATAAAACAGCTGAAATTCACCACAACTGACCCATAAATCATCGTTAATATACAAGGACTTACCTTTAACTTGTTCTACTCTACGCGGACATCTGATCAAAACCAACGGATTGCATTCCTCCGCTGAGATACACACTAGATTGAAACCTCTGCAACTCTCCACTTAGAAGTCCTTCAGTTTGGAATCTACTGTGCTCTGCATTGGACATCCCAGACAAGGTACTGTGAACTACCTATATTTGGCTCCATCCAGCCCCTCACTTAGACATCATTCACCTCTGTTCTCTGAGCAAAAAACAACTGACTTCTTGCATTAATCAACTAATATACAGCATATTCAGGCTCTGAATCACTGAAGGGTCACTGCTCACTTCAATTTGCAAGAGCCATTCCAAAGGACACATGTTATCACTACCCCCCACAAGAAATTTACTTCAAAGGCCTCTCACACTGAGATCTTTCACACCTACACAACAGGAATTGGATTCTAACACCTCTCCACAAGCCTGCTTTTGACTAAATCAGCAACAGAAAAAGCAGTTATTTTATTTACAGTATCACTTGTTTCAAATATACCCATTGTATTAAGGAGCAGCAATAGGTTACAGCAACAACGATTATAGCGATTACAATCTAAGATGGCGCCGCAGATGGCTGCCTCGGAGCTACGCAGCTCAGCCAAAATACCTGTTTCCCCTTGTTTTCCCTTGCCCTTGTCTACCCCACCGGTGACCAAATACAGCAGGGAAGCCCTCCTTAGTTGGAGCGCTCCCGAGGTGCTTACCACACGTTCGGGCCCGTCGGCGGGCAGATCAGCGGCCCTTGCAGCCCTCGCTGCCCTTGCTGCCCTGTGTGGCAAGGATGCAGACGTTGTGGACACCGAAGTGGATGACCGAGCAGCCGCGCCCCCCCGCAGCCCAGGTGGCGACTGGCGGATGGATCACCGGCCCCGGAAAGAGAATGACGGAGGCCCTCATGTCGGCCCTAGTAGAAGGACCTGGACTCAGAGGAGAGGCTGTCGCGCAGCCGCCCTAGTGAGGTGGCGGCGGCGAGGGCACCGGTCTGGTACCCGCGATCCTGCTTTCGAATGTGCGCTCACTGGCAAACAAGTTCGACGAATTGTCCCTCCTTCTGGGCGCGCAGGGTCAGGCATTACAGGGTCATCTATCCTCTGCTTTACGGAGACGTGGCTGGACGACCATATTGCGGACAACCCGATGTCTCTGCCGGGCTTCAGTCTCTTCAGGGCCGATCGCTCGAAGGTTCTCTCAGGAAAAACGAAGGGTGGTTGCATCTGCTTCTACATCAACGACGGATGGTGCACCAATGTCACGATCATAGGCAAATCATGCAGCCCTCACCTGGAGATGCTGAGTATCAACTGCAACCCCTTCTATTCCCCCCGGGAATTTGCCTCAATTGTCCTTGTGGGAGTGTACATCCCCCCCCTCGCCTGCGCGAACGAAGCCCTGCACCACCTGGCCATATGTATATCCGACATAGAACAAAAACACCCAGACTCTCTGCTTATAGTACTGGGTGACTTCAACAGAACTAACCTGAGCAAGGAGCTACCTAAGTACAAACAACAAGTCACGTGTCCCACTAGAGAAGGGCGCACCCTTGATCACTGCTACACTACCCTCAAGTCTGCCTTCCGGTCTATCCCGCGTGCTGCACTCGGCCTATCTGACCACTGCCTCGTCCACCTACTCCCTACCTATACACAGAAGCTGAGAGCAGTTAAGCCTGTCGTTAAGACTGTCAAGAAATGGACCAATGAGGCCAAGATGAAGCTCCAGGCCTGCTTTGACTGCACGGAATGGGGGGTCTTTGAAGCCTCGGCAACCGACCTGAATGACTTGACAGACACTGTCACATCCTACATCAGCTACTGTGAGGACATGTGTGTACCTACCAAGACTTACCGCATTTACAACAACAACAAGCCCTGGTTCAATGCCCAGCTCAGGCAACTTCGTCGAGCCAAAGAGGAGGCCTATAGCAGCGGTGACAGAGCACTATACAACCGTACTAGGAACTCTCTGACTAAAGGAATTAGGCTAGCAAAAAAGCGGTTCTCGGACAAGCTGACAAACGATCTCTCCACCAATGACCCCGTATCTGTATGGAAAGGAATGCAATCCATAACCAACTATAGGAAAACATCAAAGTCCACCGCCATGCACCAAGACCTTGCAGATGAACTGAACCACTTTTATTGCAGGTTCGCAAAAGAAGTCCCCTGCAACCCAAACAATCACCTCTACGATGCCCCGAACACCGACGGCCAACCCCAGGCACTGCAAGTCACCCAAGAAGAGGTGGAGGCATTGTTCAAAAGGACCAAAACCAGGAAAGCTCCGGGTCCTGACGGAGTGTCGCCATCTGCCCTAAGAGCATGTGCGGGTCAGCTCGCCCCCATATTCACCAAGATCTTCAATAAATCGCTGGAGCTACAGAAAGTCCCTTCCTGCCTCAAAAGGTCTACTATAGTCCCGGTCCCCAAGAAACCCACTATCGCGAACCTGAACGACTACAGGCCGATAGCACTGACGTCTGTGGTCATGAAAACGTTCGAGCGTCTGGTTTTGAATCACCTGAAAACTGTGACTGGCCCCCAACTGGACCCCCTGCAGTTTGCCTATCGCTCGAATCGGTGTGTCGAGGATGCAGTCAACCTGGGCCTGCACTACATTCTACAGCACCTAGACATTCCCGGTACCTACGCGAGGGTCCTGTTTGTCGATTTCAGCTCGGCCTTCAATACAATCGTCCCCAGCATCCTCCACCCCAAATTACTTCGCCTAGGGGTCCCAGAAGCTACCTGTTCCTGGATAATAGACTTCCTGACAGATAGGACACAGGTGGTGAAAGCGGGGGAATTCACCTCTCAAGCGCGGTCCATCAGCACAGGGGCCCCTCAGGGCTGTGTCCTCTCACCCCTGCTCTTCTCCCTGTACACAAATGACTGTACCTCAGAGGCGCAATCAGTAAGGATCATCAAATTTGCCGATGACACCACCGTCATCGGCCTCATCAAGGATGGGGACGAATCGGCCTATAGACGGGAAGTAGACCGGCTGGCCCAGTGGTGCATCCACAACAACCTTGACCTCAACCCCCTCAAAACTGTCGAGATGATAGTGGACTTCAGGAAGAAGTCATCTAGTGCACCTCCGCTAACGATTGCTGACAGTGTGGTATCGCTAGTGGACTCCTTCAAGTTTCTAGGGACCACAATCTCCAGGGACCTTAAATGGGGGTCCAACACTGACGCCACTGTTGGGAAAGCGCAGCAGAGGTTGTTCTTCCTCAGGCAACTAAGGAAGTTCAACATCCCACAGAAGCTCCTGCTCCTCTTCTACTCCGCGATTGTGGAGTCGGTACTGTGCTCCTCGATACTCGTATGGTACAGCTCCGCCAGCGCGAGGGACATATGCAGGCTCCAAAAGGTGGTCAGAACCGCAGAGAAGATCATCGGGCCGACCTTCCCTCAGTCCAGGACCTGTACTTGTCCAGAGCTAAAAAGCGGGCAATGAAGATAGTAAAAGACCAGCTACACCCCGGCCACAGCATGTTTAACTTGCTTCCTTCAGGCAGGCGTTACAGGGCTGTCCCCGCCAGATCCACCAGAAGCCTCAAAAGTTTCTTTCCCCAAGCTGTCCGCCTGCTGAACTCCTGAACATTGACTGACTAGACGTACATGTAACTCACTTGTGTCCCTACGGTATACCTATCTGTGTAACTTTACTTGCCCCCCCCCCCACACACACACACACACACACACACACCTGCTTACCTGTTACCTACTTGGCTGTTGTATAGCAAACCGAAGACAAATTCCTAGTATACGTAAGTATACCTGGCCAATAAAGCTGATTCTGATTCTGATACTCCATTGTCAACCTCTCTATAGTTCCTGTTCGGCTCAGTAAAAAACACTGAGAGGTACTCGGGGATATGGAGGGGTGGAGTGTTCTAAATTTAAATATTCAGTGCTGTTCCTACGGAAGCCCGTCCATATCCCAAGAGTACTCCAGTGCCCCCTATGGATTCAAAGAAAAGGATTTACCTGGTAAGTACCAAAATCCTATTTTAATCTCCATTGTGTCTGAGGATTTATTCCCCATATCATTAATTAAGACCATTAAATACTATAGGGCCAATGAGATATTCTTTTGCTAACTTGACACCTAATGATCATTTTCATTTACGCCACTATAAAACAGTTCATGTAATAGGGGGCGTATGTTTCTTGCTATTTAAATATAGAACTATTCAGTATGACTGCAGTATCAACATGTATATAACATTTTATGCCTTGCCTCTTGATCACTTCTAAGCTGCTGTTGACACCTGTTTTTTTACGTTTGTTTTCACGTTTTTATGGTGATCAGTCTTTAGTGTTACCTACAGCACTGTGTCTGCCTCCGGCGGGTAACCATGGAAACGGCGCTGGAGAGCGCGCGTCGCCTCGGGGTGACGTCATCAACCCCCGTCCAGGAAGCACACACAGCGTGCATGATGGTCTGTGTGGGGTGTTATTTAAGGTAAGATTGTTCTGTTTTCTGTTATCTTGTCCTGACGAAATTTAGTAAATAAATGAAACGTTGACCTACTAATGCTGCGCTGTCAGCTTTATACTTAAACCAGCTTGCTGCTTCAAACGAAGTCCTCTGAGTGCCGTACTCTTCTACCTTGCTATCAATTTCAATATCTGGCACCTGGGCACCTTTACTGATTTTTTTTGGATCCTAAGGAGTGCCAGTCCTTGCATTGCTATATATATATATATATATCTCATAAGGTGTGGCGGAGGTACTTTCAGTGGTGTGCCTCACGTTGTTTAAATCCGTTGGTATATCCGATATCCAGGGTTTTGGTTTTCCTTAAGTCGGTGTTGTATTTGGGTCTTTGGCTGGCTTGTATGAAGGTACGGGTGTCTTCCCTATCTGTGCTCTGTCGGCGTAGGGTGGCCAATTCTTTGACCGTTCATACCTTCCTGCAGGGGGTGCTTACTTGTCCCTGGTCCTCAGGTTCAGCATGCTCATTTTGAGCCCCTGGGCTCTGTGGATCTTCATTGGCTCACATGGAAGACTGTCTTCTTGTTGGCCATTGCTTCTGTGTATCGGTTTTCTGACTTATTGTGCCTGGCTCATTGTGTCACAGGTCCCTGTTCCTAGTTTTTCACTCGGACAGAGCGGTTATGAGCACTCAGTTGGATTATCTCTCCAAGGTCGTCCCCAGGTTTCACATCAATTAGGAGATTGGTTCCATCCTAAACCCCTTCAATGTCGACTGACCCGGATGAATCTCTGTTCACCATGGATGTTGTACGTGACCTCCGGACTTATGTATGTGCGTAGATCTCTTTACTTTAGGACATCCATAAGTGAGGTTGGTCAGCATCTAAACAGACTTTGGCGAGCTGGAGTTGCACTACCGTTCGCCAGGCTTATCTGCTGGCTGGGAGGTTGGTTCCCAATGAGCGCTCACTCCCCGTAGTCGGTTGGTCCTTCTTGGGCGGACGGCCATGGGGATTTTGCAGGGCAGATACGTGGTCTTCTGCCTACAACTTTTTATTAAGTTTGATCAGTTTGGCACCTTTGGGCATCGGGTCCTCAGTGCAGCTCTGTAGCATTTCCGCCTGTAAAGGGACAGCTTTCGGACGTTCCATGGTCACAGTGTCCACTTAGGCTGAATGAAAAAAAAGAAGAATTTTTGTCTTACCTGTAAAATCCTTTTTTTGAAGCAATGGTGTACACTGGGACCCCCCCCTCCCCCCTTCCCTCATGCTCCCTTTTGTGAAGGGCCTTTCTTCTGGCACTCTGTGCCACGGTTTTTTTCTTCTAATTCTTCTCTCCGGCACCTGTTCTGGGGCTTGATAAGTTGAAAACTGATACTCTTATGAACAGGTGGGGTATAGGGGAGGAGGAACATCTTCTGCACTCTACAAGAAGTATTAACTCCTTGGTGCACGCATTGCTCCTGATGACCATACCCCATGGTCCCAGTGTCCACCAGAATTTACAGGCAAGACAAAAATCCCCTTATCTCATCCACTTTATTTCTCCTCCAACCTTAGTACATCGACCCCCCCAAGATTTTAGTCTTGACGACTTAGTTTTACAAGAGCGAGGAATATTTCTTATAAAGCGAATTGTAAAAAAACAAAACAAAAACCCGTTCCTCTGGAGGTAGTTAGGAGTGGGCGTTTTGAAGCATGCCTGTCAAATGAGGAGTGCGTTCCCGGCACATCCAAGCAGTGTGGCACCGCCTCCTCTATTCTACCCAAGCTGAAACGTAAGATACCGCTTTAAGTGTAAGATGGAGACTGGAGGCAGATTGGCAGCGGATATCTGGGGGGTGGGCCTCCAGCTGTCAGTGTGTGTTTGCACCCAGCTTTGCTGCTGATTGCATGCACTTCTGGTTCTGCCATCTCTGCCTGCACCAGGTATGCCATGTCCCGCAGCCACAATTTTGGCAGTGGGGGATGCTTTGAGCTCTGGACAAAGCAGCGCCAGGGGGAGAGGCAGAGACTACTACAGCATGAAGGTTGTGAAGTCAGGGTAGCCGGGTGCTGCTGAACTACAGCAGAGGGGAAGGCTTGCTGCTGCTAGGGATGCCCAGTGAAGCGGCCAGGGGCTGTATGTGGACTGGGGAAGGCGTGCATCAGAACCGAAGAGGAAAGCTAGGAGTTTGTGCGTGCTCATTGGGGAAGCTGCAGCAGCCGGAGAACGTCAAGTAGGGTAGGCTGCAGAAAATGAGTTCCGCCACCTCTCAAGGACCACTTTAAATCCTCTTAAAGTGGTCCTGGAGAGGTGGCGGAACTCATTTACCCCGAGACCTACCCCATCCAGCCCCCCCCCACGGAGCCAGGGCCAGTGTTTTCGGAACCCCTCTGCAAACTATTAATTAGTGCCTTACTTCTCATACTTTATAAAGGGACATTGATCTCACAAAGAAGCAGCGTGGTCCCATAATAGTACCCCAAATTCATATTACTTGTCTTCAAGATGCACAGAGCCTGCTCCTCTATATGCCTCCTCTTCACTTCAGCAATCAGCAGCCGTGACAGCATGACATCACATATGCCGTGCTGGAAAAGGAAACCACTGGGACCTGAGGAGGGGATGAATGCTGTCCAACAGACAGTGTGTCTGAGTACCAGGGGAGGTGGGTTGTGTAAATGGAGGAGGACCATGAAGCCACCAGGACCTGAGGAAGGGGGAGGTGGCTGCAGCTCATCAGTAACACTAGCGCCGCCATCATCATTTTTTGATATACTGTAGGTGATGGGACAGGTTTTTCTGTTGGAATCACTGTGCAGGGCAATGGAGATGGTGGAACTAGTTCCCCCTACCATTACAGGTGGTGGAACTCTGTTCCACCTCGTTCTCCCCCCACTTTAACCTCTGTGCAGAACTATCTGTACAAAGTGCTGGAGAGACCTCGAGGCTGGGCTTTTATGTAACATGTATGTGTGCGAGTAAATATCACTTTCTGGTGACTTATCACTGAGCTGTCATGGAAGCTGATGTTCTGTATAGTAGTAGGTGCTAGTCACTGTAAGGATTACATATGCTGTGCCATGCATCTAGAACGTTCAGTTATAATGTAATGTTATGAGCTGGGATGCACCTGGGCTTCATATGTAAGAACAATTGGCAAATATTAAGGCTATTGGGGGTCATTCCGAGTTGATCGCTAGCTGCCATTCGCAGCGCAGCAATCAGTCTAAAAATCAGCATTTCTGCGCATGCGTATAGACCGCAATGCGCACGCGCGACGTTGGGGTACAAAGTCCTTTGTGGTTTTGCACAGGTTCTAGCGACGTTTTAATTCGCACTGGCGGCCGCAAGAAGATTGACAGGAAAGTGGCGTTTATGGGTGTCAACTGACCGTTTTCAGGGAGTGCTTTGAAAAACGCAGGCGTGCCAGGGAAAACGCAGCGTGGCTGGGCGAACGCTGGGCGGTTGTGTGACGTCAAAAGCCAACCCACCAATGTTAGAATCAACACACACGAAGAGTAAGTCCAGGGCTGGTCTTGTTTTGCACAAAATGTTTTTGCAGGCGCTCTGCTGCACAGGCGTTTGTACTTCTACAAAGCGAATATACACTCCCCAGTGGGCGGCGACAATGCGTTTGCACGGCTGCTAAAAACTGCTAGCGAGCGAACAACTCGGAATGACCACCATTCATTGTTAGCATGTGTGCACTGGTTAAAGCAAAGTCCTAGCTGGTTTACCCTTAAAGGCTGCTTAGTGACCTGCGTTCATCACACACTGGACCAGACCCTGTGTGCAAATATCCATCAATTATGGTAGCCCCTGCAAGTATGCCTCCACCTCAACCCTCCCCAAGTGTGCCTTGATACCCCTCCCAAAGTGTGCTACTGCCACCATCCCTCCCAAAGTTTCCCTCCCCCCAAGTTACACGTCTCATCCTATGTACTTATATTACTCATCATCCCACATGTGGCATAATGTGAATTTGGGCTCATACTGTGTGGCATAATGTGAATTGGGGGCAGGTGTGGGCATGTGGCAGAATCTGGCGACCATTGAAGTGGCGTGTTTGTGGTGTAAGAATATGTGGGAGGTTGACGGACATTAAAGGGGCATGTGGGTTGGTTAATATAAGTTTTCAGATACTTTGGGTCGCCAACAATGGTCTACCAGTTATTTATATAGCGCACACGTATTCCGCAGCGCTTTACAGAGAATATTTGGCCATTCACATCAGTCCCTGCCCCAGTGGAGCTTACAATCTATATTCCCTACCACATGTACAAGCACACACTTTCACACTAGGGTTACTTTTGTGTGGAGCCAATTAACCTACCAGTACTAGCTCTTCACTCTACTTGCTAGTTGGTGCTCTTGATAAAGACTATGGTTTATATATAATAGGCTGCATCTCGGTGGTCCTGGTGTCATTCGGTAAGATAGCATCTTGATATTAAGGTGGCAATTGGCACTCAAGCAAAAGCAGGTGGTTTTTGCTTAAAAAAATAATTGCTGCTTTAATTTTAGCTGCAGTCTTGCCGAAATCACATGCCATGACCTGCAAGTTGCACCTTATTTCATATGGGCCGGTGTAATCGGCGCTTTCGCTGGTACATGTTAGGTTTTCACTTGTTTGCTGAAGACCACGTCCATTTAAATGAATGCAGGAGGAAAGCTCTAAAAGCCATTGGGGTATGAAAGCAGGTTTTTTTTTTTTTTCTTTATTTAAAAAAAAAAAAGCAGTAAAACATTATGAAAGTGAAGCTGCTTCAAAAATATAGGTGCGTCACCAGCTATAGGGTGTGCTGACCCTGCTTCAGATCAACAAGTTGGTACAAACTGTGTAATAAAAACTATTTTTCTTGTTTTTGATTTCGGGTTATGCATTTGATCTGGAGAACTGTTATTGCGTAACAGTCCTTCTTAGATTTAGCAAATGTTGTATATATATATTTTTTTTATTTCTGTATTTTATTTTTAAAGCTGTTTTTCTACTCACTTTTTTTTTGGTGGGGGGAGGGGCTGAGGAGGAGTCATTTTACCATATGTAGAGTTCAGATGGGTGTCCCAAATGATCTAAACTTACAAAGTCTTGTGACTGTGGTTGCAATGGTAGCCAGTCACTTAATGCTCTAGAGCTCCAGAGTTTGAATTGCCCCGATGCTCGTAAAAGGATGTGCTCTAGGTAATTACTGTCAGTGGGTAAGTGCGGCTGCGCACAACACCACTTATTTTGGTTTTCCATGGAGATTGTTCACCGAAAAATCTGTGATGGCGGTCGCACATCACCAGAAAACACTTGTTCTATTGCCGCTGATTAAATTGTCCCCTGTGTGTGCAACATCTTTTTTAAAAATACTGTGGACTTAATGTCTCGGTCACTGTATTTATATAATAGGGAAGTGCATGTTTTTTTATTTTTTTTATTTTGTGTGTGTTTTTATACGTCCTGTAAACTAAATATCAATGCTTATGAGCATATAAAGCAATACATGATTTTTGGTAACGGTAGCATTTATATTTCATTATTGTGTTTTTTTTTTTTTTTTACTCTAGGAAACTATTAGTGGGTCTGGTTTAGAGAATAAAGAATGCCCTGGAAATGTGATTGGTAAGTGACGTGCCCCAATTGTGCATTACACATACAGAGAGATACATTCCAATGAAGGTGCGAGTAAGATAATATATATCCTGGACTCTATTGTAGGACAACAGCCAAAGAAGGGAAAATTAAAAGGAAAAGAATCCAAAAAATCAAGGTCAGTTGCTACTGGGTGTTAATGAGTAATGATTACCAGGAACTGAGCTTCTCCAAAGGTGTCCACCTCCATCTGCAGAACACCACCCAATACGTACATTTCCATGGTCCGAGGAGGTCACATTATTAAACTAACATTAAATCCCATCTTTTACTCTCTAGCGTGGGTTACCCAATGCACTAGGACAGTCCTCGCCATCCCTGTGTTTGGGTCCCACCTGCTAGGTTTGGTCAGTCCGTTATCTGCCTTATGCTATAGTGTTTGGCATTCACGTGCGTTCAGGATTCAGATAATAAAGTCTCTTCCGTTTTTTTTTTTTAATTTTTTTTAGAAAAAATGGGTTTGGTTATCTTTCTTACAAGAATTGGGGAGATAGGTATAGAAACTTCTAAAGGAGACATTGGGGTCGATTCAATTCTCCGACAGTTGAATAGTGCCGGGAATTAGCTCCCGCTGCTATCCAATACAGCGCCAAGTGACACTCAATTTTCGGGTATTCTTCTCTCACTCCACGGGGGGATGCGAGAGGAAATCCGACAAAAGCGCTGCCGCGCGGCTGATTCTGTCTGGAATCGGCATCGCGCCGGGGAGTTAAGCCGGAGTATGCCCGTTCTCCCGACAAATCAACCTGATAAGTCCGGGAGAACGGGCATTCGCCTACTTAACATGAGCTGAATTGAATAGCGACGGGAGCTAATTCCCGGCGCTATTCAACTGTCGGAGAATTGAATCGACCCCATAGAGAGTTTGCCGACGGCAACAATCCGATTCCTGCTATCACTTTATAGACATTCTAGATATGATCGCTAGAACCTGATTGGTTTATATGGGTCAACCTCTCCATGGTTTGATGCATCTTCTATTTAGTGTGTACAATAGTTGACCCTGTTTTTATGCTTCATACCATGTGATTGGCTGAATAGATATTTGCATAAATGTGCAGGTGAAGCTAATAGGGTGGCTGCTGAATCTGTATACATTTGCAGTAATTTGATTGTTAGAGGACCCGATTTATTCTTGGCAAACACCAATTTGATCATTGCTGCTTTAAAATGTACGTGAATTTTTTCCCTCCTCCATACTACCATCTGGATTTTGTACTGGGCAGGTTCTCGGAATTATGTAACAGGAGAGGGGTTTTCCCGCTAGGCCACGCCCCCACCATGTTGACAGTGGGAGACTCCTGTGAGGCCACACCCCTTGGTGGAGGGAGGGTACTGTCGGCTCCACCCGGTGCCGAAACTGCTGCAGTGTCCTAACTATTTTATCGAGGGGTTTTGTTAATTGTTTTCAACAACCAAAAAAATTACATTTTGTTTTTTCTTTCTGTACCTAATCTGCAAACAGGGGCTCAAATGCGACCACCGATTCCAAAGCAACTGAAGAGAATGTAGTACGCAGTGCTGAGGTAAGACGTCGTAAGTGTAATCGTTCCCGTGGCCAAAATGTGAACTGCAGCGGAACACGTGCAGCAAGCACACCTGTTTCTCATTGGCTGGGATGCCATAGAAGCTTTTCTAGTGAATAAAGGGGCACTGTATATAAGAAAGTGCTTTGTTTCATTGCAGTATGTGGAGTGGCAGCTCCCACTCTGGCCTGATACGTGGCAGTATGCAGAGCAGGGTAACCACCCCCCCTATGTCTTACGGAATGTTGTCGGCCATTGCTGTTCTGTCCTGGAAAGTTCTTGTGTGTTGTGAAGGCAGAATGCGCTCAGCACAGATAAGCACTAGCGCCTGCCCTTCTCACAAGGCTGGTCACCCCCGTAGTGCTGACTGCTGCTGCTGAGCCGTCACACGCTGCTATCACAAGCTCGCTTGTTTTGTGGTATTAATATCAGACGTTGCAATAGTGCTGAAGATGGTCCCTTGTCTGACGTGTATGTCTGTCCTAGGGTTATGCAGCCATGCTGGAAGATGTAGTGAAATCCCTTGCACGCGACGGATATGAAGCTTTAAAGGACAAGCGCTGTCACAATGCGCAGGCCATGTTTTCTCAACTCCTGGAAATCTTGGAGCATAATGAACTGCGGGTAAATATGTGTTATTAACAATTGCTGACTTTCACAGGTTTCCACATGAAGTCACTTTGGCGATTACAGAAACTGATGTGAATTCATCGTCTTCTTGTGACTGGTTTTATTTATTTTTTGGACCTTTCTTAAGCCTGGGTACACGGATAATCTGTAGCGAGTTTTGTCCGTTTACAGGAAATTACTGAGCACAGTGTTAAAGGATTTCAGCTCCTAAATGTAAAAGTAAGCTACTAAATGCATAGTGAGAATGGGAGTACCCCCATCTTGTTCCGTGGGGTTCTGCTGAAACGGTGGTGCACCTCCGCACTCCAGGCACCTGCTGTCTTAGTGTTTCTCGGTGTTCTAGCTTCTGCAGGAAGAATGCGGAGGCTGGGAGTGCAGAAAGGCTCCCTGCTGTATTTGCCGTATGCTGCCTGCATACTGTACAGGATTCCTGTTTCAGTGAAGAAGCCATAGGCCCTCATTCCGAGTTGATCGCTCGCTGCCGATTTTCGCAGCGCTGCTATCAGGTAAAAAAAAAACTGCAAAACTGCGCATACGTACGGGCCGCAGTGCGCATGCGCGACGCACTTTCACACAAAAGTATGCAGTTTTACACAAGTCCTAGCGACTCTTTTTCGTCGCTCTGTTGATCGGTGAGTGATTGACAGGAAGTGGGTGTTTCTGGGTGGTAACTGCCCATTTTCTGTGAGCGTGCTAAAAAACGCAGGCGTGTCAGGTGAAAACGCTCGCGTGCCTGGGGAAACGGGGGAGTGGCTGGCCGAACGCAGGGCGTGTTTGTGACTTCAAACCAGGAACTATACAGACTGAAGTGATCGCAAGGTAGGAGTAGGTCTGAAGCCACTCTGAAACTGCTTGAAAAAATGTCAGCACTGTTCTGCTAACCTTTCGGTCGCAATTCTGCTAAGCTAAGATACACTCCCAGAGGGCGGCGGCTTAGCGTTTGCACTGCTGCTAAAAGCAGCTAGCGAGGGATCAACTCTGAATGAGGGCCATAGTCCTGAAACAAGTGAAGAATTTCTGTTTTCTTTTTCATCCACTAGGGGTCACTGGAGTACTCTTGGGATATGGACGGGCTTCCGTAGGAACAGCACTGAATATTTAAATTTAGTAACACTCCACCCCTCCATATCCCCGAGCACATCTCAGTGTTTTTTCTGTGCTGAACGTGGCAACACCTGAATAACTGAAGTCACGGTTTTTTGAAGAAACTTTTATTTTTTCTTTTTCTTGTTATTTTTTCTACTATTTGGACACATCCCTTTCCCCCTTCCAAAAGGCAGGGTCAGGGATAGTGCAGCTGCGGATAGCAGCACGGGCGTGTCGGGCCTCTCTGAAAGAGCTCCCTCACAGCCCACACATCCTCCTGCACAGGCTGGCCGGCGCTTGTTTAAGAAGCCCCGTCGGAGCCTCCGCACGTCTGCAGGAGTACGGTATGTGAAACGGGGCGGTCAGCTCCCGCTGCCGCCCCGACGTGGGGGTACATAGTGCTTGGTGACGCCGCTGATCTCCCCTCTCAGGCGCCGCACGTTCGGCCACAGACCTCCGTGCAGGCACCGCGGCTCTCCCCTCTCAGGCGCCCGCACGTTCGGCCACAGACCTCCGTGCGGGCACCGCGGCTCTCCCCGCTCAGGCGCCCGCACGTTCGGCCACAGACCTCCGTGCAGGCACCGCGGCTCTCCCCGCTCAGGCGCCCGCACGTTCGGCCACAGACCTCCGTGCGGGCACCTCTGATCGACTCTCACAGGCCGCCGGCCGCCGCAGCGCTAGCTTGATTAGCTGACGCTATTATACAGGAGCCCACCGCTGGGAAACACGAGGCACATAGCGCTCTACGATACCCGCTGGGGGCCCACACGCTGCGCTGCCGCTGTACAAACAGCACTAGGATTATATGTATAAGTTAGCAGGGCAGCCATTTTTAACATGCTTCCTGTGTCTTCCTGCTGTGATTCCAGAACGTTCCTGTCCTACATCTCTACTCCACCGGAGGCGCAGGGGTGTTAGTGGGAATTTGGGATCACATTTCATAGTACTGGCCACGTGTACTGCACTGGGCCAGATATATATACAGAGACACCTTATTGCTATTTTACTGAGTCGTGCAGGTGTCTGTTTTTTGTGTATTGTATTGTCTGTCGCCATAATGAGTAAGGCACCAGCAAAAACTAAAAAGCATATTTGCAAAGTATGTGGCAGTGTGTTACCGGATGCATCTACCACATGTAAAGTATGTTTTGTGGATTCCGTTCAGAATACCATTTCTGCTCCGGTTTTACAACCAATTTCCTCACCGGACCCTCCGTGGGGTATGTTAGTAAATGTACTGGAGAGATTTCAGACAGAAATGACCGCGGCTCGTCTGGAGCGAGAAACGTTAAGATCTGAGTCTAGGGTGAGACCGCCAGAACTACCGGAGGCGTCTCAGCCTTGCGTAAGGTCCAAATCCATTTTGGGCAAACGGGATAATTTTCATATGTCTTATGATTTTCCAGTGTCTGCTATGTTGCATTCTGACGATTCCATGCCAGACCTCACGGAACACGATGAGGGTGAGGAAGGCGAAGTGGAGTCAGATAACGAGGATGTTAACAGTTCCGGCATTGATGATCTCATCAGAGCGGTACGGCAGTCTCTAAGGTTTCCTGAAGCTGAGCAGCCTCTCACCAATGATCAGGTCGTATTTACTAAACGACGGAAGACGCCAGTAAGTTTTCCTGTGTCGGATTCTCTAAATCAGATGTTAGTAGAAACACGACAGAATCCAGATAAACGGTTTTCTATACCTCGCAGATTTAAGTCTAGTTATCCGTTTCCAGACTCGGTAACGTGTACATGGGAGAATCCACCAATAGTTGATTCTTCAGTGTCAAAGCTTACCAAGAAATTAACCATACCAGTGCCAGCAGCTACTACGCTTAAAGATCCTTCAGATCGCAAGATAGAAACTATGCTAAAAACCATGTATGTAGCAGCAGGTGTGATGCTAAGACCTGGATTGGTTGGCATTTGGGTAACTAAGGCGCTCATAATATGGCTTACAGAACTCAAATCTGCTTTACAGGACGAAAACCTGATAGTTCTGGTAAATCAAATGATTGAGGCTGTAGAGTATCTCTGTACAGCGTCTACTGACGTCTGTCAGCTCACTTCTCGTATTTCATCTTCGCTAGTTACGGCACGAAGAGCACTCTACCTGCGTACTTATCAAGCGGAGGCAGAGGTCAAACGAAGTATAGAGGCGTTGCCTTACGATGGCAAGAAGTTGTTTGGTCCAGAATTGGACGCATGGATTAAGGAGGCTACGGGAGGTAAGTCTGTTTTCTTACCATTGCCTCCACCTGCGCCAAGAAGAAGGTACGCTGGACCTTCGTTCAAATCCTTTAGACCTCAGCCCTTTCGAGGACGTGGCAGAGGATCAGCCACGCCTGCTAGACGTGGTCGAGGACGTGGTTTCCATCAAACCAACACAACTCGCCAAGACGCTAAGGTTACCGACAAGCCAGTGGCATGACGGGTTACCAGCCCATCTCGGTTCTCCAATTGTGGGAGCACGCCTTCAGACGTTCCATGGGGCGTGGTTCCACACATCCGCGGAGGGCTGGATTCGCAATTTAGTGTTAAAAGGTTACAAAATAGAGTTCGACTGTCTGCCGCCTCTGCGGTTTTTCAAGACAGGATTGCCTCTGTCGGACGACAAGAGGAGAGTTTTGCAAATTGCCATTCAGTCCTTACTGGATTCGGCAGTGTTGATTCCGGTCCCTGTACACCAACAGGGTCAGGGTTATTATTCAAGCCTGTTTGTGGTCCCGAAGCCGGATGGCTCAGTCAGACCAATATTGAACTTAAAGGGCCTCAATCAGTACGTAACTTACTACAGATTCAAAATGGAGTCTCTACGTTCGGTGATTGCGGGGTTAGAGACCAAGGAGTTTATGATTGCCTTAGACCTCAAGGATGCGTACTTACACATTCCAATTTGGCAGCCTCATCAGAAATTCTTACGGTTTGCAATACGCCAGAACCATTACCAGTTTCAGGCTCTGCCGTTTGGCCTGTCATCAGCGCCTCGGGTATTCACCAAAGTAATGTCTGTGATGATAGCTCACCTCAGATCCCTGGGAGTGACAATAGTTCCGTATTTAGACGATCTGCTCATCAAAGCTCCGTCTCAACAGATACTTACCCAACATGCGCTGCTAACATACAATGTACTGGTTCACCACGGTTGGATTGTAAATTTCAAGAAATCACATCTAATTCCGTCTCAACGCCTTCAGTTCCTAGGTATGATTCTCGATACGGTCAATCAAAGGATTTACCTACCACAACAGAAAGTACAAATGCTACGCCATCTAGTACAATTAGTGCTCAAGCCACGCACAGTGTCGGTACACTTGTGCATTCGCCTGTTAGGCACAATGGTGGCAGCTTTCGAGGCGCTTCAGTTCGGAAGATTTCACTCTCGTCCATTTCAGCTGAACGTGCTTGCCCAGTGGTCGGGCTCGCATCTGCAGATTCACCACAGGGTGAGGTTGTCACCAATAGCAAGAGTATCTCTGCTATGGTGGCTCAAGGAACACAATTTAACCGCAGGAAGACGGTTCGGAGTTTGCAATTGGATAATTCTAACTACGGACGCCAGTCTCAGAGGTTGGGGAGCGGTAATTCAAAATTGTCAGCTCCAGGGTCTCTGGGCGGATCACGAGAAATTGCTGTCTATAAATGTTCTAGAACTCCGCGCAATTTTCAATGCGCTACGACAAGCAGTGCACATGATTCGCTCTCAGCCTGTCCAAGTGCAGTCGGACAATGCGACAGCGGTCGCATACATCAACAAACAAGGAGGAACGAGAAGCCGCATGGCAATGCGGGAAGTAGCTCGAATCCTCAATTGGGCGGAATGCCACCAGGTGCTATTGTCGGCCGTGTTCATTCCGGGAGTGGACAACTGGGAAGCGGATTATCTCAGTCGTCGGGATTTTCACCCAGGCGAATGGTCATTAAATCCAGAAGTGTTTCACATGTTGGTTCAGCGATGGGGTTATCCTCAGGTGGACCTGATGGCATCTCGACACAATCATCAAACGCCCCAGTATGTGTCCAGAACAAGAGATCCAAAGGCAGTCGCGGTGGATGCTCTCACTGTCGCGTGGCCGTACAGTCTTGTGTATCTGTTTCCACCGTTTCCGCTGCTCCCTCTGGTGCTAAAACGGATCAAAAGAGAGTCGCTCACAGTCATACTAGTGGCGCCTCATTGGCCTCGGAGAGCTTGGTTCTCGGATCTTCGAGGATTACTCGCAGACGATCCGTGGCCGCTCCCAGTACGTCCAGACCTGTTACAACAGGGTCCGTTTCTTTACCCCGATTTAGCGCGGCTGCGTTTGACGGGGTGGCTGTTGAGACCGCCCTCTTAAGAAGAGAGGGCATTCCAGATTCAGTTATACCAACCATGTTACGAGCTAGGAAGCCGGTTACGGCAGCTCATTATTACAGAATATGGCGTGCATATATAGGTTGGTGTGAAGCTCGGCAATTTCCGACATCAGCTTTCAAAGTATGCCGCCTGTTGTTGTTTCTACAAACAGGGTTAGATGGAGGATTGCGTTTATCTACACTAAAGGTGCAGGTATCGGCTTTGTCAATTTACTTTCAAAGACGATTGGCTCTATTGCCGTCTATACGCACTTTTCTCCAAGGTGTACTCGGGGTACAGCCTCCATTCATTCCACCTACAGCGCCATGGGACTTGAATCTGGTTTTGGAGTTCTTACAGTCTTCATATTTTGAACCCTTACAACAAGTGGATATAAAGTTTCTCACTTGGAAAACAATGTTTCTCTTAGCCTTAGCTTCGGCAAGGCGTGTTTCGGATTTGGGTGCCTTGTCATGCAAGCCACCGTATTTGGTGTTTCATGATGACAGAGCGGAACTTCGGACGAATCCCGCCTTCTTACCAAAGGTAGTGTCATCTTTTCACATCAATCAACCAATAGTAGTTCCTGTGTTGACAGCACATTCTGGAACTCTGGATGTGGTTCGCGCATTACGCATTTATGTATCCCGAACGTCTTCAGTTCGTAAGACGGATACGTTATTTGTTCTTTATGATGCTGCCAAGATTGGTTGGCCAGCATCTAAACAAACTTTATCCAGATGGATAAAACTGACCATACGTCAGGCTTACCTTCATGCTAGGTTACAACCGCCTACGTCAGTAACCGCTCATTCCACACGTTCTGTGGGAACTTCATGGGCAGCTGGTCGTGGGGCTTCTGCGACGCAGCTTTGCCGGGCGGCTACATGGTCTTCAGTGCACACGTTTGTGCGCTTTTACAAGTTTGATACTTTTGCGGCATCAGCATCTAGCTTTGGCCGCCTAGTGTTACAAGTGCCAAACAGCTCTCCCGCCCACGGGGGAAGCTTTGGTACGTCCCAAGAGTACTCCAGTGACCCCTAGTGGATGAAAAAGAAAATAGGATTTTGGTACTTACCAGGTAAATCCTTTTCTTTGAATCCATAGGGGGCACTGGACGCCCACCCAGAGCAGTTTTACCTACTTGTGGTTAGTTCTGAGGATCTTATGGTAACACACTTTCACCGACTGGTTCAAGTTACAAGTGCTGGTTAGGGTGTCAACTGTTTAGTTGTCAGTAACGTTATGTGTTAACGACGTTAGTGTCAGTTATGTTATATGTAATACTCCATTATCAACCTCTCTTAATTCCTGTTCGGCTCAGTAAAAAACACTGAGAGGTACTCGGGGATATGGAGGGGTGGAGTGTTCTAAATTTAAATATTCAGTGCTGTTCCTACGGAAGCCCGTCCATATCCCAAGAGTACTCCAGTGCCCCCTATGGATTCAAAGAAAAGGATTTACCTGGTAAGTACCAAAATCCTATTTTTTCCAGTTAGAGGTTCTGAGCTGCACCTAGTAAAGCGAACGGGATGTAGTTAAAATGCCGGCTGTCGGGATCCCGGCGTTCAGGATACCAACGCCGACAGCCGGAATCCCAGTGCGGCAGGGCTATTCCCACTCGTGGGTGTCCATGACACCCATAGAGTGGGAATGGATTCTGTGGGGAGCCACCGAGCCCGCAAAGGGACTCTAAACGCTTGCCGACTGCCGGCATCCTGTCGGCCGGGATGCCGCTGTTGGGATATTGACAGCCGGCATCCCATCCGTCGGTATACCGTATCACACCCCATTTAAAGTTCTCTTCTATGTACAGTAGGAGGTGAATAAGTGAAACTCTGTCTGATGCAGTTTTACCTCATCTCTGATATGTTCAGTCCTGGCTTATTCCTTACCCTCGTGTGTTTGTGGAGTTATTAGTGTAATCTGTATAATTCGGTTGGTAATAAAGGTTTTGCTATTGAACTTGTTCACAGATGAGGGATTAAATGTTTTTTCTTCATGTACAGAGTCTGCACCTGACCAAGATCGATTATATTGTACTTATGTACGGACACGCTAATGCACTGCTCGGCACTGGACAGTCTGAGGTAAGTAGTGCAGACAACTTTGGGTCATTTAATGGTTCTATATTACCCAGTAATGTACAGACTTATACCCCTTTCACACCGCATAAATAACCTGGTATCGGCCTGGCATATTGCCGGGTCGGCGTGCGGTGTGAAAGGGGCATAGCCGAAATCGCGGGTCGTCTGACCCGGCAATTCAACCCGGGGATAAAGCAGTGTTATACCCGGGTTGAATACCGAGTCAGTGGGTGCGTAAACGGGCTCCCTAGGTCGATGCGTCCCGCGACCCGTTTACTATAGCAGGGAGAGGCTGCGCGGAGATGATCTCATCTCCCAGTGCTGCCGCCGGCTCCGGCCCCCCCCCCCCCCCACACACACTGCTATGGCAACCCGCCCCGGCATATTGCCGGGTCGGGGAAGCCTGCAGCAGCTGCCAATGCCGTCCCACCCGGGAAGAACCCGTTTCCAATTCCCGGGTGGGATCCGGCATTGGCAGTGTGAAAGGGGTATTCGTGATAAAGGCAATAGGAGATTGGGTTGGTATTAGTAGGGAGTCACGAAGATGGGAAGGCAGTGGTGGGTAGGGATTCTGGGTGGTTCGTTTGATTTGAAAGGGAATGATTAGCGGAATGATGTCTGGGGAAGAGTCTCGTAGATACAGAGGGAGAGTGTTCCATAGATTACAGGCAGTGTGGAAGGTGATCAGTAGGGTGGAGAGGTGGTGATCAGTAGGGTGGAGAGGTTGTGGAGTAGATTAATTGAGTTCTAAAGGGGATTGGTAGCGAGGAGGCAAATTAGAAAGAGATATGTCTGCTAGCAGCATTAATTGGAGCTTGAATAGTAGAGAGGCAATGAGGAGGAGACTAGAGAGAAGGTGGTTACGATCGAGGTGAGAGAGAACAGAGTGGACCCCAGCCTTGGTAGCGGCAAGCGAGTGGAAAGGTCTTATGCTGGCGATGTTCCACTAATTTAACCAACAGTAATGGTTGTGGGACTTGATATACGATGATAATGAGTAGAAAGGTGAGGGTGACCATCTTAATTGTCTGGAACTCATGGCCATCTAGCTGGTGTTGAGTCCCTGGAAGTCAGGATACAGGCGGACACTATCACAGCAATGGCTGACCTGCAGGCTCTGAAGGAAGCATCCTTACAGAAGGCAGAGCGCATTATTCTGCCACTATCAGCCAGAGGGATTGGCAAGTGCAAGGCAGATTTCCTGAGATGATGACGTCCTTTCATAGACAAAGCATTATGGTACCTTGTAAACCAGTGTATAGAAGATGTATGTTAATCACAGGTTTGGCCCTCTGCAGTGCTTCTCTACATCCTGGCAGTTCTGTAATAATTGAAGTTCATCTATCCGTTCCAGTGTTCTCTGGTGACCTGTATGGGAAGGTCCTACAAGCAGGAGAGCAAGTGTTGTTCATGAGATGCCCCAATAGTTTAATAGTCCGTATAAATACTTTCCCAGAGGCAGTATCTGCTCCCAGTAATTGCTGTACAGTGCAGTGTAATACTGTGGTGTGGAGGTGATTCCCATAAAAACCCTATTGAGGACTTAGAGCCACATTGCCATGGACTGTAACTAGTGTGTAATCCGTATATGAGTGGTGTATGCAGCACATGTGAGCACTATAATCTCCTGTCCTTACTCATTGTGCAGGAGCTGACAAAGGCTGAAGGCCTGTTCAAGGAAATTGTGCGACATTCTGTCTTCTCCAAGGTGAAGTTTAACTGCCTGGCTTTCTATGGACTCGGCAATGTCTACCTTAGGCAAAATCGGTAAGTGTGAGGATGTTTCCCCCCTTCATCCCCCCCCCCCCCCCCCACACACCGTAAGTGGCAGAGCACGAAGTCAAGACAAACATCTCTGATATAATATACGAACAAGGGTGCAGGTGCACCATAGACCATTAAAATTACAACAATTATAATATTCGAGGTTCTTGGCATATACAATATATGAGCCTGCCCACCTGCTTCACAGTGACCTCGTCGGACTGGTCCCTAACACTATAGGGGTTTGCCTCTGGGGCGCAGAGCACCCCCAAACTACCCCAGCCACACCACCCCAGGGCATTACACAGAAAAGGGATAGAACTGAGAGATAAGTATTAAGCAAATGAAAGAGGCTGCTGAGTGTTAAACAAAAAAAGAGGACCGCAGTAAGGTGTCAGAGTGTTAGAGAGAGGACAGCAGTAAGGTGTCAAGAGTGTTAGAAAGTGAGGTTTAGCTGAGCAGTGTTCCAAGTGTAAAAGATATGTGAAAAATGCTACATAGATATAAAACAAACACAAGGTGATACAGGTTGAGTATCTCTTATCCAAAATGCTTGGGACCAGACATATTTTGGATATCGGATTTTTCCGTATTTTGGAATAATTGCATACCATAATGAGATATCATGGTGATGGGACCTAAATCTAAGCACATAATGCATTTATGTTACATATACACCTTATACACACAGCCTGAAGGTAATTTTAGCCAATATTTTTTTATAACTTTGTGCATTAAACAAAGTGTGTGTACATTCACACAATTCATTTATGTTTCATATTCACCTTATACACACAGCCTGAAGTTCATTTAATACAATATTTTTAATAACTGAGTATTAAACAAAGTTTGTGTACATTGAGCCATCAAAAAACAAAGGTTTCACTATCTCAGTCTCACTCAAAAAAGTCCGTATTTCGGAATATTCCGTATTTCGGAATATTTGGATATGGGATACTCAACCTGTATAAGTGTTCAAAATAAATGTAAGGTGGTGATGCCCCAAAGCGGTCCAGCCAGAGCAATCCAGGGAGCTCCACGCCCCAAAAGTTCACCCCCAAACTGACTTTGTATATAATTGAAAGTATCTGACCTATGTCTTTTGTGCAGTGAGCATGTGCTGGTTCCCTGTTTAAAAGCCCCAGAGACAAACCCCTATAGTGTTAGGGACCTGTCCGACGAGTTCACCGTGAAGTAGATGGGCAGGCTCATATACTGGCCAATATATGCCAAGAACCTCGAATATTATGGCTGTTATAATTTTAATGGTGTATGGTTCACCTGCACCCTTGTTCCTATATTGTAGTACCAAGTCCCAGCAAGGTAGCACAGCCCATTATAAGAAGCTAGGGTGTGCAAGTCCAGGCTCCCTCTCCATATAATCTCTGATATAAGGTTTGATTTCTAATCCGAACTGAGTGTGCTTCTTGAAATGGTCAACGATCAATTGAGGAGGGGGTGGAGGGCAGTGTAATAATACTAAGGCACCCGCTTGAGGCAGGTGTGTGACTTAGCCATGGAACAAAAAGGAGTTTCTTGCATCTTTGGATATGTGGGTGCCTTTGCATATCCGAAACCTGGAGGCACATCAAGTGCTTCTACGGTTTACCATCCAGAATCTTTCCCCCTTCCAATTCCATGCTCTTCCATTTGGTCTCTCCACAAGTTCTGGCCAAAATCTCATAACCCATGAGTACAAAGGGCATCACAGATGTTACCTATTTGGAAATCCTCCTAATCAATGGAAATCCTCCTAATCAAGGCTGATTCAAAGTCACGGCTCCAACTACAGCGGAGCGTGTTTTGTTTAGACACTGGAAAATAATAGCTGTGTAATACGTTTCCAGAAAGTCCAGGATGGTTCTAGCACAGAGGTTGATTTTTCCAGGCTTTGTATTTGACCTCAAGTGTCAGAAGGTTCCTTCAGAAATCTAAAGTCCTGGCTCTACAGACTCAAGTGAGTTTTCTGTTTGGGGTGGTGGCCATTGTCCATTATTCGTTACATGCGGTTGATGGCCAAAATAGAGGGTGGCCTTTGGCTCTGTACCATTCGAGGCCTCTGCAGCTTCAGACAGTAGCTTGGTAGTCTGAGCAGATCCTTGGCTGGACATTGACATATTTTATATGTTGGCGTGAGATCAGCCTGTCGCAGGCGGGCATGTGCAAATAGTCTCACCCGCGATCCATAGGAATTACTTTGTGAGGTCATGGGTGTAACTATTTGCACATGGGCGCACTAAGTCGCTAATGTGATGAGCGTGCATGAGAGTATGCATCACCGCAATGATGTGGGGAGCTGCACCTGTACTGTCCCAACATCAGCAGTAAGATGGATGGTCTGACGGTAACATGGTTAAACATTGAGGTGCGTAGTGTGCTCAGATTTCTGCGTCCAGAGGGCCCATCAGCAGCTGACATTAATCTCCAGCTTGTCCAGGTGTATGGTGATAGCGTCCTGTCACGGAAACAGGTTTGGGTTTGGTGAATTGGCTGTGGTGGACGTACTTGGCCGACCAGTTTGCTTCTTGAGCGTCTGTACTGCCGCTATCAAAGGGAGCGCACTAGAAAACGCAGCGGTGGGAACTACACAATGCTTCATTGAAGATTTAATAGTGCTTCACCCACTCTTTGGAATGCCCTCCCACGCACAATAAGACTCGCCTCTAGTCTCCAAACCTTTAAACGTTCCCAGAAAACTCACCTCTTCAGACAAGCCTATCAAATTCCAGACCCACCCACATAACCTTCAGTGCTTCCCTATATAATTACATCCTCTCTGTACAGTACACATAACATCACACATCTTGTCTTTCTTTACTCTCACACCATCCTGACACTTGGCCAACATTGCGGGGTATCATCATACAACCCATTAAGAACCTAGCAATCTGGTGGACCATTGGGGGTAATTCTGAGTTGATTGCAGCAGGATTTTTGTTAGCAGTTGGACAAAACCATGTGCACTGCAGGGGAGGCAGATATAACATGTGCAGAGAGAGTTAGATTTGGGTGGGTTATTTTGTTTCTGTGCAGGGTAAATACTGGCTGCTTTATTTTACACTGCAAATTAGATTGCAGATTGAACACACCCCACCCAAATCTAACTCTCTCTGCACATGTTATATCTGCCTCCCCTGCAGTGCACATGGTTTTGCCCAACTGCTAACAAAGATCCTGCTGCGATCAACTCAGAATTACCCCCTTTATGCAATAGGTAGCATCTATCCTTGTGTATCTATGCCTATTTCCCTATAGAGTGTAAGCTTGCGAGCAGGGCCTTCCTACCTCTGTCTGTCTGCTTTACCCAGTTTTGTTCTATTACTGTTGTTCTAATTGTAAAGTGCAACGGAATATGCTGCACTATATAAGAAACTGTTGATGATGATGATGATAATAATAATGATGTAACCTCGATGGCTTAGTACTTGATATTCCATTAATTCACTTGAAACGGAGTCTTGCTCAGCATATTATACATGCACAGACGTTCACTATGTACTGTTACAGTGTCTCTCTAATGCACACATGTGACATTGCTTTAACACGTGGGATGTCATTTACTGTAGACGCCAAGACTTTGTAGGGAATTACGGGTAACTAAAAGTTTCATTTTGTTTTATACAATGACCTACTTTACTGTTTTAATTTAGTATTTAGCCATAAAGTTGTTACTGTCCCGTTTGTGCTTTTGCTACAATCCGTTTCACATCTCTCCTGCTGGACACATTTAATGCACTTGTTCTGGAGCAGTAACTAATTACGTTATGTAGCATCTCCCACATTTCTTTATCATCCACTAGGGGTCACTGGAGTACTCTTGGGATATGGACGGGCGTAGCCGAACAAAGGCACTGAATATTCAAATTTAGGACTCTCCCCCCCTCCATATCCCCAAGTACCTCAGTGTACTTTGCCAGTGTTTTTTCGGTGCTCACAGATGAACATCGGCTTGTGGCAATGGCCACTTTTCAGAAGATTTTTATTTTTCTTTTTCTTTTTAATTTTTACACTTCCCGTCCCAGTTTCTGGAAAAACTTGGGTCCGGGATGGTGCCGCTGCAAGGCAGCGTATGGCGTGTCGGTCCTCACAAAGAGCACCCTCACAGCCACAGGCGCTATAGGGCAGCGCATGGCGTGTCGGTCCTCACAAAGAGCACCCTCACAGCCACAGGCAGCCACTGTCTCCTGCAAGCTGAACGGAGCTTACAGAAAGAAGATCCGTTACAGCCAGGATGAGACAAAGAGCTGGAAGAAGGAGCTTACAGCAGACACGAGTGGAGAAGCTGGAGGCTGAAACGGAGCTTACAGTGAGAAGCTCGTCACAGCCAGTATGGAGCAAGGTATGGGTGTCAGGGCGGTCAGCTCACGCTGCCGCCCTGCTGTGTGAGTGTTAACTGTACAGGGAGCTGGCCGCCGCTGAGCACGCCGCTGACGGGTCCCGCTGAAGTAGTAAGGAGCACTTCTTATATATGAAGTTCCACCTGATAGAATGAGAGCTTTACAGGTTCTCCTCACATTATACGCGCAGAGCGGCCGCACGTCACTCAGACGCCGGCCGCTCTCACTGCTCTGATGGCCCGGCACCGCTACACGCCGCCGACACTCTCCTTGGCTGAACTAAGCAGAGCGGCCGCACGTCACTCAGACGCCGGCCGCTCTCACTGCTCTGATGCGGCACCGCTACACGCCGCCGACACTCTCCGGGCGCTGAACTAAACAGAGCGGCCGCACGTCACTCAGACGCCGGCCGCTCTCACTGCTCGGATGGCCCGGCACGCCGCCGACACTCTCCTGTGTACTAAAGAGCGGCCGCACGTCACTCAAGGACGCCGGCCACTCTCCCAGTGAGACACCGCAGACACAGGGAGACTGTGTACTGCTGTAGGAAGGAGCTTCCGGTCGGCTCCCCGGCGCTAGATTCAGGCTCTCCTGCTCTCCCTGCACCCGATCCCCGTACGCTGCAGGTAACATGGGGATGCAGGGGGGGGGGGGGAGGGGGAATAATACCCATAGCAGCATCAAAGGCTGCATGGGTTCAAAATAAACAAGCAGCGCAGCACTTTAAACAATGTACACTGTGTACTGTGATTCAGCACGTTTTATATATATAATATATAATGAAGCTTTTGCTGGCAGAACTGTCTATAATATCAGTATGAACTGTGATTATATGTGTAAACACTTTGTATATATATATAATATATATATGAGGCTTTGGCTGGCATTAGGTTATCAGTGGCATAACCTATTGCACGTTTAACCATGTTTTCTGTTATTTTTGGTTAAGGTTGCAAAATAAATACACTGCAGGCAGTGCTCATATTAATTGACTAAATGCATATATTTTACTGTAACCTACACCTGGGTTATCACTGTATAATAGGCTATTAAGCATAGTAACTGTATAATAGGCTATTAAGCCTATATTAAAACTGCAGCAGGTAACCTGTACTGTGATTTTCTGTGAAAGCATGGCATGACGGCCATTTTAATCATTGCTGGTTTTCCAGTTATAATTCCAGACCATACACCTCTACTCCACAAGGAGGCGCAGGGGTGTTAGTGGGAATTTTTACTTCAGGATAATTCTAGAACATTCCTGCCCTACATCTTTAAGCCACCAGAAGGCGCAGGGGTGTTAGTAGGAATTTGGTTCGGGTTTCATACCCATGTGAACTGCTTTTCACATAAAGAACACTTTAGTTTCCTAATAAATATGCTGTTCAGCAATAACATATATATATATAGATATATATGCCATATAATAATGTTATTAAGTCGTGCAAGTGTCTGTCTGTTGCCTATTATGATGTCTGTCTACATAGCAAATAAGGCTCTAGTGCAGACTAAAAATGTTAACATTGGCAATTCAAATTAAAACAGCGGTAATCAGAGTCTCAGAATAACTCCGCCAGCGCTAACAAAAGACAGTCTTTCCAAAGTGACAATTTTCCTTTGGGTACCAGAGTGTTTATTTCACTAGTCTTATAATTTAATGCACGATTCTATGTCAAATCTCACACCGATAACTACAAGTGAGAAGGGTACATTAGTCCAGCATTCAGATAGTGCGGGGTTTTGGACAACCATACATAATCGTTTCCAAAAGGACGCGATCCGCCATTGGTATATGCGTTTCTGTCAAACATTATAAAAACCACAGATACATTTGGGTCACTAGAATCTATGTATGAAACCATGCCGATCACGGTTAAAAGAAGCTGCAGAGTATATCTGTAAAGCTTCTGCTAACGCCGGTTATTTTCATTGTCGCTAGTTAAGTGCGACAAGACCAGAGCTTGTTTGCTCCTAAATTTGATATATGTGTAACGGCATTTTATCCCTTTAGGATATTCTGCCATTAGCGCATACAATATACTTGTAACGGCGTTTTATTCCTTTATAAGAAACAGTCACGCCTTGTAACGACAGGACGTTACAGTCAGCAAGCCAGTGGTTTGATGACCTCTTTTACAATTGTGGAAGTGCGTCTTTTCATGTTACATTTGCAAGGTTTCATGACTTCAACTCATATATGTCTCAGCTATTTACAGCTTAGAGTACAAAACTGCTTCTGGCGAACGGTTTGGCAGGTTGTCATTTAGTCTTTGCTGGTTTATAAACCAGCCAATAGTACGCCAACAGAGTCAAAGTTACTTATTCCCCTCTGTTTGAGCAAAATCAAAAGCTCCGTTGCAATATCAATCAGCAAGTCATTTACTACAGTTAGGAAATGGATTTTCTGCTGTTAGTTTTTGCTTATTGCAGCCACAAAATTGTATAATTGCATTTGATCTTCACAATGCGTATTTACCCAGTCCGGTTTCTTCATCATAGGTTCTAGCGTTGGCAAATCGCCACAACCATTAACCATTTCATTTATACCGTTGCTTATCGCTTCCGGTATTTACCAAAGTGATGTTGGAATAATAGCTCATCTCACATAAGAACTATGTATCAACAAAGTTCCTCTATCTTGCGCTACTAAGGTATACTGCGGTAGCAGATTAAGTTCGAAAACAATCACATCTAAGTCTGTCTAAACGATGTCAATTCCTAGGTAAGATTATAAATACGGTAAATCAAAGACTTTTACCTACTACAACAGCAAGAGCAAAAGTACACGCAGACTAGCGGTACATTGGTGTATTCAATTATTAAGAATAAAGATGTGTTTTCAATTTAGTTCGCCACCCTTCACTCGCGTTTCCCACAGAGGGACAGGGGTGCGTATACTCTGGACGACAGTCACAGAGAGTCAGGATTTGTAGTTGAAATCAACGCAAAGGTTCTAAACACGACAGATTGCTGTCGATAAAGGTACTAGAACTCTGTGCATTTTACAATGCAATAGATAAATGTCCTACAACTCTGTGCATTTTACAATGCAATAAATGATTCGCTTTCAGTCTGACCAGGGATAGACTCTGGTTTCTCTTCAGAACAAATAAAAAATATTTCTGTGGAGAGGAACAACCGTGAGTTTCATGTAATTTTGTTTTTTCATGCCTAGCTCACGCTGCCCTTAAGCAGTCAAACAAAGCAAAGGCAGTTGCATACTCAACAACCAGTGAGAACCAATAAGCCGCATGGCAAGGCGGTAGGTAACTCAAATCTTCAATGGCTCAGAACGCCATTATGTGAAAATGTCAAGAGATCAATCCGTGAGTGGACATCTGTTAGACAGGCGATCTCACCCGTCAGGGTTTGGATCTTAAAAACTGGACATTAAATCCAGAGGTGTTTCATATGTGAGTCCACAGAAGGGGGTTACCCTCAAGTATACATGAGGGCATCTCGCCACAATTACAAAAGCTCAGTATGTGTACATCACATTCATGGGGTCATGCAGCATCGTGTATCTGGCTCCACCATTTTCCGCTTCTTTCTTCGTTGCCAAAACGGATCAGTAGACAGTTCGTCACAGTCATACTGGTGGTATCTCATGGGTTTCAGAGAAGTTTGCTTCTCGAATTTTCAAGGAATACTTGCACACGATCTTGGCCCGCTCATAATACGTCCAACCTGTTACATCAGGGAACGTTCTTTTACCCATAGTTACCTATGTACCTATTATCTATGTACCGCAGCTGCGGTTGACGGGGTGAGGGTTCAGACCGCCCTCTTAAAAAATAGAGCATTACAGTATCGGTTATACCAACCATGTTACGAAATACTAAGCCGCTTAAGGCAGCTCATGACTAAAAAAAAAAAAAAAATTTCGTGTGCTTTCATAGGGTGTAAACCTCGGAAGTTTCCAACATCATACTTCAAGTACCCGTATTCTGTTAAACGGGATGGGATGGCAAACTGCGTTCATCTGCACTAAGAGGGCAGGTATCTGTGTGGTAAACTTATTTTCAAAGCGTTTGCCTCTATTTGCGTCTGTCAACATCTTTCTACAAGGTGTCACCAAAGTTCAGACTCTATTTATCCCACCTACAGCGCCAGGCGATTTGAGGTTGGGTTCAGATTTTCTTACAGTTTCATATTTTGGAACCCTTTCAACAAATGGGGATTAAGTTTCTCACTTTGGAAAACATTTTTCTTCTAGCCTTGGCTTCGGCAATGGTGCTTCGACAAGGGGTTTGTTTTCATATTTGGGTGCCTTGTATTCCAAGCCACCGTATTTGAGTTTTCTCATGACAAAGCAGATCTTCGGACGAAATCCGCTTTCGTATTCTTCACATCAATATACCAATAGTGGTTCCTGTGTGGACAGCACATTCTAAAATTCTGATTGTGGTACACGCGTTACGCGTTTATATATGTACCGAACGTCTACAGTACGTGATATGAGTACGTTGTTGTTATATATGATACTGCAAACTGGGGTTAGCCAGTTTCTCAGCAGACATTATCCAGATAATAATGACTACAAGTCAGGCTTACTTTAAGGCTAAGTTACATTCGCCTACGTCAGTAATAGTTCATCCCACAGGTTCTGTGGGAATGTCAGACCCAGCGGGTCGTGGAGCGTCTACGACGCGGCTACATAGCCTTCAGTGCACCACGTTTGTGCACGTTTACATGTTATGAATGGTGGCGCCATCAGCATTTAGCTTTGGCTGCCTACTGTTACAAGTATCAAACAGCTCTCCCGCCCACGAGGGAAGCTTTGGTACGTCCCAAGAGTACTCCAGTGACCCCTAGTGGATGATAAAGAAAATAGGATTTTGGTACTTACCAGGTAAATCCTTTTCTTTGAATCCATAGGGGGCACTGGACGCCCACCCAGAGCAGTTTTACCTGGGTTGTTTTAAGCTCAAGGGAGCTTAGTGAACAGATTTAACTTGGATGGTATTAAGCTCAAAGGAGCTTATGGTAACACATTTTCACCGGTTGGTTCAAATTATAAGTTCTATCGGTTAAGGTGTCAACTGTTTAGTTGACAATAAGGTTACGGGTCAACTTTGTGGTTGTCCGTTATGTTATAGGGATTCTCCATTGTCAACCTCTCTATATCCTGTTCGCTCAGTAAAAAACACTGGCAAAGTACACTGAGGTACTTGGGGATATGGAGGGGGGGAGAGTCCTAAATTTGAATATTCAGTGCCTTTGTTCGGCTACGCCCGTCCATATCCCAAGAGTACTCCAGTGCCCCCTATGGATTCAAAGAAAAGGATTTACCTGGTAAGTACCAAAATCCTATTTTTACAATGTAATTATTTTTCCCAGGTTTTCTGATGCTTTAAATCAGTATGTTAAGACGAAGACCATGGTGAAATACAACATGGTTCCCGGAGTCCTAACCTGGCCAACAACATCTATTGTCCTCGAAGAGACCAGGCCAGAATATTTTCAGGTAAGTGGATTATACAAAGTTCACAAATCTGTGTGTATGTAGCTAAGGGTATGTGTATAAGAAACACACAACATTGTATATAATAGCCCAGTTGTTGACTTATGGCCAGTCTCACTGTAATCTTGCAGGCTAAAATATAACACCCCATGCAGTCTCCATCAATACCACTTTCACACTGAAGCCAACTCCAACCCATGTCAGACCTGGAATACTGAACACGTGCTGGAGCCAGTACTTTAGATATCATTGTCCGTATCACACCACTGGATGGTACCGGGTCTTTGCCGCTCACACAGGACGCTTGGAGGTGACGTCATCACCAAGCGCTCCTTAGCTATCCAATCAGCAGGCTTTTAGGCATGACCCAGGTCACACCGCAGCCAACATGGGTCGAGCCCAGGAACAACCCTGGTCGCGACCCGGGTAGCGGGCCCGAGATGCACGACACAGGTCGTCTTTTTCACACACAGCCTGGACCCGTGTTGCGCTGGCTTGCTTTGGCAATTACTCGGGTTCTAGGCTGTGTGTGAAAGGGGTGTAAGTGGTATTTTTTTCAGCCCATATCCAGAATACTTAAGCTAAGTTAAGATTTCTCTTAAGGGAGTTGTTAAACCTCTTGAGGCATTAAGCAGCTGTGATACCAGTTCCTAACCATCCAGAAGTATTCTCTTGCTTCGAGACACTACCATGAAAGACTCGTCCATATGAGAAATAATTGATCCGTGTAAATATGGCCAGCGTATACTCAAACCACACCTGTACTACTACTTTTTTATACCATAGCTTAAGCCCACTTCCAGTAGCTTCTCTGTAGCGTCCTGTCTATTAAAGAACAAAGGAGCTGTTACATGCAGTAATAATGTCTGTGGTTGCTCTTTGCATGCTACCATAATTGCTCTACCATTTTTTGTCTTTCTCATCAGGTTATCTTAGATAATTGCATAGAGGAATGCAAGTTCCCACCTAAACCTAATGCTGTTTGCCGGTATGAGAACTGTCTCAGCTTGCCTAAGACTCAGATATATTTTTCGGACCCTGATTTCAAGGTAAGCAATAATTCATGTTTAGCTGGCCTACAGCTTCTAATAGCAGCTACACGGGAAACTACAGACTCCTTTATGAAGTGTGAGACTGCACTAGATTAGTGCTAGCTCACTTGCACAGAGGGTAGTTCATATATGGGACAGGCCTGTTACATTAATTGATTCATGTCAGTTTGTCCCTGTTGGATCCAGAACCAAGGTTGGTTGCGATATCGTACCATTGTTGATCGGAACATTGCAAACTTTCAGGTGGCTGCTGCGCTTGGCAGCCTCCGCTGTATAAAAGGAAGGTAAGGACGGCTTCTGTCACGTTGATTGCTAATCTCTGCAGCCGTGGGGTGGGGGGTGCTACAGCAGGGGAGGAAACTAGGACGCAGAGGGGCCGGGAGGTGTCTCTTAGAATGACGGCTGCACAGTGGGCTTTTCTGACTGGCCGCAGCAGATGCGACCATGTCAGGGAAAGCCCAGGATGTGTGGTCGTATCTGATGGTACCACGCCTGGCAAGTGGTTAAAAATACATCCTAAACGGCAGCCATATTTTGTGTGCATTTCCATGGTTCTAAAGCTTTATATTGTCCAATCTTGCAATCCGTCGCAAGATTAAGTCAGGAATGTTGCATGTGGTGGTGTTCAGTTGTCTGTAACATTATAAGCCTACGCTGCAGGATGTTCTATAAAAGAGCGACTGTCTGTGCAGGGCTTTATCCGTATGATGTGTTGCCGGTACTGTAGAGTGGAGTTTCACATTTGCTGTTGGAAAAGACTGAAGGCCACGAAGTATTCTGATAAGAACGACAAGGTAAGGAAGATGTTCTCTTTGTGTCCATGGTCCTAGTGAATCGGGACTGGCTGGACTATCTCTCTGTAATATCCTTCACATTGTCATTGGTTATTTCTCTTCCTTTTATTCTATGCAAACAGGATTTCCTAAAATACACGTGTCTAACCCCGGACTGCACAGGATTCATTTCTCATGTTGTAATATATGATTCTTCGGCTCAAGTGAAATGTGAGGTATGTTCAAGACAACACCGCAAATCTGAAGTTTATAAGGGATGTGATACGGCGCGGCATGGTGACACAGTGGTTAGCGTTGATACCTCACAGCACTGGGGTCATGAGTTTGGTTCCCAACCAGCACCCTATCTGTGTGGAGTTTGTATGTGGGTTTTTCAGTGGGCTCTGGTTTCCTCCCACAAACAATGTCCAAAAACATGCTGGTTGCTTAATTGCCTGCTGCCTGTAAAATACCCGTGTTAAACAGCGGTGAATATTTTTGTGAATAAATGTATAATAATGATACAGAACATAAAAAAAACCCCCAAAAAAACCTTGTATTTGAAAACATAGAAATGATAGGGGGATGTGTGTGTGTGTGTGTGTGTGTGTGTGTGTGTGTGTGTGTGTTCTTTCCTTCCTTTTTCATCTCTTCTTTTAACAAGGCTGTTAAAATGCAATACAAGCGACATAGTGTTCACTGTAGAATTCGGGCAGGGTGCCGGATTGAGAGGGGCACAAGCGTGTGCGGCGAAAAAGGGGCGTGACCATGCAAATAGAGGGTGTGGTCATTTTGCGTCATAAAAGTGGGCGGTTCAGCCCACAGATGTTAAACCAGGGAGCGTGGGCGGCCAGCGGCGTCACTGTTGGGGGCGTGCCCAGCACCTACGGAGGTGCTGGGCTTCCCCCAAGCTCTCACAGCGTGAATGGATGCCGCGCGCATCCGCACGGCATCTTTACACGCTGGGAGGGCAGGAAGCGGGCGGCTGTTCTAGCAGGGCGCCGCAGAAAGGGCAGGGTGGGTTTTGCCCTTAAAAAATCGGGCAGGGCGCGGCGCTCTGCTAAAACAGCCTACTGTGAACACTACAATATACTTATACAACGGTGTCATTGTAAACCCAGGACGTTGTTGTGCTGGTAGCACTAGGGCAGCTGTTAGACTTTAGCCTCTATGTTCCGTTACATGCTTACCTAAATGAGACAGGCGTGGATAGTAGCGGTTTGGTTCGATGTAGAGACACATTCTCTTGGCATAATAACCTGTTCTGAGCTATCTATATATTTCCTTCCTCTATCTCAAGTTTGAAGATAAAACTTTAAAGAAAAAAGAACCACAGAAACCTACAGTGAAAAACAGAGGTGCCAGGTAAGTGTACTGTGCATATTTGGGAGACATACGGTATCCTGACAGATGGCTGACACTGGCATCTCGACACAGGGGTCAGTCCCTCCCCCGCCCTCAGCCTAACCCTAACCTCCCCACCCCCGCAGCCTAACCCTCCCCAGCTGTTCCTAAACCCAACCCTCCCTTCCCTGCAGCTTAAACCTGAACAATGTTGGGAATCTGGCGTCGGCATTCCGACTGCTGGAATGCCGGTATCCTGAACAGGTCCCGTATAAGCACGTGGCTTTTATGGGAGCTCGTGTCCACAAGTTTCTAGCATCTATAATAGTGTCTTGCCCATTTTCTGTATTCTAATCCCTATTTTATTGTCAAGTCCTTGCAGTTGTGCGTTTGCCCCTTCAGACTGCTCACCCCTATTATTTTGTTTTCGCACATAAGCAGCAAGAAAATAAAAATGAAGCCTGAAAATAAAGCTGAGCGTAAGAAGAAGGCCACAGAGGAATCTGCTGTAGAGCTGTCATACGAGAATAAGGCGAAGCTTCACGAGAACATCATTTCTGAAGCAGCGGGTGAGTTAGAGCCCGGTTGGGTCAGGTCTGACGTTACAGCAGCCCGCTAACTCTCACTTGGTTCTCTCTTCCGCTTGCAGTGACTAATGGTTTCCACGTGACCTGTGACCCTCTGCTGTTACAAGTATTTAAGAAGCAGGAGCTTATAAGGAGTGGATGTCCGATGTGCTTCCCGGCGTTTTGGGAGTCCGTAGCGGCGTGGAGGGTTATAAATCGGCAGGAGCTGGATGACTTAGACAGAAGTGCTGGTTCACAGCCCACCTTCAATAAAATTAAGAATCTTTTAAATCATCTGTACACATTAAATGATAGCGTAAAGACTAGAATAGTGCTCTATTTGTTGCACTTGCACAAGGACTATATATCCATTGATCTGCTCGATTGGGTGACTTTAGTAGACAATAAAGGTAAAGTATGTAGCAAGATAAAAAGGAAACTGTTGCCAATTGGTAGCTGCAGTTCTGTGCATATTTTGCACCTAAATGCACAAGCATTCCCTTGTTCCTAAGAACAACTAGACCCTTTCATGTTGTGTGTGTTTTATGTATTTGTGCTGAAGTCACTTTACTTAAAAATATATTTGTTTTTTACCAGGTTAGCATTCACAGAAAGACTAATTTCGTTTTATATAGGTCTCCTTCACGTCTATTATTCATTGAGCAGCGTCCCTTAGAATGCTGTGTGTTATTGTGGGACCTAGAACCAATCTGTACGGTTACTGGTCCCACTACCAGCGGTAGGGAGTAATGCCCAAGTCCACCTACAGATGGAGCCCTCTTCATCTATCCCTTTGATAGGATTAATTGAGCCAAGGCAATCGGACTAAATCCCCTACTGCATTGTTCTCTCTGTATTGTATTGCAGCTGAGAACAATAGATGAAAGGTTTATGCTAATAAGCCTTGGTGCACCTAGGTGCAGCAGAGAAGGCTAGACGAGCGAGACTGCATCTGTATACCTGCAGTGAGTCGGCATGAAATGATGTCGGCAATATTTGTGCATGTTACATTATCGCACCTTTTTTTTTTTCTTCTCTTCTTCCAAGGATTGGAGGCTGCACAGGAGTTCAGAGAGCTATATGAAGAAGGCCTGAGGAGCATTAAGTTTGAGGATGTAGGTCATTTGTGGAACGAAACCTATGGGAAGAACGTAAACTATGTAATGTCGGACTACACTACAAACACCCTGTGTGACGTACTAGCTAGTATGGATGTAAAAGTGTTCCGCTGCTTCATATGGTTTCTGGAGGAGAACAAACAGATTGGATCAGTACTCGGACTCCAAAAAAAATTATATAAATATTTTCAAGAGATGGGTGAGTGACTGTAACATACCCCATGCGCTGCTGCTGTGTTTTCTGCTATGTGTAGGATACGTGGTATTAAATCATCACTTGCTGTCAGCTTTCTCCTGTTACCTGTATTGCTTTAGTCTAATGATTCCACAAGGCTGTCGTTTGTGTTTTTAGTGAACTGTCCCCTAAACAGAAAACAAACCTAAATAGTTCTGTTTATCTGTGAATGTTATTATTTGCCCTGACCTTGATAAAATAAAGAGGGGTATCCAATTACTTGTGATCCTTTTTCGCCCTGATTTTTGACCGATGGTCATTATTGCTGTATCCAATTAGCCTGAAAAACGGCCCCGCTGTGCGATAACACATAAGATCCAGGATAGGCTCCCAATACCATGTGTTATCGCGGCTCCGTTGGCCACTAATCGCGGACTATGCGTTGTATGCATGAGGCATCCGAAGCATAACCCCCTTGATAAGTACCAGCATCGGGGAGGAGCGCACCGCATCGGGGCTAACTAGGCTAAAGTACCGCTGCTAACAGGAGACCCCCCAATGGGGAGTTATTTCTATTATAACTCATCTATATTGAAGGATACTTTGGCCAACTTCAAATGTCTGATAAAATAAATGGGCAGCTCAGCGAAAGCGTCCTACCATGCACTGACAAATTTCGTTGCTGAAACGTAGTCGTTTCATGGGAATGTAGTTGCTTTACCGGCGGTCGGGATCTCGGTGGTCAGGATACAGATGGCAGAATCCCGACCGCTTACAATGCCGGAAGCCGGCAAACGGGCTATTCCCACTCGTGGGTGTCCACAACACCCGCAAAGTGAGAATAAAAACCTGTGGCGAGTGCAGCTCCCCCCACCCCCGCCGGCATTCCGGCATGCGGGATCCTGTTATCGGGATTCTGACCACTAGGATCCCAATCCGTTTCATGAATGCCTCAAGCTGAATCTAGTTATCCAGTTCATGAAATGTCTAAGTACAGCATGAGGCTACTACATATGTGAATTGTAGAGCAATGTTTTTTTCTTTCTATTTCGAAAGGTTTTCTATTTTTTCCCTCAGTGTTGTTGAATTTCATGGACGGTATTTAACGTTGGCCTGGCAGCCGTTACGTAGTTCTCTGAGGATACAGACTGTCCGGCTCACTCGTAACTAGCCTGCGCTTCCGTCTGCTCAGGAGATCACTGCCATGTAGGCAACAGGGACGCTTTACCTCTGCCAACCAGCGTTTTCACATCCCGTTTATAAAATACATCGTTCCGTTCTCTATGAGCCTGAATTATGCCTACACTGCTTCCTCAACACGTATAGAAAATAGTAAAATAAATAAAAATGAACACTGAATAGGTCCTGTGGGCTGTATATAAAAAAATATGTTGCTGAATGTACTTCATACATTTATCTTTAAGGACTGCTTGTTATCCTGTCTCTTGCAGATGTACCGCGTAGACAAGAACCAAAGCAGACCTTAGAACATTTCTCTGTAAGTTGATGCAAAGCAATTGGCTTCCATGAGCTCAGTTTATCACCATTTCTTGTTAACTGGTAAGTAGGAGAGAAGTGGAGGATCAAAGGCGACAACAATAAATTCAAAAGAAAATGTACAGTGAATTATAATAAAAATCATACAAGTCTCTGCTGGAGCCAAATGTTTTCTTCACAGTATATTCGAATTGTCCACAGGGACCATATAGAAGCAAGAAAACCCCCCAAAAACAAAACAATGTGTAGTATTGCTTTCAATTTTACAGTCTATTAAATGATTATCATCCACGTGGAGGAAATGGAAAGGTGGTGATGTAGCATCAACCAGGTAATTATAGCCACCGCTGGAGAAATAATAGGGAACGTACCAACACTCACATATAAGTGTATGGAAATAAGCACATAAAGGTATCTTTTCATCAGAAACTTGGATCACCCAAAAAAGATATAATTCAATTAGGCGTACCCAACTCATTTGTGAACAGAATGAGTTTCATATATAAAGATTTCTTTGTAAACCAATTCCACACCCGTAGAAACACGATACCAAAAAATATTTATTCCAAAAAAATGAAAGTACCATTAAAATATTTCATAAAATAAGTAAAAATTGTCCAGATACAACAACTATTTTTCTCAAGCACAGACATAGAGGAACACATGGGTTGTATGGTTTTTTTTTTTTTAATTAAATAATTTATTGTACATTTTCTTTTGAGTTTATTGTTGTCGCCTTTCATCCTCCACTTCTTTCTTGCTTTCCTGTACTCTCTATCTGATTGGGCAGATATTTTGGTGGTAGGATTGGGCTGACTTCTTGGTGCGCCCAGGTTTGCCCCTTCCAGTCTTTAGTTTAATTTCTTGTTAACTGGTCTGGGTCACCTGTGCTCAGAAACACACTACGGTTGTCCGTGGAAGTACTCTATCCATAACACGGCCTGTCCGAGCACTACAGTATTTTATGAACGGGTCACCAGCACTGTAACATGGAACTACTTGAGTAGCAGATGTATCTTTTGATGTACCCTATATATCAAATAAATTGTTTATAAGCAAGCTATTAAACTGATGATTTAAACTATTCCTCTTTGTTTTTGCATAGAATATAAGTATGAATATTAAAATTAAACATAAGAAAAAGAAGCGGAATCAACCAAAGGTGAGTGTGTGTGTGTGTGTGTGTGTGTGTGTGTGTGTGTGCACTTTTATGGCCTACACACTGGACGATTAGTGTGATTTGATCAATGAATGATGGGCCTAATTCAGATCAGCAAATTTGTTAGCAGTTGGGCAAAACCATGTGCACTGCAGGGGGGCAGATGTAACCTGTGCAGAGAGAGTTAGATTTGGGTGGAGTATGTTCAAACTGAAATCGAAATTGCAGTGTGAAAATAAAGCAGCCAGTATTTACCCTGCACAGAAACAAAATAATCCACCCAAATCTCTCTCTCTCTGCACATGTTACATCTGCCCCGCCCCCCTGCAGTGCACATGGTTTTGCCCAACTGCTAACAAATTTGCTGCTGCAATCAGATCTGAATTAGGGCTGATGGTCGTTATTGTTCAGATTGTCTTGCATTGGAAAACGATGAAAGGAAAATTATGAAAAACCAACGATGACTCCTCACTAAACGATATGAATGATACATTGTTCATTTCTGAACGATATCGTTCTTCGATATCATCCAGTGTGTAGGGCCCATTAGTACTTGGTTGTATACATATAAAACCTTTTACATGTGCCAATCAAAAAAACAAAAAAACTAAAAAAACTTCAGCCATTCCATCATTAATGGAATACTTTGGCAAGTGAAAGGCATTGTCTTCCTTGTTCTCTCATCCCTTGTCTGCTTGCATTTCAGGCTACTTATAAACTGTCCGGTGCGGTCAGTACCAGATCACAGGAGGATGATATTTTGACGGAAGAGAATACCTTGTGAGTGTGGTTTTCTTTTTTAATTGCACATTGCATGTCTTATGGGGAAGTGGTAACGTGGCCATTAGGGAAAGGCAGAGGTTTGTCCTGGATTTTACTTGTTACGGGCAGTGATCGCGATGATTTGTGACGGTCTTGTGTGTATGGGTGCAAAGCAGTTCACACATTTTTGCTCTGGATGGAAATTTGTGAGTTTGTTCCTGGTCTTAAAAGTGATTAGTTACAAGGAGACTTTTTTTGATAGCAGATTAAAGAAGTTGAGTACTTTTTTTTTTTAAAAGCTCTTTAATTTATTTTTATGTAGTATTTTTTATTTTTACTACAGTTTGTTTACTTTACTTACAGCTTATTTACGTCTATACTCCTTTCATATTCTTCTTGAGCAGTTTTGGCCATAAGTCAGAATCCTTCGGTACTCCAGTCACATTTAGCTTCTCAGCACATTTTTCTGATCATTCAGATAAACATCCAAGAGCAAACCTCTGAGGGTTTTTTGTTTTTGTCATGTTTTCATTTTTTTGGGCAAGTTTGTTTGAAAATGTAAACCACGTAGACATGAGAAATAGACTTTTTTTTTTTTAAATTAACTCTCCACTTTTAGTTTTTTGTTTTGTTTGTATTTTTGCTTAATGTTTCCAATTATCCTACGCGCGCGCACACACACACACACACACACACACACACACACACACACACACACACACACACACACACACACACACACACACTACCATAACAGTAGTCCTGTACTCTCCCGCACAGATTGAGACCCTGTGACTGGCTTGTATGTCTAGAACAGTTTGGGCCTATCGCAGTGGATGTTGTAATTATATGAACTGCAGATTCGCTGTAGCCAGGATCTCAGACTTCTTGTCACTATTACTGTTCTTGAGATTTATGTAAATTGTGACAGATTTTATGTCTTTTTTTTTCTTTCTCCTCCTCAGAAGCCTTTTGGATCCTTATGAGCCTTTCCTAATTCCTGAATACTTGCGCCAAGACATAGATGAATTTGAAGTACTCTACGAGCCAGATGTAGGGAGGAGCGGATATGAAGGACAGGTTGACGATACCTTAGAGGTTGTCCACTCCTTAGAAGTTATCCGGTTCACTCTCTATGAGTAAGTCTCAGTTCCTGGTCAATTCATTCTCTCCATCAATATTAAGGCATGGACAGGATGCAAACCTGCCTGAATCAAAGGATACACTTATCAGAGGACTGTTTTATACCAGAAGTGTAGGCATAGTGGGATGTTGTTGACCTAAAAACATAGGGGCTGTCCCTCTTGGGCAAGTATGGGAAAACCCATACAGTGCCGTATGGTTAAGGCATTCTAGTTTACCAATAAATTACATAATAAGCATGCAGGGCGTGTTTTGCTTAGCGTAGGGCTAGTCCGCCCTGCATGTCAGGCCCTGCCGCTACTCCCCCCCCCCCCCCCCCCCCTGCAAGGGTGCAAAAGCATCGTACAGCGGCGATGCTTTCGCAACCGGCGAGTAGCTCCCCACCGCGTTCCGAATCACAGGACGCGGCTGCCGCGGACAAACCCCCCCCCGCAACGGTCCGTGTCCCCCGCCAACGGCGTTCTAACACTGTTGGCACGCCCTCTCCCACCCTCCCTATCATGTAGAGGCGATTGCAGCCCTGAGATTCTGTTAGCATCTCACTGCGCTCCCAGAGTTTGTCTGCGATTGCTGGCGCTATAGCGATCCAGTCTGAATTAGGCCCGAAATTTGGAATTTACCATCAAAAATTCTGGTGCACCATATCGACAATCGACAAATCCTTGTTGTGGCACAAATAAAAATGAAACTAAAACTGCAATCCGTTTAGTTAGGTGCATTATTTCCTTTCTATATGGTGGGATATCCTTTCTTATTTCTTTTTTTTTAATCCATGGAAGACACTGGAAACGCGGGAATAGGTGGAGCTTTAACATTACAGGCTCCTCCTCTGCTATGCCCCACCCCTGCCCAGAATAGCCTAAAAAAAGAATCCTTTAAGGATTGATTAGTATTACTTTGGGCAGTGTATATAATTTTGAGTTGGAATAATACTCTTAAAAGTGTGGTTTGTTATAGGAGCTATATAGTGATTTGTTTTTCTTCTTTCCAAGGTACTTCTCTCAAATTTTGGAGGAATATGGGCCCCTGAAATTAGATGATGAGCTGTTGATTGGACAGTATAAAACCTTCCCGGAAGAAACGCACAGTATGGTGGAAGCATCTGGTGGTCTGAAGAACTTTCTCCTAAATTCCAGCAAGTTCACCATGGTGGACGACCTCGTTGTTTTGTCAAACTTTGATTTTCCATATGTTGTTTTTGGAGAGCCTAACAAACTGAACCCAGCAGCATCCGAATTCAAGCCTTTATTTATGAAGCCTGTGCATGATGATGTTGACCTGTACTGCGAAGCCTACCACCTTGAGCATATATATAGTAGTCCCACTACTGCCAAGCCTGACAGACTGAGTAGTGTCTATAGTAACTTATACTCCTCTAACCAGTCGGAATTTCCCCATCTATGTAATGACAAATCTAGACATCCTTTACCTTTTGAGTTGTCTAGTAATGACAGCGTGGATTTAGGGTCTGACCTAGCTGATGATACGGATGAAATCCATAGTTTAGCTAGTAATAGATCTAGGTCAACTTCTCTGGATAATGATAAAGTTCCACTCACAAGTATTCCATTATTCCAAGAAGAGTCTTGTACAGAACAACTGGACCAACACGATTATATAGCACCCTTGAAAAATGAAAAGTCACTAAAGAATATTCAAACTGCTATAGTATCAGTACAGGTAAGGATTGCAAATTGAATGTGATTATTCAAGTTTATATTGGTTATAAGCATTAATGTTTTCTGTACTTGCCATTAGGATATGAACATATTGTGTCTAATGCAGAAATCATTGCTGCAGTCGTGCCAAACTGCCCCTCTCGTGCACCACGTCAAGCGAGACTGCTAGTGTCGGGTGTCTTTAAAAAAAATAAAAAAATTTAATTCTCTTCTATGGGGGACACAGGCTTCAGACCATGGGTTGTAGGGTGCTGGTCACCAAACAGTTTTTGTTTAAAAAAAAAAAAATGTTTTATTTTACCCTGCACGCCACTTCCTGTCGCTCTACCACTTCCTCATGCTGGTTCAGTAACCTCATTCGGTAATCCTATAGCACACAGGGAGACACGGTTGCGGCCGGCGCACTGGGGACAGGTAAGCTGGATCCATGTTTGCATAGAATAAACACATTCTATCCACTTCCTATTGCAGACAGGAAGTGAAAGTCCCCACCTCCTGTGGATGCTCACATTGCCAGGGTAATCAAGTAGACTACCCTGCCTATTCCAAATACGGCCTTGTTAAAGGACCCGACAAACAGGAAGCTAGACACTTTCCTAAAAAACATGTATTCTAATGCTGAAGCGATGGAACGCCCAGCCCTTGCATCCGCCCGGGTGGCTAAGGCCATAGTACTTTGGGGGGATTCTCTAGATGAGGTTCTCTGTTCCAGTACCCCTAGGCCGGATGATTGTCCTTCTACTGAACCTCCGTCTTTTCCTATTTGTGGGGGCTTCATCGGTCACATCTGGACAAGCGCCTCTTCTTTTGGGTCCAGGATTACTCCTCTATAATCCCACCTCCAGGCATTTTCAGCTCCGTTTTAAGTTGGTGCCTGTAGCAATAGCAGGTGCACTGAACAGTGGGCTGCTGAAGCAGCCCAGAAAGCTTTTTATTTTGAAACTTAAATTGACTTTATTTTCAGAGCTTTCAGCGCTGTAAGTCAGAGTGACTTCAGCGCTTCTGCTTAATCACCCCCCACGCCGGTGCCGCATACTTCCGCTGGCTGAGCCCGGGTACTTGTGGCAGGGAGATCCGCGGCTCTGGCAGCGCAGTGGCTTTTGACCCAGGACCACGTGGCTGACACTGGGCAGACAGGTAAGAGGGTCTATTTGCGGGATCTGCCATTAAATTGCGGCCCATCTAGGGAGATGGACTGCGGCGCTGTGGCTAAGAAAACTGCTATATTTAAAAAGCAGAAGGTGGTTAAAGCCGAATTACCCCACTCTGATTATTTACTGGACATCAGACGGGAACCCTGGACTACTCCCAGGTAAGAAGTTCCCTGTCTCTGAAAGGGCTTTGGCCCGTTATCCTCTACCAGCAGACATATGTAACAAATGGGAAAACCCAACACCGGTGGATTTCTCATGTTACTTGCCACGTGTTGTCACCCACTCTTGCTCTTACTACAGTCACCTCTCTAAACTTTTTGAGGGTTGCCTGAAATCTATTTACTTCCTTACAGAGGCTATTCATAGACCCACTTTAGCTGCTTCTTGGGCCGCAAAGAAGCATATAGAAGCATCTTGGGCTGCTATAGAAGCTTGGGCTTTGGCACTGGAAGAGGAACAGTCTGTGGATATTTCTGAGGAAGGCAGAGAATACCTGTCTCATATTAAAACTGCTTCTTACTATATTCAGGAAGCATCATCTAAGGCTGGAGTGTTGGCCGCAAAGGCGTCTGCTACGTCCATTTTGGCGTGCCTTATTCTGTGGTTGAATCCTTGGAAGGTGGACCTAGATTCCAAGAAACCGTTAGAAATTCTCCCCTTCACAGGGGATATTCTTTTGGGGGAGGAATTAAATAAGATTGTGTCTTCTTTGGCGGCAGCCAAGACAGCCTTTCTTCCACCAACCAACCCAGCTCAGAAGGACAGGAGTACTACTTTTCGCTCCTTTTGGCGAAGGGTCAGTAATTCCCTAGACAATCTCGCCATTCCAAATCTTCCAAGGCCAAACCTTTCTGGACGGCACGTTAACTGGCCGCAAGAAAACAGACAAGCCTGCAGCCTGACGGGGTGGGCACCCCTCTGGAGGACCCCAGGGAGGGTGGGAAGCCAATTTCTGCACTTCGCTCATGTTTTCCTCACGACCACTTCAGATGCTTGGGTGCTAGAAGTTGTCTCTCACGTGTACGCGGTCTCGTTAAAGGGAGTCCCCCTCACCAGAACTTCACCTCCGGCCTACCATCGGATTCGATAAAGGCGCAAATCTTGCAAACTGTGGTCAGTTCTCTCCTACACTCGGGAGTGATTGTGCCGGTTCCTCAGTCCCAATGGGGCAGAGGCTACTACTTGACCCTGTTTTTGGTTCCGAAACCCAACGGGTCACACCGGCCTGTTCTCAATCTCAAATCTTTGAGCAAGTTTGTGAGAGTATCCAAGTTCTGCATGGAAACTTTGCGTTCAATAGTTCTGGCCATGGAACCTGGGGACTACATGGTTTACCTGGATATACAGGAAACGTATCTGCATATTCCTATTGCCACTTCATACCAGCAGTTCCTACGGTTTGCTATTGGCAACCTACACTACCAATTTCCGGCTCTGCCATTTGTCCTGGCCACGGTTCCTCGCATCTTTACCAGGATTAAGGATGTCATGACGGCCCATCTCCGTCATCAGGGGGTGTGAATCCTTCCGTACCGGGACGACTTGCTGGTTATGGCGAACTCACAATGTCCTCCTCAGTCATCTCCAACTGACAGTAACTTTCCTACAGTCCCACGTTTGGCTGATAAATTGGAAAAAGTTCCCCTTGGTTCCATCTCGGAACATGGTACACCTAGTGGGGCTTCTGGACACTCTCACAGCCAAAGACTGTATCTATCACCAGATAAAGTTCTGAAAATGCAGACCAAAATATGTCACTTCCATTACCGTCCTTGAGTGTCTATACACTCGGCGATGCAAATTGATGGTGTCGTCCCTCGACATGGTCGAGTACGCTCAGTTTCATTCCCACCCTCTACGCTTGATACTCTCCCAAGTGGAACGGCCTGCCTCGCCGCATCAGATCTCAAATGATCTCCTTGACTCCGGAGGTTCGCCTATCGCTGACGTGGGGGCTACAGGACCAGCGATTGAGCATTGGCTGTCGCTTCTGGAACCCAAATAGGTCCTGGTGACAACGGACGCCAGTCTTTGTGTCTGGGAAGCGGTGACAGAGCAATACTTGTTTCAGGGACGTTGGACCAGGGTAGAATCTTCCAATCAATATATTTGGAGTTCTGAGCAGTGTTCAATGCACTGACTCTGACTCGTCCAAGCCCGCAGAACAGACCAGTTCAAGTTCAGTCGGACAGTGCCGCCACGGTGGCCTATAGCAACCATCAAAGCGGCACTCGAAGCTGCTTTGCATGGCATTGATTGAAGTGCCCAAGTTCCTGCATTGGGCGGAACGATATCTACCGGCAATATCGGCGGTGTTCATCCCGGGTGTACTCAACTGGGAAGCAGAATTCCTCAGTCACCAGGATGTTCATGGGCTCTTCATCCCAAAGTCTTTCAACTCTTAGTAGACAGATGGGGTCTACCGGACGTGGATCTCATGGCCTCTCAACACAATCACAAGGTTCAGGTCTTCAGATCTTGGACCAGAGATCCTCGGGTAGTGCTCATGGATGCACTGGCGGTCTAGTGGACCTTTCACCCGCCTTATGTCTTCCCTCCAGTGTCACTTCTACCCTGGGTTCTTCGGAAGTTCAAATAAGGAAGAAAACTCATTCTCATTGCTCCAGCGTGGCCCAGACATCACTGGTTCTCAGATCTCCAGGGATTCTCAGGAGAGCAACCCCTTCTACGTCAGGGTCCTTGCCTTCATCTGTACCTTGCCCGGCTATCTTTGATGGCGTGGCTCTTGAAGCTTCGGTTCTGAGGTCAAAAGGTTTTTCTGAGGTGGTCATCCAGACCATGCTGAAGGCCCGCATACCGGCCCTCCCTTTCGAGCACCTGAATGATATCACTAAGCTAATTGAGCATCTACCATTATATATGTCTGTTGTGAGAGGCAGAGAGGTTCCTGCATTAGGAGGAGGTGCAGGCCCTGACATGCCACATGGAGCATTATGGGGTTGCTCCAAGATAGGTAGCTCTTAGCTTAGACATATTGTAATAAGGAGCCATTATCATGTGGCTCCTTGCTGGTTAATCTTAGACCCAGATTGGGGTAATGGAGGTGTGAGGTGTGGTGCCTCTGGACTGGCTGAGCTGGATGGCTTTAGTGTGGCATACCTTTACATTCTATTAACACTTTTCACTTATTAATTTTCTAACACTATTTCTCTATTTTAATTACATTTCATTTTTTTATCACCCTTTCTATAGCTTCGGCTTCCTAAATATTAATTTATTAACACTATAGTTTTTTCACTGGTCTGCTACACTGGGCTTTCTGGCTTATGCTGGTGTTTTGGGGTGCCACACCCTGCACCTAGATATAGCGCTAGGGACCCCAAATATACAGACACGCCTTTGATGCGGCTTTGGGGCTTAACCACACATTAGCGCAAATATGTGTAACGAAGATCTCTGAATTGTATTATTATTATGTGGGATTTATAGTGTTCACTCTAGGAGTGAAAAGGGGCAGGGCGCCGGACTCAGGGGGGCACATGTGCGCGCGGTGAAGCCGCGCGCCCGAAATGGGGGCGCGGCCACGCCTCCGTCATTTTAGGGGGCGGTGCGGCCCACAGACGCTACTATAGAGAGCGTCTGTGGCCGGCGACGTCACTGTTGGGGGCTTGCCCAGCACCTCCGTCGGTGCTGGGCTTCCCCCAGCCCTCTCCCAATGCGTGAATGGATGCCACGCGCACGGCATCTATACACGCCGGGAGGGCAGGGAGCGGGTGGCTGTTCTAGCAGGGCGCCGCAAAAGGGGTAGGGCGGGTTTTGCCTGTTAAAAAACGGGCAGGGCGCGGCGCCCTGCTAAAACAGCCTAGAGTGAACACTAATTTATATCTGGTTACTGTTATCATTCAGGGTGCTGGGGGAAACCAAATGCCTTTTTTTCTTGCTCAGAAATACCCCTCCCTTTCGAGCACCTGAATGCTATCACTAAGCTAATTGAGCATCTACCATTATATATGGCTATTGCTTCTGCAAGAAGGGGTTCGGACTTAGGTGCATTGTCCTGTCCTGTCCTGTCCCCCCTTTTTTGATTTTCTACCGTGACAGAGCAGTTCTCCGAACTAGACCTGGTTACCTTCCTAAGGTGTTTTTTCTCTCTTCACTTTAACCAAGAGATTGTGGTTCTGACCTTCGTCTCTTCGGACTTGTCGGCTAAAGAGCATTTTTTGGAAGTGGTTAGGGCTGTACGTGTCTGTGGACCGTTCTGCCTCCATTAGATGTTCTGGTGCCCTTTTTGGATTTCACAAACGCAAGTGGCTTGCTAATAAGCAGACGCTGGCCAGATGAATTAGAATGGTGATTGCACAAGCTTACACTCGGGATGATCTTCCAGTTCCAGCTTCGATTTCTGCCCATTCTACATGTGTCTGTGGGATCTTGGGCGGCACGCCGTGGGGAGTCCGCCGAACAATTGTGGAAGGCGGCTGCGTGGTCTTCAGTACACACGTTTCTTAAATTTTATGCCTTTGATACATCCACCTCGTAGTTTGCTTCCTTTGGACGCTGGATTCTCTTATACGCTCTGGCGAGTCCCCTCCCTTGAAGTACTGCTTTGGGACATCCCCTTTGTTTCCCTGTGGAAACCCTATGTACCCTACTGCAGAAAAGAAGAGTCATGGTAGACTTACCTTTTTGTTAACTCTTTCTTCAAAGTACATAGGGTCCACAGGGCACACACCCTGACTTACCTGGCCTTTCTGGGTTTGTATGGCATTGACCTCTGGTTCTTTCTCCTGTCTGTGAGAATGTGTTTATATGTGCCTAAAATCTATCTTCTCTCCTTCCTGCTTGCTGCGCTGGACTGGTTAACAAAACGGAGCTGCAGTGCCTGGAGGCGGGGTTGTAGAGGAGTGAAGCTATGCATCCTGGGACAGCTAAAGCTTAACTGTTTGGTGCCCGGATGCCTCATGCACCACTACACCCCGATGTTTCCCTGTGGACCCTATGTACTTTGCAGAAAGAGTTAACAAAGTCTACCATATCTCTTCTTATTTGTCTTAACTGTAAAAATCCTTTTCTTATCGTCTGTGGGGGACACAGGGCTCCCACTCTGACACACCTGGCATGCGGGGTAATGTTGCACTTTTGTTTGTTCCCATGTTCCCAACCTTGTTTGTGTTTTGCCTTTTTCTTCCTTCTACTTATTCTTAATCCTTACCTTGGGCTTGTTAACCTAACTGGAAGCGGGGAGAGTGGAAGCCTGGGCTGCTCAGAGAAGAACATAACTGTTTGGTGCCTGGCTCAGCTCACTGTACCCCATGGTCTGAAGCCTGTGTCCCCCATGGAAGAGAAGAAAATGATTTTACAGGCAAGACAAAAATAAATTTTCTCTAACTTCCTAGTGGATGCTGGGGACTCCGTAAGGACCATGGGGAATAGACGGGCTCCGCAGGAGACATGGGCACTTTAAGAAAGAATTTATATTCTGGTGTGCTCTGGCTCCTCCCTCTATGTCCCTCCTCCAGACCTCAGTTTGTATCTGTGCCCGGACGAGCTGGGTGCTGTTCAGTGAGCTCTCCTGAGCTTGCTGTAAGAAAGTATTTTTTGTTAGGTTTTTTTATTTTCAGGGAGCTCTGCTGGCAACAGACTCCCTGCATCGTGGGACAGAGGGGAGAGAAGCAGCCCTACTCTCTGAAGATAGGTCCTGCTTCTTAGGCTACTGGACACCATTAGCTCCAGAGGGATCGTACACAGGATCTCACCCTCGTCATCCGATCCCAGAGCCGCGCCGCCGTCCCCCTCGCAGAGCCGGAAGACAGAAGCCGGGTGAGCATAAGAAGCAAGAAGACATCTAAATCGGTGGCAGAATACTCCAGTCTTCACTGAGGTAACGCACAGCACTGCAGCTGTGCGCCATTGCTCCCACACACACCTCACATACTCCGGTCACTGTAAGGGCGCAGGGGGGGGGGCGCGCCCTGGGCAGCAATTGGGACCTCTTTGGCAAAAAGTACACATATATACAGTTGGGCACTGTATATATGTATGAGCCCCCGCCAAAAATTGTACATTGAAGCGGGACAGAATCCCGCCGCTGAGGGGGCGGGGCTTCTTCCTCAGCACTCACCAGCGCCATTTTTTCTCCACAGCTCCGCTGAGAGGAAGCTCCCCAGGCTCTCCCCTGCAGATACACGGTAGAAGAGGGTAAAAAGAGAGGGGGGGCACATAATTAGGCGCAAATATCAATATAAACAGCGGCTACTGGGTTAACATTAAGTTACTGTGTTATTCCTGGGTTATATAGCGCTGGGGTGTGTGCTGGCATACTCTCTCTCTTGTCTCTCCAAAGGGCCTTGTGGGGGAACTGTCTTCAAAAAGAGCATTCCCTGTGTGTGTGGTGTCTCGGTACGCTTGTGTCGACATGTTTGACGAGGAAGGCTATGTGGAAACAGAGCGGGAGCAAATGAATGTGGTGTCTCCGCCGACGGCGCCGACACCTGATTGGATGGATATGTGGAAGGTTTTAAATGACAATGTTAATTCCTTGCATAAAAGGTTGGATAAAGCTGAAACCTTAGGACAGTCAGGGTCTCAGCCCGTGCCTGATCCTATGTCGCAGAGGCCGTCGGGGTCTCAGAAGCGCCCACTATCCCAAATTGTTGACACAGATACCGACATGGATTCTGACTCCAGTGTCTATTACAGAGGTTCTCAAACTCGGTCCTCGGGGACACACACTGCATGTTTTGCAGGTCTCCTCACAGAATCGCAAGTGAAATAATTAGCTCCACCTGTGGACCTTTTAAAATGTGTCAGTGAGTAATTAATACACCTGTGCACCTGCTGGGTTACCTGCATAACATGCACTGTGTGTGCCCCCGAGGACCGAGTTTGAGAACCTCTGGTCTATTACGATGATGCAAAGTTACAGCCTAAATTGGCTAAATCCATCCGTTATATGATTATAGCAATTAAGGATGTGTTGCACATCACAGAGGAAACCCCAGTCCCTAACAAGAGGGTTCATATGTATGGGGAAAAAAAGGCAGGTGGTGACCTTTCCCCCTTCACACGAGCTAAATGAGTTATGTGAAAAGGCTTGGGAATCTCCAGATAAAAAACTGCAGATTTCCAAACGGATGCTTATGGCGTACCCTTTCCCGCCAACGGACAGGTTACGCTGGGAATCCTCCCCTAGGGTGGACAAAGCTCTAACACGCTTATCCAAGAGGGTAGCCCTGCCGTCAAGGATACGGCCACCCTCAAAGATGCTGCGGATAGAAATCGAGAGGGTACCCTGAAGTCCATTTATACGCATTCAGGTACCTTACTGAGGCCAGCGATCGCGTCGGCCTGGGTGTGTAGTGCTGTAGCAGCATGGACAGACACCCTGTCTGAGGATCTTGATACCTTAGACAAGGATACTATATTAATGACCCTGGGGCATATAAAAGACGCTGTCCTATACATGAGAGATGCTCAAAGAGACATTACTCTACTGGGTTCTAGAATAAATGCTATGTCAATTTCTGCCAGAAGGGTCCTGTGGACTCGGCAATGGACAGGTGATGCCGACTCAAAAAGGCACATGGAGGTTTTGTCTTACAAGGGTGAGGAATTGTTTGGGGAGGGTCTCTCGGACCTGGTCTCCACAGCTACTGCTGGAAAGTCAAATTTTTTGCCATATGTTTCCTCACAACCTAAGAAAGCACCGTATTACCAAATGCAGTCCTTTCGAGCACAAAGAGGCAAGAAAGTCCGAGGTGCGTCCTTTCTTGCCAGGGGCAGGGGCAGAGGAAAGAAGCTGCACAACACAGCTAGTCCCAGGAACAGAAGTCCTCCCCGGCTTCCGCAAAATCCACCGCATGACGCTGGGGCTCCACAGGCGGAGCTAGGCCCGGTGGGGGCGCGTCTCCGAAATTTCAGCCACAAGTGGGTTCACTCCCAGTTGGATCCCTGGGCAATAGATATTGTGTCTCGGGGATACAAGCTGGAATTCGAAGAGATGCCCCCTCACCGATACCTCAAATCGGCCCTGCCAGCTTCCCCCCTCGAGAGGGAAATAGTGTTAACTGCAATTCACAAATTGTATCTTCAACAGGTGGTGGTCAAGGTTCCCCTCCTTCAACACGAAGGGGTTATTATTCGACCATGTTTGTAGTACCGAAACCGGACGGTTCGGTCAGACCCATATTGAATTTAAAATCCCTGAACATATACCTGAAAAGGTTCAAGTTCAAGATGGAATCGCTCAGAGCGGTCATCGTAAGCCTGGAAGGGGGGGATTTTATGGTGTCTCTGGACATAAAGGATGCATACCTTCATGTCCCCATTTATCCACCTCATCAGGCGTACCTCAGATTTGTGGTACAGGATTGTCATTACCAATTTCAGACGTTGCCGTTTGGTCTCTCCACGGCACCGAGAATATTTACCAAGGTAATAGCGGAAATTATGGTACTCCTGCGGAAGCAAGGGGTCACAGTTATCCCATACTTGGACGATCTCCTCATAAAAGCGAGGTCAAGAGAGCAGTTGCTGATCAGCGTAGCACGCTCTCTGGAAGTGTTACGACAACACGGCTGGATTCTAAATATTCCAAAGTCGCAGTTGATTCCTACGACTCGTCTGCCTTTCCTGGGCATGATTCTGGACACAGACCAGAAAAGGGTTTATCTCCCGATGGGGAAAGCTCAGGAACTCATGACACTGGTCAGAAACCTATTAAAACCAAAACAGGTGTTGGTGCATCACTTCACGCGAGTCCTGGGAAAGATGGTGGCATCATACGAGGCCATTCCCTTCGGCAGGTTCCATGCGAGGACCTTTCAATGGGACTTACTGGACAAATGGTCCGGATCACATCTTCAGATGCATCGGTTAATCACCCTATCCCCCAGGGCCAGGGTGTCTCTCCTGTGGTGGCTGCAGAATGCTCACCTTCTCGAGGGCCGCAGATTCGGCATTCAGGACTGGGTCCTGGTGACCACGGACGCAAGCCTCCGAGGGTGGGGGGCAGTCACACAAGGAAGAAATTTCCAAGGTCTGTGGTCAAGTCAGGAGACTTGCCTTCACATCAACATCCTGGAACTAAGGGCCATATACAACGCCCTACGTCAAGCGGAGACCCTGCTTCGCGACCAACCGGTTCTGATTCAGTCAGACAACATCACCGCAGTGGCTCATGTAAACCGCCAAGGCGGCACAAGGAGCAGGGTGGCGATGGTGGAAGCCACCAGAATTCTTCGCTGGGCGGAGAATCACGTAAGCGCACTGTCAGCAGTGTTCATTCCGGGAGTGGACAACTGGGAAGCAGACTTCCTCAGCAGGCACGACCTCCACCCGGGAGAGTGGGGACTTCATCAAGAAGTCTTCACGCAGATTGCAAGTCGTTGGGAACTGCCACAGGTGGACATGATGGCATCCTACCTCAACAAAAAGCTACAGAGGTATTGAGCCAGGTCAAGAGACCCTCAGGCGATAGCTGTGGACGCACTGGTGACACCGTGGGTGTTCCAGTCGGTCTATGTATTTCCTCCTCTTCCTCTCATACCCAAGGTGTTGAGAATCATAAGAAAAAGAGGAGTGAGAACAATACTCATTGTTCCGGATTGGCCAAGAAGGACTTGGTATCCAGATCTGCAAGAAATGCTCACAGAGGACCCGTGGCCTCTGCCTCTAAGACAGGACTTGTTGCAACAGGGGCCCTGTCTGTTCCAAGACTTACCGCGGCTGCGTTTGACGACATGGCGGTTGAACGCCGGATCCTAGCAGAAAAAGGCATTCCGGATTAGGTTATTCCTACGCTGATAAAGGCTAGGAAGGACGTGACGGCTCAACATTATCACCATATATGGCGAAAATATGTTGCTTGGTGTGAGGCCAGGAATGCCCCTACGGAGGAATTCCAGCTGGGCCGTTTTCTTCACTTCCTACAGTCGGGAATGACTTTGGGCCTAAAATTGGGTTCCATTAAGGTCCAGATTTCGGCCCTGTCCATTTTCTTTCAAAAAGAACTGGCTTCTCTACCTGAAGTTCAGACGTTTGTAAAGGGAGTGCTGCATATTCAGCCCCCTTTTGTGCCTCCAGTGGCACCTTGGGATCTTAACGTGGTGTTGAGTTTCCTGAAATCACACTGGTTTGAACCACTTAAAACCGTGGAGTTAAAATATCTCACGTGGAAGGTGGTCATGCTATTAGCCTTGGCTTCGGCTAGGCGTGTGTCAGAATTAGCGGCTTTGTCACATAAAGGTCCCTATCTGTTTTTCCATATGGATAGAGCAGAATTGCGGACCCGTCCACAATTTCTGCCAAAAGTGGTGTCATCTTTTCATATGAACCAACCTATTGTGGTGCCTGTGGCTACGCGTGACTTGGAGTATTCCGAGTTACTGGATGTGGTCAGGGCTTTGAAGGTTTATGTAGCCAGAACGGCTAAGGTCAGGAAAACAGAATCTTTGTTTATCCTGTATGCTTCCAACAAGCTTGGGGCGCCTGCTTTAAAGCAAACGATTGCTCGCTGGATCTGTAACACGATTCAGCAGGTTCATTCTGCGGCTGGGTTGCCGCTGCCTAAATCAGTTAAGGCCCATTCCACAAGGAAGGTGGGCTCTTCTTGGGCGGCTGCCCGAGGGGTCTCGGCATTACAGCTTTGCCGAGCGGCTACTTTGTCGGGTTCAAACACTTTTGCAAAGTTCTACAAGTTTGATACCCTGGCTGAGGAGGACCTTGTGTTTGCTCAATCGGTGCTGCAGAGTCATCCGCACTCTCCCGCCCGTTTGGGAGCTTTGGTATAATCCCCATGGTCCTTACGGTGTCCCCAGCATCCACTAGGACGTTAGAGAAAATAAGATTTTACTTACCGGTAAATCTATTTCTCGTAGTCCGTAGTGGATGCTGGGCGCCCGTCCCAAGTGCGGGCTTCTTCTGCAATGCTTGTATATAGTTATTGCTTAAATAAGGGTTATGTTATAGTTGCATCAGGGTTGAACTGATGCTCTGTTGTTCATACTGTTAACTGGGTAAGGTTATCACAAGTTATACGGTGTGATTGGTGTGGCTGGTATGAGTCTTGCCCTGGATTATCAAAATCCTTTCCTTGTACTGTCAGCTCTTCTGGGCACAGTTTCTCTAACTGAGGTCTGGAGGAGGGACATAGAGGGAGGAGAATATACACCAGAATATAAATTATTTCTTAAAGTGCCCATGTCTCCTGCGGAGCCCGTCTATTCCCCATGGTCCTTACGGAGTCCCCAGCATCCACTACGGACTACGAGAAATAGATTTACCGGTAAGTAAAATCTTATTTTTTTTACATAAAGGCGCCCAGAGGGGGAGTAGAGAGAACATAAAGGTGGAATGTGGAAAAGTCTACGTTGCAAATTTAGATTTACACGAAACGTTTGTTTTTATGCGTCTTAATTATATTGTGCATAACAAAACTATTATAAACCTAGATTTCTTCCTTTTATAGGAATCGGCTGCCTATTAACATGCTCTTTTCTGTCTTGCGTTACAGGTAGATATAGAGTATTCGCAGCATGAAGTTAATACGGATCCGTTGCAGCCTTTTGAAACACAGCAGGTAAATGTTCATTAATATGTCTGGTGTGTAGCAGTGAGTGAGGCCAATACTCCTCTGCGTACCATTGTTTTAAAGCATGGTTATTTAATTTACGTCGCCTTCCTGACGGCTTGGACAAATTCTGGCAATTCTTCTCTGACCACTGTCATTAAGTCATTTTCGGCCAAAGAACTGACATTCGCTAGATGGTGGTCATCTCTGCTGTTACAAAAATACCAGCCTAAAAATACGTGCAGCTTGTAGTACTCTTTTTTATATATTTTTTTTCTATTAGCACCAGTAGATTTAGTGGGTATCCCACTATGGACGCTATCCTATTAGCAGCAGTACTTTACCGCTGCTTATGGCATCTCAGGGGGGCTATCCTATTAACACCGATGCGTCAGGCACCCAAAGCATAATCTCCGAAAAGCGCCTGCCGCAATAACAAATGGGATCGGGGACTTTCGTGTGATTGTGGGTCCAACTTTAGCCGATCAAAATAACCATCGGTCATCGCGATATCCGGCTGTTTTGATTGGCCAAAACTGCTTCGGGGCTAATAGGTTACCGCCCTATATTGTTTAGATTACGTTTCCTCCTCATTCTGGTATTTGGTCTGAACAAAACAGCTGAACTCTTTTGCCGTCTCTGCAAGCTTTTATGAATTGAGTTAACTAGATGTGCGTGGTAACAAGCAGGCGTACATGATAAAGGGGCCACTAAGTGTTGTTGTGTTTGCGTGTATATAGTACTCAATGTGTCTGTATTTAGAATTTTATCAGTCATCAGCAGTGTACCCTGAGTAAATTTAGAAAAACTGGAGAAGCCCAGGCTCCCTATAGCCACCCGTCTATACCCCAGTGTCAACATCTTCCAGTGTCCCCTAGTGGCTGAATGAGAGAGTCTGTTTTTGTAAAGTCCGTTGAGTGCTTTTCTTTGGGGACGGTCTTATTTATAATACATAAAACAATTGCCACTCCATAAGCAGCCACTGTATCATTTGTTGCTCTAAACCAGGGGTAGGGAACCTGCGGCCCTCCAGCTGTTGTTGACCTACACATCCCAGCAAACCCCGCAACAGTTTTAGCATGGCCAGATAGCAAAACTGTAGAAAGGCATGCTGGTATGTGTAGTTCAACAACAGCTGGAGGGCCAAAGGTTCTCCCCACCCCTGCTCTAAACTCTGGAGACTTCAGCAGCCATTTTGCTGGCTGTACAGACCATAAAAAATTGTTGCTTCCATTGGATGTTACCATATTATTCACAATAAACCTGTATAATCAACGCTTCTGAATTAATCTGGGAATCTTGTCGCCCTAATTTGCAGGGAGACATTTTGCGTATGGAGAAGGAACTTGTAGTCCTAAGAGACCAACTGGAAGAGGCAACGGAGAAGTATGAACAATTACAGAACCGCTGCCAGGAGGAAATATCTGGACTCCAGGGAAAAATTAAGGGCACCGTAGACATGAATAAGGTACCTGGAACACTTTTTGCTTGTTGCATGTATGACACAATATTCGCCACGTGGCAGTCACCCCAGATGCACAGAGATGTTTCTCTCTAGGGAAATGGTTGTCATTACATCTGCCTGTTAATCTCATTCTGTGTGTTAATTTAAAAATCAAAGAAGAAACGGTCATTTTTATAATGGGTGTCCTCTTCATTTAGCTTACAAAGACAGAACTGGCCTGGTTCCTGCAAGAATATGAAAATGAGACCAAAAAGTGGCAGCAGGAGAGGAAAGAGAACCAGGACAAGTTAAAGTCTCTGAAGAATAAGATTAAAACGACCACAGAAGCCAATGAGAAGTGAGTGTGGTTGGTGTTTAATGTAACTATTGTAATAAGTGATAATGATTCTTACACTGCCACCTTCATACACATATATGTGTGTGTGTGTGTATATTATTAATAAACAGTTTTTCTCCAGCAGGCTCCACAGGATAACAGTGGGATTTGATGAAGCAACAGTGGATTTGCACCAATCGGTCAAAGCTTTCTGGCTTAGGCAAATCTGTTTTTTGTTTGGTGCTGCAGTAGCCGGACCATGGTCAGAGGGCTGCTGGTTTTAGCAGCCCTAAGCTTTCTTATTTTATTTTTATAGCTTTACTATTTTTTCTGAGCAATCTTTCTTCTTATACGTGCCTTAGAAAGAGTCGCTCCAACAACTCTCCGCCGGGTCGCGACAATGCTTACCCACGAGTACAGTGCTGTTTCGGCGGGCGTCTGCGTCGGATATACTAGCAGGTCCAGCAGGCGTTACCAGGCTGTGGTCAGAGCACGGGGAGAAGGTAAGGCATCGGTTCCGCTTAGAAGGGGAATACAGACACAGCCGCACTGTTTTGGGAGGAGACTACCAAACAGTCGCTGATGCGGCTGCCACCTGGGGTGCTCCAGTGCTAGGTCTTAGGGATCATAGACTCCAGGAATAGTATGAGGCCGCGATCCCTAGGGTTGATGTCAGCAGTGGAGAGTCGGGCGCTCTCCTGGTCGCCCCTCCCCCCGGTTCGTGACCAGTTTCCTCCGAGTCTCCCGCCATGACCTGTTTTCCCAGACGCTGTACACAAGGGAACCCAGTCGCAGCATAGGCGGCTGTGTGACTGGTGCGTCTGTGTTCACTGAGCGTCTGTGTTCAGTATAGGTTCATGGAGCGACAGTGTACATTAGTACCATCTGGATCCACTCAGCGTTCGCTAACGTATTGATCGGTCCTGGAAATTAGAGGAGTCTCCCTGTATCCCACTCTACTGAGTACGGGTAATACAGCACTAAGTCTCTATCTACCTTTTGAGTATGAATAGTTAGATAAGTACCTATTGCATATGAATCTGTATACATATACTGTTGTTTCTTTCGCAGTGCATCTGAATACGGTAGATCTGTTTAAAAATGATTCAGCTGTATGTTCTACTTACTTGAAATGTAGTTGATGATGTGCTGATATTGCTTATTATACTAATGTATAACATGTGACTGACTGCTAGTGTGATTGCTGACTTTACTATATTCTTTCAGTTTTGTTTTATTCCGGTCCTCAATGCTGGTGCATGGGTAGGGTCGGATTGTATGTCACTTTAAAAAACTTAAAGTGATTACAGTCACAAATTGTGTAGTACACTGTGGAAGTGTTGATTATTTATCATGTCTAAGAGCGGCAAAGGTGAAGAAGATACACTCACAGCAACACCAACACTCCTATCATGTTTGTCTTGCAAATCTGTGTTATCCTCTCAGGATCAGGTTCAGGATGGTTTGTGTGCAAATTGTTTTAGCTTTCGCCAGGGGTTCTTGAAATATACAAGGCAGTTTCAGGTGCAGGTTGATCCATCTTGGGCTATGTTTGCACAGACTTTATCAAGTATAGCTGAACGGATAATTCCTCCAGCTCCTGTACCGGGGATAGGTTACACGATTAACCCTTACATGCAGCTTCCCACTTGTGGTGTATCACTTCCAGCAGCAGCCTCTCAGAAGAAACAGGCTAATAAGCCGGTGGTAAGTAAATCTTCATTCTCACAGGCTACACATGGTTCAGATGAGGATTCATCGGAGGATGAAAGCTCAATTTTACTTAGGCATACGAAGAGGAGGAAGAAGGTCTCAGTGGATATAGCTGAGTTAATTAAAGCAATGAAAGCCATTCTATCCTTAGAGGATTCAGCAGAGCCTGTGTTAAAAACCAAGGCACCTGCATTTAAACGTCCCAAAACAGTTAAGACTGCGTTTCCAGGGTCAGATCAGCTGACTGAAATCATGGAAGAGGCTTGGGCTATGCCTAATAAGTTTAGAATTCCTGAAAAATGGAATTCCAATTATCCTCTTCCAGCTGGGGATTGTTTAAAAAGGGAGGTGGCTCCTAAAGTAGATACGCATGTGATTCAAAAATCTACATTATCTTTGCCTTCAACATCATTAAATGATGTCACGGATAGGAGAGTGAATGGTTTTCTAAAAATAATTTTTTCCCTGTCTGGGGCAGTCATAAGGCCAGCCATGGCTTCAGCTTGGATGGCAAAGGCAGTAGCTGCCTGGGCTGATGCATTGGAGGGGGATTTTTCAATAGCATTTAGAGAGCAAAAATCCCATATAGCACATATAAAACAGGCTGCAATGTTCTTGGAAGAAGCAGCATTGGATATGGGTCCTGTTGCCTCCAGGGCATCAGCTTCAACAATAGCTGCTCGCAGAGCAGTTTGGCTACGTACGTGGAAAGCTGATTCAGAATCTAAGAAGGTTTTGGAATCTTTGACCTTTTCTGGAGATATTCTTTTTGGTTTAGAATTGACAGATATTTTGGAGTCAGAAGCAGACTCCAAGAAGTTCAAGTTTCTTTCCACATACAATTTCAAACCTAAAGTTCTGGCCTTTCGGTCTCAAGGAAAAGTTAAAGGCAACAGTGATAGCAGGCAGTCCCAATACAAGAAGTCTGGTAAGACAAAAGCATTGGGCTACCAGAGGACCGGTTGGTAAAACAGATAAGCCATCAGCCTGATGGTGCGTGCCTCCGCCTGGGGGACCCCAGGGTGGGGGACTGACTTCATTTTGCACAGATATGGCAGCAGTCTACAACAGATGCCTGGGTGTAGGAACGGTATCTCTAGGTTATGCTTTTGCCTTCAAGAAGTACCCTCCTCGAAAGTTTTTTTGTACCAACCCGTCTCGGGTAGAGACGAAGGCCAGGGCTTTACAAGAGGCAGTATAGAGATTGCTTTAGTCAGGAGTAGTCATTCCAGTTCCTCCTGCACAACGAGGACAGGGTTTTTACTCCAACCTGGTTTTAGTTCAGAAGCCAAATGGGTCATTTCAGCCCATTCTCAATCTCAAACTGCTGAACAAATATATTTGGATACCTCTGTTTCACATGGAGACCTTACGTTCCATCATTTTGGCCATGGAGCCAGAGGATTACATGGTATCTCTGGATAAACAGGTTGCTTACCTACATGTTCCTATAGCACTGTCCTATCAGTGCTTTCTCAGGTTCACTATCCTCCAACAGCATTTTCAGTTTCAGGTCCTACCTTTTGGGTTAGCCACAGACGCCAGAGTATTTACCAAGATATGGTGGTAATGGCAGCTTATCTCCGACAGCAGGGGATAAGAATATTTCTATACCTCGATGATCTTTTAATCCTGGCACAGTCGCAGGAATTGCTCCTATGTCATCTGCAACAGATAATAATGAGTCTGCAGAAACACGGGTGGCTCATAAATTGGGAAAAATCATCTCTGGTTCCGTCACAGCGGATTACTCACTTGGGACTGTACTGGATTCAAGTCTTCAGAGAGATGTTACCTCTGAAACAAGATATCCAAGGTTCAGTCAAGGATTCAGGACTTGCTACACAGTCAAAAGGTATCCATTTAAGCAGCAATTCAAGTGATGGGTTTGATGGTGTCAACATTCGATATGGTGGATGGAGTATGCACAATTCCACTCGAGGCCTCTGCAGCGTCTGATTCTTGCCAAATGGAATGGGCTGCATTAGACGATTTAAACACAGACTGTGGTGCTTACGATAGAAGTAAGAAGGTCATTAAGCCTGGTGTCTACAGACATCCCATCTGGACAAGGGGAGTTCAGATTGGGAAATTCTGACAAAGGATGCCAGTCTTTAGGGCTGGGGAGCAGTGTCAGGAAGGTTGTGTTTTCCAGGGGCAATGGACCAAGGAAGAAGGTTGCCTGCCAATAAATATATTGGAACTTCGGGCCATATACATGGCACTGATTCAGGCAAAGGACATTCTTTGGGGAAAACCGGTCCAGATCCGCTCGGACAATGCGACTGCAGTAGCGTACCTCAACCATCAGGAAGGAACTCGCAGCCAAAAAGCGATGAAGGAGGTAAGTCACATACTAAAGTGGGCAGAACTTCATCATCCAGTCTTGTCCGCAGTATTCGTTCCATGAGTCCTAAACTGGGAAGCGGACTTTCTCAGTCGACACGCCATTCAGGCAAGCGAATGGGCTCTACACCCGGAGGTCTTCCAGACTCTAGTAGACAAGTGGGGGTTGCCAGAGATAGATCTCATGGTGCCCTGTCTGAACAACAAAGTGCTCGCATACGGGTAAAGAACAAAGGATCCCAGAGCAATCTTTGTGGATGCCCTGTCAGTGAAATGGAACTTTCATCTGGCTTATGTGTTTCCTCCAATCACCCTATTACCAAGGGTGGTGAGAAAGATAAAGCAAGGGAAAGGTGCCGTGATACTAATAGCTCCGGCCTGGCCCAGAAGGCATTGGTACACAGATCTGCAGAGAATGTTAATGGATGCTCCACTTCTGCTCCCTCAACGTCCAGATCTACCGATGCAGGGGTCCTTGTTATCACAGACATCTGGATCGACTGCCTTTGACAGCGTGGCTCTTGAAACCTCTATCCTGAAGTCGAGGATTCTCACAACAGGTAATTCAAACTATGCTTAGAGCAAGGAAACCTTTCTCAGCTTGCATTTATCACTGAATATGGCAGGCCTATATTCATTGGGGCATTTGAAAATGGACCCTAAGTCTTTCAGAGTTTCCAGGGTCTTAGCATTCCTTCAGGCAAGAATGGATAAAGATTTAAAGGTGGCTTCCTTGAGAATGCAAAAGTGTCTGCATTGACTGTATGGTTCCAAAAGAAAATTGCCAACTTACAGGATGTGCATACTTTTTTCCAGGGAATGCTGCACATTCAACCTCCTTTTGTTCCTCCTATAGTGCCTTGGGACTTAAGTCTAGTCCTGAAAGTCCTTCAAGTTGCCCCATTTGAAACACTTAATAAAGTGGATCTTAAATGGTTGACAGCTATTTTTACTGGCTATGGCGTCAGCTAGAAGAGTATCAGATTTGGGGCCTTTATCATGTCGTTCCCCATTTCTGATTTTTTATCTAGATAAAGCAGTTCTAAGAATTAGATCTAGGTATCTTTCTGAAGGTGGTGTCTAAATTCCACCTTAATGAAGAAATTGTAGTCCCGGCTTTCCAGGTACCGGGCCTTTCTGCGGGAGATGCATCGCTGGACGTGGTCCGTGCATTAAGGATCTATGTGGATCATACCAGTGCCATCAGAAAGACAGATTCTTTTTTCATTCTCTACGCATTTCACAAGAGAGGATGGCAGGCTGATAAGCAGACACTGGCAAGATGGCTTCAGATGACGATTTCAGAAGCATATTCTCAAGCTGATCTCCCTGTTCCGGCTAATGTCTCTGCTCACTCTACTCATAAGGGTAGGTCCATCATGGGCAGCACAACATGGTGCTTCAGCAGAGCAGATATGTAAGGCAGCCACATGGTCTTCCATTACCACATTCATTAGACATTATGCCATGGATACTTTTGCCTCTCATGATGCTGAATTCGGGCAAAGTATTCTCCTGTCCAATCAGTAGTGTCCCCAACACTAAATTGCTTTGGGAAATCCCATTGTTATCCTGTGGACCCTGCTGGAGAAATATACGTTATGATAAGAACTTACCATTGATAACGGTATTTCTCCTAAGTCCACAGGGATCCCACCATGACGCACATGATTTGAGGATCATTTTACTCACTAACCTCTTCCTTCTTGTACGGAATGGTGTGCATGAGTGTTCTTTTCGCCTGATTAGGGCTATCTATGATGCTCCTGCTTTGAGCTTTGGAATACAACTGATTTGCCTGAGCCAGGAGGCAGGGATATATGGATGGGCCCGTTGCATGCTGGGAGGCCAGAAAGCTTTGACCGATTGGTACAAATCCGCTGTTGCTTCATCATATCCCATTGTTATCCTGTGGACTTAGGAGAAATGCTGTTATCAGCGGTAAGTTCTTACCATAACGTATATTTGATGCAGTTTTCACTGAAATGCTCCTTGAGAATCATAGACTATGAATCATCTTGTTATCATGTTAATTGGCTAATTAGCAAACCAAAATAAACTGTGTGAGGACATCTAGTGGTCAAAAAGAAGAATGCTATTAGGCTACATATTTGAGACTGAGAAGTTATAGAATAACTTAGGCTATGAATCATCTTGCTATCATGCAAATTTGTCACACACACACACACACACACACACACACACACACACACACACACACACACACACACACACACACACACACATTCTGTGTATATTTAAAAAAAAAAATTATGTATTTTTTTTAAATGTCAATTTTTCCATTAGTTTAAGCAAATATTAGGCTACACTGGCTTATATTCATCACATATTTTTATTGATCTTTTTCTTTTCCTTCCTGTTAGTGTGATATTTTGTCATTTTTATGTTCAGCAGTCTGCCAAGTGTGTTAACTTTACTACTTTATGTAGTTCTAGCACAGTGTGGCTGGTGTTTTGATTTTTCATACTTCATTTAAATAATCTTTGCAGGTTTTCAAGGAATATAGAAGAGAAGAAAAAACAGTATGACAAATATATTGACGATTTCCAACAGATCCAGTAAGTTTAGTGGGCTGGCTCGTTTCTAGCTGGCTGGGCACTAAGTCGTTTTATTGTTTGTTTTGAGTTTGTACTTTTCAATCAATAATATGACTAAATACTTAGAAAGTTACATTTATTTTATAGATATGACTAAAGTACATTTCAGCTACCACCATATTTCTGACTTTGATCTGTTGCTTTTTAAAAAAAAAAAAAATTAGAGCCATGTGGGTGTGTTTTTTTTTATTCTAGTCTTAGTAAATTTGAGCTTGAAAATGCCAAGGTGGAAAAACGTATTAAAAAGTGTGAAGAAGAAAGACAAGAGCATAAGCAGCGATCCATTGCAGCCGAGGTCAGAATCATTATTGACTTTTTTGTTTTTGCAGAACACTTCCAGCTCTCCAACCTGGTTGCCACGTCTAATGTACATTAATCGCCCTTGTATAGCCTCTCTCCTTCCTGCCTACATAGACAGTTACACTTCCCCGCCACAGCGCTGCCCAGTCTGCTCTGTAGGAAGCTGAGTCTGGAACATTAGGAATTACTGCATCACATGGTATCTCTGGACTACCCATCACATTTCCCTTACACATGACAGAAAAGGTCCACATACCCAATCTAAGGGCAGCTGAGCAGATTTTACCCTTCCAGGGTGATGAAAACAACTGGTCTTCAATTCAGACCAGAAATTTGTCCAACGTGTAATGTTCCGTCTCTCTAGGTGACCGTCCTGGAGAACCAAAAGCAGTGCGAGATGTTAAAACTGAGGATCAAAGTTTCTACTGCAGAACGGAGCATCAGTGTGTTAAAAGCCATAACCAGCAGGTACTCGTACATTGCTTACACGGACAGAGCTGGGGGTGAGGCTGACATGGGTTGCAGTGTTCTCCCCAGGATCAATTTCACGGCCACTGCTCCCGACTTTTCTTACATTCCATCCGCCACTATCGTGCTCCAGGAGTCTGACTGCCAACATTCGAGTCTCGCTGCGTTACTGCGACAGGCTCAGCATCTTTAAGGGGTAGGGTATGGTTTGGATGGCAGGAACATTGCAGAAATGGTAGAAGGAGAGCACCAATGAGGTGAGACTGAGCCTTTCCTGACATACTATAACGTATACACCAGAGTTATGACCATATAAAGTATTTGAAAAATACAAAGAATATATTATAAATATCATCTTTGTATTATCCTAATCATTTTATAGACAAAACTCTGGAGTGACAAGTCTATGACAGGTGAGGCGGTTCCCCCCCTGTCTACCTTGTCTGCACATCTCGGATCAAAATCCACCAAATTTCCAGCAGTATATACTGCTGCACCTGTGTATAATGCCCACATGTATATACTGCTGCACCTGTGTAAAATGCCCACGTGTATGTACTGCTGCACCTGTGCATAATGGCCACGTGTATATACTGCTGCGCCTGTGTATAATGCCCACATGTATATAGTTCTGCACCCATGTATAATGCCCACATGTATATACTGCTGCGCCTGTGTATAATGCTCACGTGTATATACTGCTGCGCCTGTGTATAATGCTCACGTGTATATACTGCTGCGCCTGTGTATAATGCTCACGTGTATATACTGCTGCGCCTGTGTATAGTGCCCACGTGTATATACTGCTGCGCCTGTGTATAATGCCCACGTGTATATACTTGCTGCACCTGTGCATAATGGCCACGTGTATATACTGCTGCACGTGTGCATGATGGCCACGTGTATATACTGCTGCACCTGTGTATAATGCCCACGTGTATATACTGCTGCGCCTGTGTATAATTCCCACGTGTATATACTTGCTGCACCTGTGCATAATGGCCACGTGTATATACTGCTGCACGTGTGCATGATAGCCACATGTATATACTGCTGCACCTGTGTATAATGGCCACATGTATATACTGCTGCACCTGTGTATAATGCCCACGTGTATATACTGCTGCACCTGTGTATAATGCCCACGTGTATATACTGTTGCACATGTGCATAGTGGCCACGTGTATATATTGCTGCACCTGTGTATAATGCCCACATGTATATACTGCTGCACCTGTGCGTAATGCCCCATGAGCACTTGGGCTCATATATTGTGTGTAAATTTGGCTTTGGTACTAGCCAGTGCCTCCCCAGCCATTTACCTCACTGCACGTCCCTGGAGATATAGATGTGTATTGTCTGTGTGCGCAGCACCTTGTGTGATAGCTGTATATAGAGCAATTGTTGGCCCCCGGCACTGTGGAATATAGTTGCTTGCTGTGGTGCCTTCCCAGTGGGTGCCCACCATTGTATATGCTCCATGTTGTAGGCGCCACTCAGAGACTTATTTTGAAGGGAAATAGGTGAGTGCCGCCTATAACATACATATATAATATAAATATACAAATTCAGCACTCACCGAATATTAACACTTTCAACTGTATTTCATCTGAATTCAGGGATAGTTGGCTCCAAAATATTGCATTAGTTTGTTAAACTGACCAGCCCCTACTCGGCCATGTTACGTGAGTGCTGAATTGGTTTTATTTTCTTATTTAAATGGTGCGGTCACAAATACCACCGGCACCGCAGATGTAGGAGTTCTGTGGATGCTAGCCTATTGTGTGTGTGTGTGTGTGTGTCTGGGCAATATCTACAAGAGTCTTTACAAATGATATCTTTGTGCAGCCAGATTACACTGCTGTCACCCGGTTGACCACATTTCCCGGGGATAACATTACTATTATTCTAGTTTCGGATGCTTGTCTTATGCTCTCCGTATGCACCATGCATGTCTAGCTTTTAGTTAGTGTGGATCGGAGTTCAGTTGAAGCCAGCAAGTTTGACCAATTTGTTCAGCCACAAAGCTGTGTGTAAGTAATGCTTGTGTCGCTCTGACCCACAGTAGCAAGCCTGTGTCTGCGCAGACTGTACAACAGATTGCATGTCTCGAGTGCCATATTGTAAAGCTGACAAAGGAAATGGACACTATAAAGGTGAGCCTGTCACTGATTTCTCTTCATTAAAGTGTTTATAAGTGGTTATGCTGAGTATACAAGAGAAACGCCAACGATGGCTGGTGTAATTGTCAATATCTTCCTTCCTCTGCACGCTTGTGTGTTATTCTCTGGTGACAACTGATGGATTTGTACATGGTCCAACAACTAAATATTGGTCACATGGAGCTGCAGTGGTCTGGATACATCAGTCTTCAGATTCCTTCCCAAAGACGCTATATCGTTGCCAAGTAATGACCTTTTTCTGCATTTACATTACTATACACAAGGCACTCTGAGCTGCCTAACTCGGATGAGTGGTGCCTTCATCCTAAAGTTTTTCAGGAGTTTGTGCAGCTTTGTGCCCCCTGAATATTTGTAATTAATACTCCTTTGACACTGAGCTTTTGACCCGGGTTATTGCCATATTACGGCTCGGTGTGAAAGGGTCTCCTGAAAAACAACTCGGGTCGGGTTGCGGGGCAGTTTGAACGAGTAACCTGGGTCATCCGACCTGGGTCCTGTTGACACTGTATGGAGAGCAAGTGTTAGGAGACTGTCGTCCAACAGTGACCATGCAAGCCGTTTTGATGGCTTTTGGCTTCAGAGATAACCCAACATGATGAGCCTTTTTTTGGCCGTCTGTTTTGCTCCGGCAAGGCCATAGATGTTTCAAACCTGACCAGTCCTCCGTGGTCCGTTTCAGTTGGTGCTGGTTTTGGGCTCAGTTGTGTGAAAGAGTTCAGGAAAGCAGTATCCAAATAGTTGTGTTCTCTGGTATGAGGGTTCAAGGCTGCTGGGCCCGTGGTAGTCTTTCTGCAAAGGAAATCACTTTGGAGTTAGGCTATGTTCATACCTCTGGGCAGTCCAAGAGCCGGCCTCATCCATCTGCACTTAGAGACTTCTGAATCTGGTCATGAGCATTTAACTAACTGAGCAAATGATGGACCCGCTATGTCATAGGAGGATCTGGCCAAGTTGAGTAGCAGAGGCTACTAGATGGACCTACCGGCCAGAAGTAGTGCTTGGTATGATCCAGCCGTTTCACTTTTTCTTTCAAACAGTGCAGTAAGGCCACGGGAGACCCTATTGTCATTGGTTATGCTGGCTTAATTGGGGGAAAGCCAGCAGCACCACATCAAGTCATGGCGCCATCCTGCTTTAAAGGGTATATGACTTGGAATAACCATTTTCTTATGCGTTTTATTTAAGTCTCTCAAAGTCATACTCAACATCTGTTCTTTTAAGGATTTTGTTGATGTGTCCATCTGTATTTTTCACTTAACGCCACCTAGAAGTATGTAGTACAAGGTGAAAACACTAAATTTGAATAGATAACCACTAGGGGGCAGCTGATGACTGGCCATTCCTATTAAATCTCATGTAATGTCTTTCTAGTCCCAGTTTGATGAAAAAATGAACCTAGTGAAAAGCGGCCTAAAGCTGAACAGTGTGGCTGGGGCGCGTGCGAGCAGATTGGCGAGTCCTCCTAGTGCCCTTGTAAGTATATTACTGCACACGGGTGTCGCACATGGTTGAGGTTTTAGGAAAAATTTCTAATAGACATTAGACGAAAGGTTCTCCCCACGTTTTATAGCAATGAACGCTGTTAGACAAATACGAAATCTAAATGAAAACTAAATGCCAGTTCTAGGAGAAAGCATGCCTAAAGTTCCTCAATGAACAGTAGAGGTGTTGATACCACAAAGGACTAAGGGGGTAATTCAGTTGATCGCAGCAGCAAATTTGTTAGCAGTTGGCCAAAACCACCTGCACTGCAGGTGTGGTAGATGTAACATGTGCAGAGAGAGTTAGATTTCAGTTGGACCACACCCCACCCAAATTTAAATTGCAGTGTAAAAATAAAGCAGCCAGTATTTACCCTGCACAGAAACAATATAACCCACCCAAATCTAACTCTCTCTGCACATGTTATATCTGCCACACCTGCAGTGCACATGGGTTTGCCCCTTAGCTAACAACTTTGCTGCTGCGATCAACTCTGAATGACCCCCTAAATACAGACAAGGCATGCTGGCACTAATATAAGTGGACGTTAGCTCATTTTATTGAGACACATAGACAGATTTCTGGTATAAAGATAATGCCCCATTGATTCATAAAGTACACGCTACACAGCTGCTCTGTTCACTCTGTCACAGCGGTTCCTTGGAATAACGCTGCCTCTCGCAAAAAGTTCAGATGTGGCCGCAGATCTCCTAGGGAAACTATAATCCCAGAGTGTATTCATTTACTTGGTTTGCAGAATAATCACGTTATTTTAGTAACCAGACTGTTAGTTACTAATAAATCGTGTTCATAGGTAGACCTGCTTTTGCATGACCTGGATATAGAGCAGTGGCTTAAGAAAGTCTGCCTTTTTGAGGAAGGCTCCTATGGAAGGAAGTAAAAAACAAACAAAAAAAAAACGCGTCAGCATGAATAACGCTCTGCTTACTGTGTGGCCTCCTGACTCGCTGGTTGGAGGTCGCTGTCAGCGTAGTGGCAGATGAATGAATATGTAAAGTGCATGGATGGAACACCTACTACGATACGCAGTGATTATGGCATTGTGGCACAAATGTGGTGTTTGGTCAGGTGATTTGCTAACCAGATGTGGTCTGTTTGGTTTTGTGAAGGCAACTTGTAACATTACGCCCTTGTGAGGTCATACCTCCTCTAATCTGGTTCTAGTCCTTGTCCCCCTGTGTGTTCTGTTCTCACCACTTCATTTTCCCTTTTCAGATGTTGCAGATTCCGCCTGTGACCAATCCGACCCCTCCAGCAAATAGTAGCAGCCAGCCATTTACTTGCACTCCAGCCCCTATCAAATCTCCACTGAAGAAAGCCGCTGCTCCTAAACCTGCCCAGCCCAAAGAGGACAAGAAGCCGCCCGCATTTCCTTCATCTAATAGTAAACTGAAGAACCCGGCACCTGCTCCCACAAAGGCCCAGGCGGCCGCTGGCCAGGACAGGAAAGGGAACGTACAGCCTGAAGCTAGGCACCAATCTCCTGCCAAACCTACGCTGTTTGATAAAATCATAGAAGAACTGCATAACATATTTCCTCATTATAAAAGGTAAGAGTTTGGACTCGTGTATGCCACGTAGAACGTCAGGTCAGAGGTCATTGCCATTTAATGCCTCGCACCAGGTGGTTTCTCCATAGGAAAGCATGCAGAACAGACATTCAACCAGGACTGGCCTACTCTGGTCCTCACTGATTTTCTCTTGTCTGTTCCTTCAGTGCCGAGCTCGCCAGCTTCATTAGAGATTTCCGTGTTCGAAATAATGGGACCCTTTCTGGTTTTTCACATGAGGAAATCATAAGCAGGGTGTCAGAACACATATTGGACTACCAGGCCAAGGTCCCGTCTCCAGTCTCACCGGTGAGAGCAGTCACGAGCCAATCTCTCGTTTCTTACTACCGGCAGCGGTTTAGTCACATATTATGTTGTGTTCTGCAGAAGTCGGCATGTACACCATGGCCTGGCAAACCCCAGCCCCTTCCTTCACCCCAGCCCAAACAGCCGTGGAGAGTGGTCACCGGGGGAGCGAAGAGCAAGTGGCAGAGCGCTAATACTTCAGAGGTGCGCTATATATCGGAGTATTGCTAATAAGGTTTATCCTTTTATAGCCCTTGTGAATGCAATGTTAATGTTTGTCCATTTAAATAAAGTTGCGTTATGCAGTGTTTAATCACTGACCTTTGTAACCTAGCAATGTCAGTATCCAGGTTGCGGTTTGATCTAAAATTCATGGTCTTTGCTTTCAAATAAAGCTTTATGGCAATAAAAGCGTGGCCTGGGGTTAGTCACCGACTATTTCTCTGTTTTCCTTTATACAGTCCTATAATGATGAACCCTGCATCATCTGCCACGATGAGCTGAAACAGTTCCCGGTGCACTTTCTGGACTGTGGCCACTGTTTCCACAAGCATGTGAGTATCGCCGCGTGCTAGACTGGTCTGCATAGGAAATCTCCGGGTGTAACGTCCGACAACGCTCACAGCTTTGGGTCAATATTCCATTGCGTGTAGCTGGACATTCCGTCGTCTTTGTTCTCACATAGATCAGGATAATCCCAATCTAGATGGCAGGATGCTGATGAGCACCAGTGGCGTCTCCCAGAGTTAGGGAGTGGAATCTCAGCCACAAAACAATTTATAGGGGTGCATTCAATAAGTGTCAGAAGCTGCCGTCTTGTCGGAAAGACGGCAGCTTCCTACAGGTTTAGGTCGGAAGGGGTTCCGACCTATTCAATTCTGGCTATTGAATACTGGCCTGTCGGGTCCTTTCCGTCAGAAAGGACCCAACAGGTATTGAATAAACCCCATAGGCTCCATATATACAGTAATGTTTACGTTTCTTTTTTTCAGTGCATCAAGAAATGGCTGAACACCCAAAGCACCTGTCCAACATGCCGGGACCATGCTCTCCTACCAGAGGACTTCCCGGCCCTGTCCGGCAGGATGAGGACCGTGTAACGCCAAATCCTTCCTTCTGCAAGAAGCTGTGCGCTCGTTCAGGGACTTTTTATGAGAACTGGTGCACCGATAACTGCAACAAACAATAAAAGGTTTCTAGAATCCTTCCCAGCCAATCAGATCGCTTGCTCACTTTCTGGATCACTTTCTGAATTAGAAGCAGTCCTAAGAGAAGGGTCCCAGTAGCCATGTGGTTACCCATGCACCGGTTCTCTTGAACGGCCCCCAGTAGCGAGTGAGGAGGTGGCTGTCCACCTTCTATGGTTATGCAGTTGATCATGGCTTCTTCCAGCTCACCTGTCGCTTGCTTTGTGCTTTTGTCATTGCGGTATACCGGCTATCCTTCTCCCTGTACCATTGTTTTCTCCTATACGAGGTCCTAGAACGTGTGGTAGCAACATATTAGTTCATTCAAGATTGCTGTATTAATACCTTGTGACTTAGAGAATGAGCTCCATTCATAGCTGACTTCCAGAAAGTTGATGCCTTTCAGAAGTTTAAAAGACTTGTATGGGATTAATGGGCCAAGCTGACTTAGACGTTTTCTAGCCACATACACTAGTTTTGACTATAAAGCCGCAGTGTACAATTAATTTCTTCACAATATTAAAAGGGTTTCAATTAGAGATGCTCTGTCAGATCCAGGAATGTATAGTCTCTACACCAAACCTTCCACTCTGATTTTGGTCTCTGTCCTGGTGCCCGCGCCAAATCCGTTACATGGATGATATAAGGCCGGGTACACAGTACGCAGATATCGGCCTGATTTGGCATTTTCAGTCAAATCAGAACGACAAGTCTGGCAGTGTGTATGACCAATTAGCGCGCTCCCAAGCGACCTCTTCTTCTAGTCATCCCTGCTGCAAGGACAACCAGAAGATATCGCTAATGATGCACTGCTGCCGAATGCAGCATGGCGCGTTGCCTCACCTCGTCGTCCCTTGCACCATGCAAGTGTATATGCACTTGCCGATGCAGGGTCCCGTCGGATCGTCCGGCTACACAGCGTTCCGATGTGTAGCCGGCCTAACTTTTTGCTTTAATATCGAAGTTGGTACATTTCTACTGACTGACCCCAACCAAAATTGATTGCGACTCCACAGCCCTGGTCAGATGTCTCTTGCTGTGCGCTGACTGAACGTGGTTGTCTGGCTTTCTTACACGAGATTGCCAGGACCCGGCGATTAGTGTATGGCTTGTGTCCCCTACCGAGGTCCTAAAGTTTATAATACAAAGTATTCTGTTTAACATAGAATGACACAGATGTGTTGCTTTCAATTTTATTACAGGTTGTTACCTGTTTAATTTTTTTTATTATCAGCAAAGCTTTGGAGGCAGTTAACATCCCCCACTCAATAATTTTACTGAAGAAGAGGCGTGCCGGGTTACAACTTACCGGTATAACGGTTTTCAGCTAGACATTGGACACTTGCCTGAAATCCGCTGTGGAAAGCACAGAAAGACACTGATACTATTTGACAGCTGTTCACTCTATTTCAAGCTGAAGTCTTATTTCTAGTATATGGGCTTACAACAGTAATGATGGTTTTAAAAATGGAAAATTTAATGTTTGAGTGCAGTTGCCCTTTAAAGCTTATAGATGTGTGTATGTGTTTGAGTGTATATTTTAATGGCAAGCTTATATACCAGGCGCATTATCGTGCGTACTTACAAAATAGTGTCCAAAGCTTTTCACAATCACCTCCATTTTGGAATAGTTCACAATAATAGCCCAGTACACTTTTAGGTCAGTCCAGTATGCATTTGCAATGCGTGACATTCACAAAAATATGTGCACCTTAGGTGACGTGGTATCCAACACCTGGTTGCACAGCTACCTGTACACCAGTTGTCAGAAGCACCCTCTGTAAGTGCTCTTATTATATAAGAAATAAACACACAGTGACCATTGCCCATCTTTCCTGCGGCTGATCCGATCACCTCTGATCCCAGCGTGCAGCGATCTCTGCTCCCTCTCCTACAGTATCAGCCTCCGTCGTGTTTTAGTCCTTCAGTGTTTTGCACATATTTGAGTATGTTGTCGCTCTTGTATATAAGTAATTAGAATTGGTAAATACTTCATTTGTATATTTAAGAGTGCATTGCTTACTCAGAGCAGAGGCAACCATTGTGTGACCCTGGATAAGGTTGGGTACACATTAGACCGTAAGATGTCACACGTGACCTGCGGGGCCGTGCAATCAAGCATGCACAGTAGACGATATGCACGATTTGTCCTGATATCTGCCTATTGTGTACCCACCCTAACACTCGGGAACATGCAGCGCAACAGGTCACTATGAGCTAGATGGGGTTACTACGGTAGCGCCCACTGCTGTGTGTAAGTGTCATGTGCACTCAGGCACAGAGAACCAAAAGCATAAACTGGTGTCCCTCTACGTCTTCATAAAAGCACAGCGCATGGTTTTACTTTTGCACCAAAATAACAACAGCCCAGTTAGGGGTGTTCTGTTTCCTTTTTAGCCTTTGTTGTACTTTACCTATTTTTTTGAATTGTGTTCTATGAAAAAACTAAATTCACATGCTTGTTGCAAGTAGAATAAATGTAAATTCCCTTTACCGAATGGCTTCTGTGTCTTTTGTCCTGCAGTTGTGCCTTGGTTGTATGTATTCTTTTGTACCATGCAAAAATGTGTTTGCAGCGCAGTGACCGCACATAGGGGGTCATTCCGACCCGATCGCTCGCTGCAGTTTATCGCAGCGATCGGGTTGGAACTGCGCCGGCGCATGCCAGACGGCCGAAGGCTGTCGTTGTCTAGTGATCGCCTCTGAGGCAGAGGCGGTCGCTGGGTGGGAGGAGGGGTGCGGTCCGGCCAAAGCAGGCGTGGCTGGACCGTTGGGGGGGCAGGCCGCGGCGGCTGCGTGACGTCAGTCCGCTGTGCGATGCTTTTGCATTTCTGCGAGGGGGGCCGGCACTGACATGCGGGGCGGACTAGCCCTGTGCTGGGCATCCCCCGCATGTCTGAGTGCCTGATCGTAGCTGTGCTAATTTTAGCACAGCTACGATCAACTCGGAATGTCCCCCATAGCTGTATGTGTCCACTTGCTGTGTGCACAGTGACGTGTTTACCCGCTGTAATTAGTTAGGTCAGGCTCCTAGCGGGCTCCATGTCATGTCCCTAACCCACAAAGCTTGCCACTTGTAAGCATACAAAGAACTAATTGGCTAAGACAAAGGAATTAGCAGAAACAGAAATATACAGTTGTTTAGAATATAGCAGGCATTCATTATATATCACAGGACTAGGTTTAAAGTATTCAATATAGTCAAGTCACTGACTCAAACTACAGTATTAAACAGATTTTCTCAAATGAAAGATCTATTTTAAAATTTTCTAAAGTTTTGAGTTTTCCTTGATTGTCCAGAACGTAGGGATCTCACCCCATGTTTTGCTATTAAAAGCATCACCCTTTTTACATTTTTGGTTGAAACACGATGGGGAGTGGTAACTTTTTATAAGCCACCACTTGGTAAATAAACCCCTGTGACGCCAACTGTGAAACATGGAAGAGTGTGGGGCTCTCTTGCTGGATTACGAGTTGGCAACTTGCACAGAGTACTTGGCTCCCTGAACTAAAAGGCTACCACAGCTTACTATAGTGCCATGCAGTACCCTCTGGTCTGCGCTCAGTTGGTCAAGGGTATATTCTACCGCAAGCCAGACATCCAGGCTATGTCAGAGCTACCTTCAAGGTTAAGAACAAGACAGTAGGCTTATATGATAATCAGTGGACAGAGCGCCATGTGGGAAATAGGACACCTCTGTGCGCCTGTCTGAAAAGGGGGTGTGGCCAGCACTTAGGAGATGCTGGGCTGCCTCCAAACGCTACCCATACACTGTGGCCAGCGATTGGGCACGGCAGAGGGCAGGCTATTGCAGTAGGGTACCTCCATTAGGGGAGGGCACATTTTATCCTTTTAAAAACAGGCAGGGTGTGATGCCCCACTGAAACAGCCTAGCGAGAACACTAGGCTTCAAATGATGGAATGTGCAGCACAGTCTCCTGACTTGATCCCCATTGAGCTGGTTTGGGATGAACTGGGCCGAAGGGGGAAAGCAAAGCAACCTACAGTTGCAGCACATTTGTGGGAACTTCTACAGCTGCGCTGGGAAGAATTTTTCCATTGTAGAAAGCGTGCCACAGGTGTTCTTGGCAGTTATAGCTGCAGAAGGGTTGGTTAAAGTGATTCTATGATTTTATTTTTTCTTCCAATTCCTTATTTGTTTGTTTTAGAACACTGCATAAACTCCAATAAAACTGGTGGTGGTCTAAAAATCTGCAGTTTAATTTCCTGGAACCTAGTCAATGTCATGATAGGATCTTAACCTGACGTGAAGGACCTTGGCTATAACCGTACACTGGGGAAACTGCGTTGGTACTATATGGGTTCTTTAACTTTCAAATGTGAGTATCTGCTTCACCTGCTCTTTCCCTAAAAAATATTTTGCATAACTTGACGGAGGAAGGAGACGTGTGTTTGAACCTCACCAGTTTGTAATGTTCCTCAGGAATTAATGATGAGAAGAACTTGTTGAAGCTTTGCCTCTGGAGAGGAGTGGCTGTCAGAAGTGATGAGCCTTAGGTGTTTGAGACACAGCCAGCTAAGTCCAGGCAAAGTGCATCAGTTTAGAATGTGTGCGCCTACTGTTCCCCACAGCTCTAAGTATGAGGAGGACCAGAGCGACTGGATAGATAAATCAATTCAGCAGCACCTCACAGAGATGACCTCTAACCAACTTTAAATAGAGTCCTTCACAGAATGTGTCGCAACTGACGGCTAATATGGATTTATGTCTATCCCCAAAGCTGAGGCTCGGAGTCTAGTGTGCGTGTGGGTTTCACCAAGAACCCCCACAAGGAGGTTTGGGCTTGCTCCCAACATGCAGGTCTCGGCCCTCTGCCTGGGACAATAAGCATGGGCCTAGTGGGTAATGGACGCACTTGGGCAGGTATCAAGATTGGTTGCAGTTAGGTATGCAGGAGTGTAGTTGTCAGAACCAGACAGGCAATGCGGTACCAGGGGTCGGGCAGAATCAGGTCAGAAGAGTAGCAGTGGTCAATACCAGGAATCACTAGGAGCAGTACCAGAGATGCAGATGAAGAGTTTAGATGAACTGGAAATCACTCTTGGAGTTCACAGGGAATAGATACTATAGCTAGGTACATGGAACCTAATACTCTGTCCCTGGTCAGTGCTCAAAGACTGCTTGCTGTAGGGAGGGAGTTAGAGTCTGGCGGCAGTGTGACGTTATGTTTGACCCTTTAAATCTGAGAGAGCAGCGCGTTCTTCCCTGTGGGAGCCACAGTCACCTGGAGCCAAGCTGCAGCAGCCAGGGGAGTGGAGATTCTAGTGGTCCCTTCAGCTTAATGGGAGAGGAGCACTGGCAGCAAGGGAATACTATGGTGGATGACAGCTGGTACCTGCCCAAGCAGTAGGCACATATGATTATCTGCACTATTTCTTTATCATCCACTAGGGGTCACTGGAGTACTCTTGGGATATGGACGGGCGTAGCCGAACAAAGGCACTGAATATTCAAATTTAGGACTCTCCCCCCCCTCCATATCCCCGAGTACCTCAGTGTACGACCTCAGTGTTTTTTCGGTGCTCACAGCACGAACATCAAGGCTTGTGGGAAGAGCCCACATTTGAGATTTTATTTTTCTTTTTATTTTACACTTCCCTTCCCCAGTTTCTTGAAAAACAGGGGTCCGGGATGGTGCCGCTGCAAGGCAGCGTATGGCGTGTCGGTCCTCACAAAGAGCACCCTCACAGCCACAGGCGCTGCAAGGCAGCGTATGGCGTGTCGGTCCTCACAAAGAGCACCCTCACAGCCACAGGCGCTGCAAGGCAGCGCATGGCGTGTCGGTCCTCACAAAGAGCACCCTCACAGCCACAGGCAGCTGTCTCCTGCAGGCTGCACGGAGCTTACAGAAGAAGCTCCGTCACAGCCAGGATAGCACAGCCAAGATGATGATCTGAAAGCTGGACAGAGCTTAGAAGTCCGTCACAGCCAGCATCAGAAGCCCGTCTCAAGCTGGACGGAGCTTGCAGCACAAGGTATGGTGGGGTCAGGGCGGTCAGCTCACGCTGCCGCCCTGCAGTGTGGGGAAAGTGTTTATTTTTTCTGTTGCCCACAGCTGATTACAGCCGCCGCTCATGCCCCGCTGAATTATCTCCCTGCACCCGTTCCAAGAAGCAGAGCGGCCGCACGTCAACAGCTCCGAGCGGCCGCACGTCAATCACAGACGCCGGCCGCTCTCCCAGAGAGGACACAGCTCCGAGCGGCCGCACGTCAATCACAGACGGCGGCCGCTCTCCCATCGCTAAGCTGGACACTGCAGTATAGCTAGGGGGTGGTAACTGAGATTACACAGCTCTGAGCGGCCGCACGTCAATCAGACGCCGGCCGCTCTCCCAACGCTGGTACCCGGCCACTGCTGTACAAAGCGCCGCCCGAGCCAGCTACTCTGCAGAGAGCCAGCGACGCCGCTCATATCCGGCGCCGCACGACTTCCGGCCGGCTCCCGCTGTCCGCTATACAGCCAGCTGCGGAGACAGGCTGCTGCCGCTGGCCTCCTACATCCGTCCCCCGCCGCTATCCGGCTCCCCGGCACCCCTCTGCTAGCTATTGCGGTGTAAGAGGGGACAGCACTACGGCTGAACAGGGGGAGATCGCGGGACACAAGGGGCTGATACGCTCTCCCTGCACCCGCTCCAATCCGCTGCAGGTAACATAGGATAGAAGTTACCTCACAAGCAGCGCAGCTGCAGGGGGGGTGAGGGGGGAGTAAATGCCCATAGCAGCAGAGGCTGCATGGGTTAACAAAAAGGCTGTTCAGTTTGTTAAGACTGCAATATAATATATACACTGCAGGCTGGTTTTAGAGTAACTGGAAGTTAACTAAGTGTATGGGTTTACTGTATAATAGACCTGTAATAACATATACGCTATTAAGCATATATTACCTGTATAAAAGGCTATTAAGCCTATATTAACACTGCCTGTACTGTGATTTTCAGTGAAAGCATAAGCCATTTTTAATCATTGCTGTTTTTCCAGCTTATAATTCCTGAACATTCCGGCCATACACCTTTACTCCACAAGGAGGCGCAGGGGTGTTAGTGGGAATTTTTAGTTCAGGATGATTCTAGAACATTCCTGCCCTACATCTTTAAGCCACCAGAAGGCGCAGGGGTGTTAGTAGGAATTTGGTTCGGGTTTCATGCCCATGTGAACTGCTTTTCACATAAAGAACACTTTAGAATATGCTGTTCAGCAATAACATATATATATATTGATATATATGCCATATAATAACTTTATTAAGTCGTGCAAGTGTCTGTTTGTTGCCTATTATGATGTCTGTCTACATAGCGAATAAGGCTCTAGTGCAGACTAAAATTGTTAACATTGGCAATTCAAATTAAAACAGCGGTAATCGGAGTCTCGGAATGACTCCGCCAGCGCTAACAAAAGACAGTCTTTCCAAAGGGCCAATTTTCCTTTGGGTACCAGAGTGTTTATTTCACTGGTCTTATAATTTAATGCACGATTCTATGTCAAATCTCACACCGATAACTACAAGTGAGAAGGGTACATTAGTCCAGCACGCAGATAGTGCGGGGTTTTGGACAACCATACATAATCGTTTCCAAAAGGACGCGATCCGCCATTGGTATGTGTTTCTGTCAAACATTATAAAAACCACAGATACATGTGGGTCACTAGAATCTATGTATGAAACCATGCCGATCACTGTTAAAATAAGCTGCAGAGCATATCTGTAAAGCTTCTGCTAACGCCGGTTATTTTCATGGTCGCTAGTTAAGCGCGACAATGCCAGAGCTTGTTTGCTCATACATTTGATCTACTTGTAACGGCATTTTATCCCTTTAGGCTATTCAGCCATTAGCGCATACTTGTAACGGCGTTTTATCCCTTTATAAGAAACAGTCACGCTGACGTTGACGACATGACGTTACAGTCAGCAAGCCAGTGGTTTGATGACCTCTTTTACATTGGGGAAGCGTGTCTTTACATGTTACAGTTGCGAGGTTTCAGGACTTCAACTCATACATGTCTCAGCTATTTACAGCTTAAAGTACAAAACGGCCTCTGTCGAACGGTTGGCAGGTTGTCATTTAGTCTTTGCTGGTTTATAAACCAGGCAGTAGTACGCCAACAGAGTCAAAGTTACTTATTCCCTTCTGTTTGAGCAAAACCAAACAGCTCTGTCGCAATATCAGTCAGCAAGTCATTTACTACAGTTAGAAAATGGATTTTCTGCGGTTAGTATTTGCTTATTGGAGCCACAAAATTTGCATAATTGCATTGGATCTTCACAATGCGTATTTACCCAGTCCGGTTTGTTCATCACAGGTTCTAGCGTTTGCAAATCGCCACAACCATTAACCATTTCATGTCTACCGTTGCTTATCGCTTTGGGTATTTACCAAAGTGATGTTCGGATGATAGCTCATCTCACATAAGAACTCTGTCTCAACAAAGTTCCTCTAACTTGCGCTACTAAGGTATACTGCGGTAGCAGATCAAGTTCGAAAACAATCGCATCTAATTCCGTCTAAACGATGTCAATTCCTAGGTAAGATTATAAATACGGTAAATCAAAGACTTTTACCTACTACACCAGCAAGAACAAATGTACATCTAGTAATTAGTGCAAAACACGCACACTAGCGGTACATTGGTGTATTCACCTATTAAGAATAAAGATGTGTTTTCAATTTAGTTCGCCACCCTTCACTCGCGTTTCCCACAGAGGAACAAGGGTGCATATACTCTGGACTACAGTCGCAGAGGGTCAGGATTTGTAGTTAAAATTAGCGACAAAGGTTCTAAAACACGACAGTTTGCGGTCGATAAATGTCCTAGAACTCTGTGCATTTTACAATGCAATACATGATTCGCTTTCAGTCTGACCAGGGATATACTCTGGTTTCTCTTCAGAACGAATAAATCTTTCGCCTTTTACTAAAGATTTCCGTGGAGGGGAACAACCGTGAGTTTCATGTAAATTTTTGATGCCTGCCTCACGCTGGCCTTTAGCAGTCAAACAAGGCAACGGCAGTTGCATACAAGTGAGAACCAAGAAGCCGCATGGCAATGCGGCATGAGAACCAAGAAGCCGCATGGCAATGCGGCATGTGACTCAAATCCTCAATGGCTCAGAACACCATTATGTGAAAATGTCAAGAGATCATTCCGTGAGTGGACATCTGTTAGACAGAGGATCTCACCCGTCAGGATTTGGATCTTGAAAACTGGACATTAAATCCACAGGTGTGTCATATGTGAGTCCACAGAAGGGGGTTACCCTCAAGTATACAGGATGGCATCTCGCCACAATTAGAAAAGATCAGTATGTGTACAAAACAGATCACAAGGGCAGTGGCGGTGGAGTCTCTCACATTCGTGTGGTCATTCAGCATCGGGTATCTGGCTCTACCATTTTCCACTGCTCTCTCTCCGTTGCCAAAACGGATCATAAGACAGTTCGTCACAACATACTGGTGGTATCTCATGGGTTTCGGAGAAGTTTGCTTCTCGAATTTTAAAGGAATACTGGCACACGATCTTGGCCCGCTCATAATACGTCCAACCTGTTACATCAGGGAACGTTCGTTTACCCATAGTTACCTAGGTACCTATTATCTATGTACCGCAGCTGCGGCTGACAGGGTGAGGGTTCAGACCGCCCTCTTAAGAAATAGAGCATTACAGTATCGGTTATACTAACCATGTTACGAGCTAGTAAGTCGCTTAAGGCAGCTCATTATTACGAAATAGAGCATTACAGTATCGGTTATACCAACCATGTTACGAGCTAGTAAGCCGCTTAAGGCAGCTCATTATTACAAAATTTCGTGTGCTTACATAGGTTGTAAACCTTGGAAGTTTCCAACATCATCCTTCAAGTTACCCGTATTCTGTTAAACGGGGTGGCATGGAAAACTGCGTTGATCTACACTAAGAGTGCAGGTATCTGTGTGGTAAACTTATTTTCAAAGACGTTTGCCTCTATTTGCGTCTGTACACATCTTTCTACAAGGTGTCATCAAAGTTCAGACTCTATTTATCCCACCTACAGCGCCAGGCGACTTGAGGTTGGGTTCAGTTTTCTTACAGTTTTCATATTTTGAACCCTTTCAACAAATGGGAATTAAGTTTCTCACTTTGGAAAACAATTTTCTTATAGTCTTGGCTTCGGCAAGGGTTTTGTTTTCATATTTGGGTGCCTTGTATTCCAAGCCACCGTATTTGAGTTTTCTCATGACAAAGCAGATCTTCGGACGAATCACGCTTTCGTATTCTTCACATCAATATACCAATAGGGGTTCCTGTGTGGACAGCACATTTTAGAATTCTGAATGTGGTACACGCATTACGCGTTTATATGCCGAACGTCAACAGTACGTGATATGAATACGTTGTTTGTTCTCTAGGATACTGCCAACTGGGGTTAACCAGTTTCTCAGCAGACATTATCCAGTTGGGTAATAATAATGACTACAAGTCAGGTTTACCTTAAGGCTAAGTTACAATCGCCTACGTCAGTAATAGCTCATCCCACAGGTTCTGTGGGAATGTCAGACCCAGTGGGTCGTGGAGTGTCTAAAACGCGGCTATATAGCCTTCATGTGCACCATGTTTGTGCACGTTTACACGTTATAAATGGTGGCGCCATCAGCATCTAGCTTTGGCCTGCCTACTGTTACAAGTATCAAACAGCTCTCCCGCCCACGAGGGAAGCTTTGGTACGTCCCAAGAGTACTCCAGTGACCCCTAGTGGATGATAAAGAAAATAGGATTTTGGTACTTACCAGGTAAATCCTTTTCTTTGAATCCATAGGGGGCACTGGACGCCCACCCAGAGCAGTTTTACCTGGGTTATTTTAAGCTCAAGGGAGCTTAGGGTAACAAGTTTTACTTGATTGATATTAAGCTCAGAGGAGCTTATGGTAACACATTTTCACCGATTGGTTCAAATTATAAAGTTCTATCGGTTATAGTGTCAACGGTTTAGTTGACAGTAAGGTTATGGGTCAACATTGTTGTTGTCCGTTATGTTATAGGTATTCTCCATTGTCAACCTCTCTATATCGTTCCTGTTCGCTCAGTAAAAAACACTGAGGTCGTACACTGAGGTACTCGGGGATATGGAGGGGGGGGAGAGTCCTAAATTTGAATATTCAGTGCCTTTGTTCGGCTACGCCCGTCCATATCCCAAGAGTACTCCAGTGCCCCCTATGGATTCAAAGAAAAGGATTTACCTGGTAAGTACCAAAATCCTATTTTTAAATTATTTGACACACGTGACTGATCTGATCTCCATTAGACAGGACTTTTAAATAACTGTTTTTAAGTGATACATTATTAATAAGTTATCAATAAATGTAACCCCCTGCAGTAGGCATTTTCTTTTTAATACTTTTATTCTTTCCTTTTTGTGTATATTGTACACGTCTCTTTGAAGAGTGGTCAGCAGCACATCCAACTTGTCTGCGCTGCAGGCCACGGGCAGCAGCCACCACTGATAATAAGTGTAATCCAGTGTAGGATAGGTGTATATTGAATTTTGTAACTAGCAACAATAAGTGTAGACCACGCCTGGCCAAACGAGCTCTCCAGATGTTGCGAAGCTACACATCCCAGGATGCCTTGCCACAATTTTTGCATTCCCTAATAGCAAAACTGGCAAAGCATGATGGGACTTGTAGTTTTACAACAACTGGAGAGCCAAAGGTTGGCCAGGCCTGGTGTAGTCTGAAGTGTGAAGTGTCAGGAGATTGGTAGGCCAGTGAAGAACAGATTACAGTAATAAAGGCAAGATATGATAAGGGTGTACATTAATATTTTGGTAGTTTCCAGGATGAGGAATGACCTGATCTTGGAAAATGTTGCAGAGATGAGAACAATAAGTTTTAGAGTGGGCCTCTGTGTGGAAAGAAAGAAGTTGAGGATGATATAGACCTAGAACTTAGGGAACAATAGAAAGGGAGATATTGTTAAGAGAGGGAGGAGAGGGTTTATTTTTAGGAAGCAGACATTAAAACAGGGGTGGCCGCCTGATAGGTGACACAAAAGTGGACATGAGGGGAGGAAAGTTGAGAAGTCTGAAGCGGTAAATCTGGGTATCTGCATACAGGTGATATTGTAGACCAAAGATGTTAATAAATTCACCCAAGATAGAAGTGGAAAGGGGACCTAAGGACAAAGCCTTGAGGGACAAGCACTGGAGGGGAGTCCAGAGTGGATGGAGCAGCAAGAGTGCCATGGAGGATAATGGACTAAAGGGTTTGTAGAAGGGGGTGGTTGACTAAGTGTTACATGCTGCCATAAGGTTGTGTTTGATCAGTATAGAGCCGAGGTTCCCAAATGCGGTCCTCAAGGCACCCTAATGGTTACAGGTTTTAAGTATATCCATGCTTGGCCACAGGTGGCTTAATTAGTACCTCAGTCAGTTTGATTTAACAATCTGTGCTGAACCTTGGAAATACTTATACCCTGGACTGTTAGGGTGTCTTGAGGACAGTGTTTGGGAACCTCTAGTATAGTGCTAAGTCTGATTAACTTTAAGGAAGAAAAGCAATACTTTAAATGTACAACTGTTCAGGCCGCTGTGACCGCTAAGCGTGTGTGTGCAAAACCTTTATCAAATACGTACACTTTGCGTAAGCACGCCGTCACGCTGTAAGCACAAAGTAGCTACACGTGCGGCAGAATACACTTTATAACCCCTAACAGGAAAGGAATGCGACACCAATTGTATATGTAATGTTGAGGTCCAACCCAGCAACAACTATTTACTCAAAAGGGGGGTTACAACAGTAATACAATCACATAAGAGAATAGGCTACAATCAATGGATAATATACGTTTGTTCGCCAGCGCCACCCGGTCCCGAGTCAATCTGGATAGATGACCTTCAGAGAATGTGTCTGACCGGCCAGGAGGCTTGGTTTTTATACATTAGTCCAAATCATGAAACAATAGAAACTGTAATCTCTTCACCCATAGGTCAAAGGGCTGGTCATTTACAGTACAGGAGGGGTCATAGGTCGGTTTGAATAGGTGGGCGATGCCTGGTCCAGGTGCACTTGCAGATGTTCTCCACTAGGTTCCCGCCGAATATCAAGAGTACAGTAAATACAGTGTAATATTAATATTCTATTCCTGCGCATAGATATGGGCAGGAGCGTGCTATCTTCTGCAAACTACTACCGGAATATTGCTCTTAAAATACTGTACAGCTGGATACCAAACACCACCTCCTAACCTAATTCTGTCCCCTCATATCCTGTAAAGTCAAATCCCTCTGTTGTACCTTTGAAGCAAATGTAACTTGTTGGTGTGGTGCATGTGGGCTATGTGTAAATTATGTGCTATGTGGATTAAATATGAGCTATGTCTTTGTGGCTTTTCCATGCGAATGCATATGCTACCGTAATTACTCATACCACGCGCTAATATGCAGGACCTCGTGAGCCAATATACGCAACGTGCGAGTATGCGCACGCACGGCAGAACAAGTACGCACACGGAGGCCACTTGTGTGGAGTTTATATGTGATGCGTGTGACCATAATATTTTCGACTTTGACAATAGAGGACACTTGGGGTTAGCAGAGAGGACAATTCTTTCACACAGTCCCTAACTCACCCATGCAGCTCCCCTAGAAGCATTCTAGGGACAAGGTATGATCATTTTGGTAGGAGATTTATTTTGATCACTGAATCCTCCTGTCCAAAATAAACCAGTTGTGGCAGCTCTTGAGATTTGAGTGTATGATTTAATGTGTTTCCCAAATAATATTTGTACACATGCTCATTTTTTTGATCTATGTGATATCTAAGCTGAGTATTTCAGAGAGGCGCCATTTATTTGCAAATGTTTGTTAGTTATTGAACCATTTGTTCAGGATCAGTAAGGTTTATGACTTAGAATTTTTTTAGTGGTTTTCTCAGTTTGACATTCTAAACTGAAGTTAGGAAGAGAGATCAATTCTGAATTTGCAACCGTTGCTATGAAAGTATATCAGCAATTGCCCTATAAGCACCAGCATTGTCAGTACCGACCACACAGAGACTGTGTAAACGTTATCCATTCTGGAAAAACAATTTCACACAAGTGGGGTAAAACGCTATTTAGTGTACCCACAGGGAATCGTCTTTTATGTTTGTCTAGTCCTATATGTTAAATGTTTGTGAGTTATATACCGGTATATATACATTAACCCCCCTTTTTTAACTCATTATTTATAAATAAAATATATATTTTGAATCAACTTTGTTTGTTTTTATATTCTTATATTCATATACTTAAGGCTGATTCATATACACGTGTTTTTAATATAGTAATTTCTAGCTAATACAAGCTGAGGGAGCGCTGAACTATCTATACCTTTACATTTATACATCCTTCTCATAAGTGGTGTTCTGTAGTACACCCACTTACAGTTCTACAGCAGCTACCAGCTTGTTAGGTTGCTTGGGGAACTAGCACAGTTCTTTCATAACCACCCTTACACGTGTCATGTTGCATACATAAAATGAGTGTCTCCATTAAAATTTAGGGCAGAACACCCTATTTAATTGACCTTTAATTTGGAGAGTTACCGTAGATGACTCTCAATGTTTGTTTTCTTTATATTAAATCAAAGCTTTCGCCTTCATCCACTAGGGGACACTGGAGAGCAGTTACAAAGGGGATATAGTAGGCAGTAACTGGGAGCTGGCACTTTAAAACTTTAACAATGTGGCTAGCTCCTCCCCTACTATGTCCCCTCCTCCAAGCCAGTCTTTATTTTGTGCCCAAGGGAGCTGGTCACTCTTGGGATTACTCCTGAAGATTTTTTTATTTTAAATATTTTTCTCTTCCGTCCTAGAGGATGCTGGGGACTCCGTAAGGACCATGGGGTATAGACGGGCTCCGCAGGAGACATGGGCACCTAAAAGAACTTTATAGTATGGTGTGCACTGGCTCCTCCCTCTATGCCCCTCCTCCAGACCTCAGTTAGAGCTTGTGCCCAGAGGAGATAGAGTGCATTACAGGGAGCTCTCCTGAGTTTTCTGTAAAAATAATTTTGTTAGGTTTTTTATTTTCAGGGAGCTCTGCTGGCAACAGACTCCCTGCATCGTGGGACTGAGGGGAGAGAAGCAGACCCACTTCTTAAAGAGTTAAGGGCTCTGCTTCTTAGGCTACTGGACACCATTAGCTCCAGAGGGAGTCGGAACACAGGTCTCACCCTGGGGTTCGTCCCGGAGCCGCGCCGCCATCCTCCTCATAGATGCCGGAAAAAAGAAGCCGGGTGAGTATGTCAGACATAAGAAGACATCAGGCGGCAGAAGACTTCAGATCTTCATGAGGTAAGCGCGCAGCTTCCATTGCTCCCACACTTACACACACACACATGGCACTGATGGGTGCAGGGCGCAGGGGGGGGGGGGGGGGGCGCGCCCTGGGCAGCAATAAACCTCGTTTTAGGCAAAAAAAAAGTATGTAGTTAGGCTGCGGAGGCAGTAAACTACGGATCCCCGCCATTTTTTCTTTCAAATTCACGAGTGGGACCGAAGCCTGCCGCGCGAGGGGGCAGAGCTTGATCCCTCAGCACTAACCAGCGCCATTTTCTCCACAGAGGCTGCAGAGAATGCTGGCTCCCCGGACTCTCCCCTGCTGAGCATCAGAGGGCTGAAAAAAAGAGAGGGGGGCACATAATTAAGGCGCAGTGAGTGGGGAAATCTATATACATTTATATATATAAAAGTGCTATCTGGGTTTTTTTTTCCCCTGGGTTAGTTGGCGCTGGTGTGTGCTGGCATACTCTCTCTCTGTCTCTCCAAAGGGCCTTCTTTAGGGAATTGTCCCCTTATAGTTATATCCCAGTGTGTGTGGGGTGTCGGTACGTGTGTCGGCATGTCTGAAACGGAAGGCTTATCCAAAGAGGAGGTGGAACGGATGAGCGGTGCCGACTCAGGATTGGATGGATATGTGGCATATGTTAAATGCTAGTGTAGCTTCACTGCATAAAAGACTGGACAAAGCAGAGTCCAGTGCGTCGGCAGGTAATCAATCTACGGATTATACCGACTCACAGGACCCGTCGGGGTCTCAGAAACGTCCCTTCTCACAAATAAGGGACACAGATACCGACACGGACTCTGATTCCAGTGTCGACTATGATGAAGCAAGATTGCACCCCAGGGTGACAAAAAGTATTCAGTGCATGATTATTGCAATAAAAGATGTGTTACATATCACTGATGAGCCCTCGGTGCCCGACACGAGGATACACATGTTTAAGGGAAAGAAACAAGTTATAAACTTTCCTCCTTCCCATGAAATTAATGAGTTATGTGAAAAAGCATGGGAAACTCCAGATAAGAAACTGCAGATTCCCAAAAGGGTTCTTATGGCGTACCCTTTCCCTACACAGGACAGGGTACGTTGGGAATCCTCTCCCACAGTGGACAAAGCCTTAACACGCCTTTCCAAGAAGGTGGCGCTACCGTCCCCTGACACAGCGGCCCTCAAGCATCCTGCGGACCGCAGGCAAGAGACTACACTAAAGTCTATCTACACTCATACTGGTACTTTGCTTAGACCGGCAATTGCGTCGGCATAGGTATGTAGTGCAGTAGCAGCTTGGACGGATACACTGTCAGCTGACCTTGATACCCTAGATAGGGATACAATTTTGTTAACATTAGCTCATATTAAGGACGCAGTCTTATATATGAGGGACGCTCAAAGAGATATTGGTTTACTGGGTTCAAGAGCCAATGCTATGGCTATTTCGGCAAGAAGAGCCTTATGGATCCGCCAATGGACGGGGGGATGCAGACTCAAAAAGGCATATGGAGGTTTTACCTTACAAAAGTGATGTATTGTTTGGGGACGGCCTCGCGGACCTGATCTCTACAGCTACCGCGGGTAAGTCGACCTTTTTACCTTTTGTTCCCCAACAGCAAAAGAAACCCCCACAATATCAGATGCAGTCCTTTCGGTCGCATAGATCCAGAAGAGGTCGGGGCTCCTCTTTCCTCGCCAGAGGTAAGGGTAGAGGCAAGAGGACACCTGCTGCGGCTGGTTCCCAAGAGCAGAAGTCCTCCCCGGCTTCCGCTAAGTCTACCGCATGACGCTGGGGCTTCCTTGCGGGAGTCCGCACAGGTGGGGCACGCCTTCCACTATTCAGCCAAGTCTGGGTTCAGTCAGACGTGGACCCTTGGGTGATAGAAATAGTCTCCCAGGGCTACAAGCTGGAATTTGAAGAGGTGCCCCCACGCCGATTTTTCAAGACGGCCTTACCAGATTCTACCCCAAAGCGGGAAGTAGTGCTAGCTGCAATTTAAATGCTGTGTCAACAGCGAGTGATTATCAGGGTTCCCCTGAGCCAACAGGGAAAAGGGTATTATTCAACCCTATTTGTGGTTCCGAAGCCGGATGGTTCGGTAAGGCCCATTTTAAACCTAAAATCCCTGAACCTGTACCTGAAAAGATTCAAATTCAAGATGGAATCGCTCCGAGCGGTGATAGCCTGCCTGGAAGGGGGGGATTTTATGGTGTCACTGGACATAAAGGATGCTTACCTTCATGTCCCCATATATCCCTCTCATCAGGAGTACCTGAGATTCGCGGTACAGGATTGTCATTATCAGTTTCAGACGTTGCCGTTTGGGCTGTCCACGGCCCCGAGGATTTTCACCAAGATAATGGCGGAAATGATGGTGATCCTGCGCAAGCGAGGAGTCACAATTATCCCATACTTGGACGATCTCCTGATAAAAGCGAGATCAAGAGAGCAATTACTGGAGAACGTGTCACTCTCTGAGAGTGCTTCAACAACATGGGTGGATTCTCAATCTACCAAAGTCACAGTTGGTTCCGACAACTCGACTACCGTTCCTAGGCATGATACTGGACACGGAACAAAAGAAAGTTTTCCTTCCGTTGGAAAAAGTCCAGGACCTCCAGAACATGGTCCGAGAACTACTAAAGCCGAAAAGAGTGTCAGCTCATCAATGCACTCGGGTTCTGGGGAAAATGGTGGCAACTTACGAGGCCATTCCCTTCGGCAAGTTCCATGCAAGGACGTTTCAATGGGATCTTCTGGACAAATGGTCCGGGTCCCATCTACAATTACATAAAAAAATAACACTGTCCCCCAGGGCCAGGGTGTCTCTTCTATGGTGGCTACAAAGTGCTCACCTTCTAGAGGGTCGCAGGTTCGGCATTCAGGACTGGATCCTGGTAACCACGGACGCGAGCCTCCGAGGATGGGGAGCAGTCACCCAAGGAAGAAATTTTCAGGGACTATGGTCAGACCAGGAGTCCTGTCTACACATCAACGTGTTGGAGCTAAGGTCCATATACAACGGCCTTCGACAAGCGGAGAATCTTCTTCGCAACCTACCGGTTCTGATTCAATCAGACAATGTCACAGCAGTAGCTCATGTGAACCGCCAAGGCGGGACAAGAAGCAGTGTCGCGATGGCGGAAGCCACCAGGATTCTTCGCTGGGCGGAAAATCACGTAAGCGCTCTGTCAGCTGTCTTCATTCCGGGAGTGGACAACTGGGAAGCAGACTTCCTCAGCAGACACGATCTCCATCCAGGAGAGTGGGGACTTCATCAAGAAGTCTTTGCAGAGATAACTGGTCTCTGGGGAGTTCCTCAAATAGACATGATGGCGTCACGCCTCAACAAGAAGCTTTGGAGGTATTGTGCCAGGTCCCGGGACCCTCAGGCAATAGCAGTAGACGCTCTGGTAACGCCATGGGTGTTCCAGTCGGTCTGTGTTTCCTCCGCTTCCTCTCATCACAAAGTGTTGAGGATCATAAGACGAAAAAGAGTACAGACAATACTCATTGTTCCAGACTGGCCTCGAAGGGCCTGGTACTCAGATCTTCAGGAGATGCTCACAGAAGATCCTTGGCCTCTTCCTCTAAGAGAGGACCTGTTACAGCAGGGGCCCTGTCTGTTCCAAGACTTACCGCGGTTACGTTTGACGGCATGGCGGTTGAACGCCGGATCCTAGCGGAGAAGGGTATTCCGGAGGAGGTCATACCTACTCTAATAAAGGCTAGGAAGGAGGTGACGCCAAAACATTATCACCGTATCTGGCGGAAATATGTCTCTTGGTGTGAAACCAAGAATGCTCCTACGGAAGATTTCCATCTGGGTCGTTTTCTCCACTTCCTACAGACAGGAGTGGATATGGGCCTAAAGTTAGGCTCTGTTAAAGTACAGATTTCAGCTTTGTCAATATTCTTTTAGAAGGAATTGGCTTTTCTTCCAGAAGTCCAGACTTTTGTAAAAGGAGTACTGCACATCCAGCCTCCTTTTGTGGCACCATGGGACCTGAACGTGGTGTTGCAGTTCCTTAAATCACACTGGTTTGAACCCCTTAAAACGGTGGAGTTCAAATTTCTCACCTGGAAGGTGGTCATGTTGTTAGCCTTGGCATCTGCGAGGCATGTGTCAGAATTGGCGGCCTTGTCTTACAAGAGCCCTTACTTGATTTTTCATGTGGATAGAGCGGAATTGAGGACTCGTCCTCAATTTTTACCCAAGGTGGTGTCTTCATTTCATATGAACCAACCTATAGTGGTGCCTGTGGCTATGAGTGACTTGGAGGATTCCATGTCCCTGGATGTAGTCAGGGCCTTAAAAATGTATGTAGCCAGGACGGCTAGAATTAGGAAAACAGATGCATTGTTTGTCCTGTATGCTGCCAATAAGATTGGCGCGCCTGCTTCGAAGCAGATTATTGCTCGCTGGATCTGTAACACGATTCAGCAGGCTTATGTTACGGCTGGATTGCCGTTACCGCATTCAGTAAAGGCCCATTCCACTAGGAAGGTGGGCTCTTCTTGGGCGGCTGCCCGGGGCGTCTCGGCATTACAGCTTTGCCGAGCAGCAACTTGGTCGGGGTCAACACTTTTGCTAAATTCTACAAGTTTAATACCCTGGCTGATGAGGACCTAGCATTTGCTCAGTCGGTACTGCAGAGTCATCCGCACTCTCCTGCCCGATTGGGAGCTTTGGTATAAACCCCATGGTCCTTACGGAGTCCAAAAAGAATCTAGGCGCAGACTATCATTGGGGACCTCCTATGTAGCAATTTCTCCACTATTCTGACTACACTGCAGCCTCAAAAAGGAGATCACTGATGCTCCAAAAAAGTTTTTCCAAGCTTACAAAATAATTGAAGCGCTGCGTAGTCAGAATATCTATTTTTATGAATTTATTGTCACATACAAACAATTATACATACAACAAACAAATGTACACACGGCCGGTGCTAAAATTAATAAAAAGAACCAAGTAACCTCGGTCTCAATTCATAATACACAATCCTAAGCTTTTAGTATCCAATACCATACAATTATCTCAGTTCCAAACGATGTTCATAGAACAATCAATAGATAATTAATAAAACACAGAAATATATATTAGCAATTGATTAGTATAAGTCCTTAATACTACTAATGAAATATTGATGAAATAGATCAGCCATTGATTAGTAAGAGTCTTTAGTGAATAGTTTAGTAATCAGCAACTATTTTCAATCAAAACTCAGTCCACAGCTGTTAGTAAGGTTTTATCACATGCAAAACTGGTTGCTTTAATCACGGCTCCATCCACAGCTGTTAGTAAAATTTTACATGCATAGCTAGATGTTTAGTTGTTAAGATAGCCAGTGGTGTCCATACTAAAAATTGCAATAATATATTGTGATCACAATCAATATTTCTCCTATGTCCTGAAGTTGTTATGCATAAAAAGCACCCATAACTGAGCATACCGCCATTTAGCATTAGGAGAAATTCACTCTATTCCGGGCATTACCGCCTCTGTCGGCTTACTGTTTAGTTGTCTCCCCCGTGCACCTGCAGCTGGTGCTGGTTAAGCTTCCTTCTCAGGGTTCCGCCGCACCAGAGGTCCGCTCGTTAAATGTCCCGTTTGAGTGTATAGGTACCGGATCCGTGTAGCAGATAAACTCAATGCGTTTCCCCGCCTTTAGAATCGGCGGCTTCCTCAGGAGTAATAATCATTTATTGGTGCGGCGGAACCCCGAGAAGGAAGGTTAACCAGCACCAGCTGCAGGTGCACGGGGGAGACAACTAAACAGTAAGCCGACAGAGGCGGTAATGCCCGGAATAGAGTGAATTTCTCCTAATGCTAAATGGCGGTATGCTCAGTTATGGGTGCTTTCTATGCATAACAACTTCAGGACATAGGAGAAATATTGATTGTGATCACAATATATTATTGCAATTTTTAGTATGGACACCACTGGCTATCTTAACAACTAAACATCTAGCTATGCATGTAAAATTCTACTAACAGCTGTGGATGGAGCCGTGATTAAAGCAACCAGTTTTGCATGTGATAAAACCTTACTAACAGCTGTGGACTGAGTTTTGATTGAAAATAGTTGCTGATTACTAAACTATTCACTAAAGACTCTTACTAATCAATGGCTGATCTATTTCATCAATATTTCATTAGTAGTATTAAGGACTTATACTAATCAATTGCTAATATATATTTCTGTGTTTTATTAATTATCTATTGATTTGTTCTATGAACATCGTTTGGAACTGAGATAATTGTATGGTATTGGATACTAAAAGCTTAGGATTGTGTATTATGAATTGAGACCGAGGTTACTTGGTTCTTTTTATTAATTTTAGCACCGGCCGTGTGTACATTTGTTTGTTGTATGTATAATTGTTTGTATGTGACAATAAATTCATAAAAATAGATATTCTGACTACGCAGCGCTTCAATTATTTTGTGTCCTTACGGAGTCCCCAGCATCCTCTAGGACGTAAGAGAAAATAAGATTTTAAACCTACCGGTAAATCTTTTTCTCCTAGTCCGTAGAGGATGCTGGGCGCCCGTCCCAGTGCGGAAAATCTGCAAGACTTGTATATAGTTATTGCTTACATAAGGGTTATGTTACAGTTAGAATCGGTCTTGGACCGATACTGTTGTTTGTTCATACTGTTAACTGGTTAGGTGTATTCCAGGTTATATGGTATGATTGGTGTGGGCTGGTATGAATCTTGCCCTTAGATTAACAAAATCCTTTCCTCGTATTGTCCATCTCCTCTGGGCACAGGTCTCTGAGGTCTGGAGGCGGGGCATAGAGGGAGGAGCCAGTGCACACCATACTAGAAAGTTCTTTTAGGTGCCCATGTCTCCTGTGGAGCCCGTCTATACCCCATGATCCTTACGGAGTCCCCAGCATCCTCTACGGACTAGGAGAAAAAGATTTACCGGTAGGTTTAAAATCTTATTTTTTTTCTTTCTTCACAGACTGGCAGTACTGCCTCTGCCAGTCTGCACCGCGGGAGCCCATCGCAGCTGCGTGCGGCTTGGGCTGGTTCCCCGGCTGAAGAGGCACTGGCTCTCTGGAGATGGCTGGACACCGCTGCATGTGGCGCGTGTCGAAGCCACTCCGTCAGCACACAAGACGGCAGCACGGCAGAGATAAGTATTAACCCCCGGCCGCGGCTCACTTTGCCGGCAGGGGATGCAGGGTTTTCCCCGCTACGATTACCGCTGGCGCCTTTGCAGTTTGAATTGGGTGCCATAATGGGGGGGGGGGGCAGAGCTTAATCCCAATATGGGCTCTCGGCTCCCAACAGCCCCGGCGGCTCAGCGCGAGTTGGTGGCCGTTTTCACACTGCTGCACGGAGGTTCAGCAGCTTCATCTGGACACAGCAGTTGCAGCGGGGTGTTTTGTGGGGCACTAAAGGATCGTGTGAGGCACCTATAGTTTATTGAATGTGCCTGACACTGCACAGGGCTCAAAGGGCTGGTGTGGCTGGTCTCCTCTGCTGCTCCCCTCCCTCTCCTTCTGCCTGATACTCTGTGTGTGTGTATTTGTGTGTGTGGCTGGGTGACAGGCTGCCATGGTTGGAAAAGGTTCCAAAGCTGCACAAAAAGTTTTTCAATGTCAGAAATGTTCTGCAAAGTTCATTCAGTCTGAGAATTCCCTGTTATGTGAGGATTGTGGGCACTCCTGTTTGGACAACACAGCTTACAGAAGTTATGTCACTGTTAACTATGGAACTGAGGGCTTCTCGGGAAGATAGAGAGGCGGCCCGGTTCCAACAGCTTGTCCCGATGCCTGAGCCGGAACCAGCATGGGCTCTGTCCCTGGCAAAATTAGTTGAAGGGCTCTCTAGGGCTGTGCTCCCTTCCCAGGCCCCGTCCTTAACTTCCCCTCCACAGGTTTCAAAAAAGAGGTTGCTAGCCTCAGTGTTACATGACTCTGACGATGATATGCCTCTATTGGAAGAGGTGGTGGTAGATGTACAGGATACTGATGATGATCAGGTGTATGAGGACTCTGAACCAGTAGCTCAGGGTATTGAGGTGCTTATAACAGCTATTCGCTCAGTATTACAGGTGGAGGAGACGGAACATGATGCCTTACGTCTTTCAAGGTTTGGCACCAACCAAAAACTGCCGCTGACCTTTCCAGTTTCGGAGGAGCTGGATGCGCTCATGACGACAGCTTGGAAACATCCGGATGCAAAATTTCAGGTATCAAAGAAAATTTTGTCTTCCTATCCTTTTCCCGCAGAAAGCGTTATGAGACCTCTCCGATTGTGGATCCTTCGGTGTCTCGTCTGTCCAAGAAAACGGTTCTGCCGGTTCCTGGAGAGACTTCGCTGAAGGAAGCGTCTGATAGGAAGTTGGAAACCACCTTGAAGACTATTTACTCGGCAGCGGGGGTTTTACATCGCCCGGCGCAGGTAGGTTGTTGGGTCAACAAGGCTATGGAAGCTTGGGCGGAACAATTGTCCTCAGGACTACGTGACTATTTACCTCCGGATCAGCTGATACCATTGGCGGAGCACATTCGCGAATCAGCCCTTTCTCTTTGCGAGGCTTCCAAGGACATCTGTATCCTCGGAGCCAGGATTTCAGCTTTGGCAATTTCGGCCCGTAGAGCTCTCTGGCTACGACAGTGGCAGGCGGATGCTGAATCCAAGAGGGCAGCAGAAGCGTTGCCCTTTACGGGAGAGGTCCTATTCGGAAAGGTTCTGGATGCTTGGATTTCTCAGGCCACTGGAGGTAAGTCAACTTATCTTCCCTCTGCTGCTCCAACCTCTCAGAGGCCCTATACGGGTCCTTCCTTTCGTGCCCCTTCCAGGCTTCGAGGCCAGGGGCGGAGCTTCCGTCTCCTGTGGCCATAGAGGTAGGGGCAGAGGTTCCACAGCCTCAACCCAGCCAGAGGTTAAGTCCTCTACCACTCCCACCGCATGACGTGCTTCCCTCCCACCTGGGGGACCACAGGATGGGGAGCTCGTCTGTGAGATTTCAGGAAAGCCTGGGTTCACTCCTGTCCAGAAGCTTGGGTCAGGGATTTCATCACTTGTGGTTACAGGCTCGATTTTCAAACCCGACCGCCTCTGTGTTTCTTCACCACGGGTTTGCCAGTTTCCGACGACAGAAGAGTCGCCTTGCAGGCAGCAGTCCAGAAGCTTCTGTCCGCAAAGGTACTGATCCCTGTTCCCTCTCATCATCAGAAAAAGGGCTATTACTCAAGCCTGTTTCTCGTACCGAGGCCGGACGGCTCGGTCAGGCCAATTCTGAACTTAAAGGATTTCAATAAGTTTTTGAGGATATTCAAGTTCAAGATGGAGTCCCTTCGGTCTGTTATTGCGGGGTTGGAGCAAAACAAGTTTCTGGCATCCTTGGACATCAAAGATGCATACTTACATGTTCCCGTTTGGCCTCCTCATCAGGCTTTTCTCCGATTTGTGATACAGGACGCTCATTTCCAGTTCCAGGCCCTTCCGTTCAGTCTCTCTTCTGCTCCCAGAGTGTTAGCAAAGGTCATGGCAGTCATGATGGGCCTACTTCGGAAGCAGGGTGTGACGATTGTCCCCTATCTGGACGATCTGCTGCTGAAGACGCACTCTGCAGACCTGTTGCTTCAGAATATCCGGATAACCCAGGATCTTCTGATTCGGCACGGGTGGATCCTGAACTTCCCGAAGTCTCAATTATGCCCCTCACAACGGTTGCTGTTCTTGGGGATGATTCTCGACACGGCCCGTCAGAAGGTTTTTCTTCCTCAGGACAATATCCTCTCTCTTCAGACGTTGGTGAGGTCGGTACTTCGACACCGTCGGGTATCTGTGTATTTGCCTCCTGGGGAAGATGGTAGCGGTGTTCGAAGCTCTTCCATAAGGACAGTTCCACTCTCGACCCTTCCAACGGTGTCTTCTACATCAGTGGTCAGGGTCTCATCTATTTCTTCATCAGCGGGTGACGTCTACAAAAGCACGGTCGTCTCTCCTCTGGTGGCTCAATTCGACTCATCTGTTGGAAGGAAGGCGGTTCGGCGTTTGGGATTGGACTCTCCTTACCACAGACGCAAGTCTGCGAGGTTGGGGGGTGGTGACCCTGGAACGACTGTTTCAGGGACGCTGGTCGATGCACGAATCCGCTCTCCCCATAAACATTCTCGAGCTACGGGCGGTGTACAGCACCCTACTTCAGGCACATCACCTGCTTCGCGGTCAGGCAGTCAGAGTTCAGTTCGACAACGCCACGACGGTAGCGTACATCAACAGTCAGGGCGGCACTCGCAGCCGTGCGGCGATGAGGGAGGTCACCAACATCCTCTTCTGGGCAGAGGAAAATGCTCTGTCCATGTCGGCGATATTCATTCCAGGAGTGGGCAATTGGGAAGCCGATTATCTCAGCCACCAGGACATGCAGTGGTCACTCAATCCCCAGGTGTTTTGTCAGCTGGTCCGCCAGTGGGGAAGACCACAGATCGACCTCATGGCGTCCCGCCTGAACCATTAACTGCCTCTTTACTACTCTTGGACGCGGGACCCGGCGGCGGCCGTGGATGCCCTCACGGCTCCTTGAAACCTCCGGTCGTTTACCTCTTTCCTTTTTTCCCGTTGCTGCCTCGGGTTCTGCAACGCATCAAGAGAGAAGACGCGCTGGTCCTCCTGGTGGCTTTTGATTGGCCGCGCAGGACTTGGTACTCTGCCCTACAGCTGTTCTCAGTAGTGGAGCCTTGGCCCCTGTGGGACGATCTACTACAGCAGGGTCCTTTTCTTTATCCAGACTTACGCAGGCTACGTTTGACGGCGTGGCTGTTGAGAAGGCCATTTTGAGAAAGAAGGGGATTCCTTGTACGGTTATACCTACTATGCTCCATGATCGGAAGTCAGTCCCATTGTCTCACTACTACCGCATTTGGAAGGCTTATGTGGCCTGGTGTGAGTGTCTGGAGGTTCCCCTTCAGTTTTTCACTTAGCCTGCCTTCTCAGTTTTCTGCAGGCGGGTCTCTTGGCAGGGCTAAGACTGGGTTCACTTAAGGTTCAGGTCTCTGCTCTTTCGGTTTTCTTCCAAAGGAAATTAGCCTTGCTACCGGAAGTTCAGACCTTCTTTCAGGGGGTTCTCCGAATACAACCTCCCTTTCGCCCTCCGACAGCACCATGGGACCTCAACCTGGTCCTTTCTTTTCTGCAGTCTCCGTTATTTGAGCCTCTGGAGTCGGTGGAGATTAAATATCTCACCTGGAAAGGTGGGCCTTCTGGCTTCTGGCTTCGGCCAGATGGGTGTCGAAACTTGGGGCTCTCTCTTGTTGACCTCCTTACCTGGCATTTCATGAGGATAGGGCTGAGCTTCGTACTCGCATGTCTTTTCTCCCAAAGGTGGTGTCCGATTTTCACATCAATCAGCCACTTTTGATTCCGGCTCTCTCTGCGGATTCACCGGATTCGAGATCTTTGGATGTTGTCAGGGCGCTCAGAATCTATGTGGATAGGACTTCGGCTGTTCGGAAGTCTGACTCCTTATTTGTTCTGTACAATGCTGCCCGGCGTGGATGGCCGGCTTCTAAGCAGACGTTGTCCCGATGGATTCGGCTGACCATCAGACAAGCTTATTTGGTGGCTTCTCAAGAGCATCGGTCTTCCATTTCTGCACTCTACGCGCTCTGTGGGTCCCTCGTGGGCGGCCGCCCGCGGGGTTTCCATGACTACTTTATGTCGGGCTGCCACTTGGTCGGGCCGACATATGTTTGTCAAGTTTTTTACAGATTTTACACTTTTGCGGCTTCTGCATCACAGTTTGGCCGGGTGGTTTTGCAGGACTCTCAGCGCTCTTCCGCCTGTCTTGGGAGCTCTGGGGCGTCCCCTTTGTAACTGCCCTCCAGTGTCCCCTAGTGGATGAAGGAGAAATCAGGATTTTGGTACTTACCGATAAATCCCTTTCTCTGATTCCACAGGGGACACTGGACGCCCACCCAGCGCTGTTTCCTCCTTCACTTCACGGTTTGCATGTCACTGAGTGACTGCTTGTTTGTTCAGGTTAACCTTTCTCTATGGTTATAGGGTTCCAGGTTTACTTGGTGTTATCCTGTTTTACATGGCTTAGTTAACCTCTATTTTAACGTTGGTCTCTTCCAGCTCTCCTCGGGCACGGTTTTAGGTAGACTGGCTTGGAGGGGGAACATAGTAGGGGAGGAGCTAGCTACATTGTTAAAGTTTTAAAGTGCCAGCTCCCAGTTACTGCATACTATATCCCCTTTGTAACTGCTCTCCAGTGTCTCCTGTGGAATCGGAGAAAGGGATTTATCAGTAAATACCAAAATCCTGATTTTCCTCAGCACGACAAGCAGGTGGGCAGCTAATGAATACCGTTAGTCATAGGTGATATATATAATTTCAAGGTCTTATATTAACAAAAGATGTTGGTCTTAGTCATACTAACCCACGTATAACACAGTCCTTCAATATAGCATTGACTAGAACATTGGAAGATGTAACAATTCAAGTGTTTTTTTTTTCTTTCCTACCAATTCTTGCTCTTATTGTTCCACCAACAGCTTTTGTACAGCGTTATGCTATAGAAATATGCTCTACACCTGTCATATTTATTGCAATATTGGATTATACTCTTTGAGCAAAATATGAAGTCATCAGAACTGTATTATGTTGGTATAATATGCTCAAAGATTAATACTTGTGGCTACAGCAATGCAGCATGCTACAACACGGCTTGCTCAATGGCCGCTCTCACATCCTCACGCCTTGGCTATCTCTGCCTCACCTACTTCCTGACACCAGGCCACCTTCCACTTGCTTGTACCTCATGTCACCTGTCTGTCTCCGTCTTCCCCTAGATTGTAAGCTCCTTGGAACAAGGCCCTCTCCCCTCCTGTTCTCACAGCCCTCTTCTCATGCACTTCAATTACAGCGCTCTCCTACTCAGTGACTGTCTATACCGCATTTCCTCCTGCTCGTGACTGTTCATCTCTTCCAACGACAGTACGCCGATTACTTCTCTGCTTCCTGACATCTCAGCTGTATTGTGTTCTGAGAACTGTGCTGCTAATTGTTACCTGTGCTCTGTTTTTAGTTTTCTGTGATGTTAAGTTCTATATATCCTGTGTTGTTCTAATGTGTGTTGTATGTACGGCGCTGCAAAACACTTGTGGCGCCTTATAATTAAGTTGTAACAATAATAATGGCATGCTAGGCTGCGACTAATGGAGTGATCGCCAAGTGAGCACAGTTGCAGCCTAGCACGCCATGCAACATGCCGCATCGCAGTAAGAGGGGCATGGCTACATCTGCATGTCGCCCTTTTCCCAAATACCTGAATGTGCTACCGTGCCACAAGAGTTAATGATTCAATAATTCAGAAATATGATAACGCAGAAATTTTGCAAAGGTGAGTGCAGAGATAGCGGTTTACTTTCACCAAATTCATAGGCTTACCATACAATGCCCTTAAGCCATGGCAGGTTCTGTGGCTGATTAAAACTAGGTAAAATGCAGGCTTTATAACCTGTGTAATTCATTAGTGTCCCGTTTTAAAGGGTGTGTAGGGTAAGCATACACATTAAGGTTCAGTGAAAGGCCAAAACGATCTGGAACGAACAAGAAACCCTGGGAACCAAATGGTTAATATGACAAAATAGTATTTTCCCTTTCCTCTGGGGGACACTGGAACAATTGGGTATAGGAGCGCGGGTCAAAGGGTCACCATAAAGATGCAGTTTATCTGGGAAGTATGATTCTACAAGCAGTAGTCACCCTTTTCTGTTACACCATGCAGGAGGGCAGGGCAAACGTTGGCTAAGGCAGCCCATGTTGAGGCATCGGGAAACCATAGGGAGCTGGTCTATTAAGGTTGAGTTCGCTACTCGCGTGGAGAAGAGAGAGCAGCCAGCTGAGGCTGTGACATTTCTTAATAGTGGACATAGGTTTGAGGGCTAAAATCTGTATACAGTTTCGCTTCCCCTCTCTTTCTATGCCAAAGGGACTAATGGAAAATTGTGTACATGTTTACTGTATTTCTATGTTTTTTACATGTTTACAACTGTTCATTTATATTATTATTTTCTCTAACGTCCTAGTGGATGCTGGGGACTCCGTAAGGACCATGGGGAATAGACGGGCTCCGCAGGAGACTGGGCACTCTAAGAAAGATTTAGTACTACTGGTGTGCACTGGCTCCTCCCTCTATGCCCCTCCTCCAGACCTCAGTTAGAATCTGTGCCCGGACAGAGCTGGGTGCATTTTAGTGAGCTCTCCTGAGCTTGCTAATAAGAAAGTATTTTAGTTAGGTTTTTTATTTTCAGAGAGCTTCTGCTGGCAACAGACTCTCTGCTACGTGGGACTGAGGGGAGAGAAGCAAACCTACTAACTGCGGCTAGGTTGCGCTTCTTAGGCTACTGGACACCATTAGCTCCAGAGGGATCGAACACAGGAACTTAACCTTGGTCGTCCGTTCCCGGAGCCGCGCCGTCGTCCCCCTCGCAGAGCCAGAAGCCGGCGGGTTGAAGCAAGATGTCAAAATCGGCGGCAGAAGACTCCTGTCTTCATATGAAGTAGCGCACAGCACTGCAGCTGTGCGCCATTGCGCCCACACACTCCGGTCACTGTAGGGTGCAGGGCGCAGGGGGGGGGCGCCCTGGGCAACAATTAAGTACCTCCTGGCAAAGAAGCAGCATATATACAGCTGGGCACTGAAATATGCATGAGCCCCCGCCATTAATTTTACACAAAATCGCGGGACAGAAGCCCGCCGCCGAGGGGGCGGGGCCTTCTTCCTCAGCACTCACCAGCGCCATTTTCTCTCCACAGCTCCGCTGAGAGGAAGCTCCCCAGGCTCTCCCCTGCAGAATCACGGTAGAAAGAGGGTAAAAAGAGAGGGGGGGCACATAAATTTAGCGCATTAATCATATATACAGCAGCTACTGGGTAAACACTAAGTTACTGTGTGATTCCTGGGTTATATAGCACTGGGGTGTGTGCTGGCATACTCTCTCTCTGTCTCTCCAAAAGGCCTTGTGGGGGTCCTGTCCTCATATAGAGCATCCCCTGTGTGTGTGGTGTGTCGGTACGCTTGTATCGACATGTTTGACGAGGAGGGCTATGTGGAGGCAGAGCAGGTGCAGATGAATGACGTGTCTCCGCCGACACCTGATTGGATGGATATGTGGAAGGTGTTAAATAATAATGTAAACTCCTTGAATAAAAGGTTGGATAAAGCTGACACCTTGGGACAGTCGGGGTCTCAGCCCATGCCTGATCCTACAGCGCAGAGGCCGTCAGGGTCTCAGAAGCGCCCACTATCCCAAATTGTTGACACAGATATCGACACGGATTCTGACTCCAGTGTCGATGACGATGATGCAAAATTGCAGCCTAAAATGGCTAAAGCCATCCGCTACATGATTATAGCAATGAAGGATGTATTGCAAGAGGGTTTATATGTATGGGGAGAAAAAGCAAGAGGTGACTTTTCCCCCTTCACATGAGTTAAATGAGTTATGTGAAAAAGCGTGGGATTCCCCTGATAGGAAAGTGCTGATTTCCAAAAGGTTACTTATGGCGTACCCTTTCCCGCCAATGGACAGGATGCGCTGGGAATCCTCCCCTAGGGTAGACAAAGCTCTGACACGCTTATCTAAGAAGGTGGCCCTGCCGTCACAGGATACGGCCTCCCTAAAGGATCCTGCGGATAGGAAGCAGGAAAGTATCCTGAAGTCTGTCTATACACATTCAGGTACTCTACTGAGGTCTGCAATTGCGTCGGCCTGGATGTGTAGTGTTGTAGCAGCATGGACAGATAATCTGTCTGAGGAACTGGATACCTTAGACAAGGATACTATTTTGCTGACCCTGGGGCATATAAAAGACGCTGTCCTATATATGAGGGATGCCCAGAGGGACATTTGCCTACTGGGCTCTAGAATAAATGCAATGTCAATTTCTGCCAGAAGGGTCCTGTGGACTCTGCAATGGACAGGTGATGCCGACTCCAAAAAGCACATGGAGGTGTTACCTTACAAGGGTGAGGAATTGTTTGGGGACGGTCTCTCGGACCTAGTTTCCACAGCTACGGCTGGGAAGTCAAATTTTTTGCCATATATTCCCTCACAGCCAAAGAAAGCACCGTATTACCAAATGCAGTCCTTTCGATCACAAAGAAACAAGAAAGTCAGAGGTGCATCCTTTCTTGCCAGAGGCAGGGGTAGAGGAAAAAAGCTGCACCATACAGCTAGTTCCCAGGAACAGAAGTCCTCCTCGGCTTCCACTAAATCCACCGCATGAGGCTGGGGCTCCACAGGTGGAGCCAGGAGCGGTGGGGGCGCGTCTCCGAAATTTCAGCCACCAGTGGGTTCGCTCACGGGTGGATCCCTGGGCTATACAGATTGTGTCTCAGGGATACAAGCTGGAATTCGAAGTGATGCCCCCTCACCGTTACCTCAAATCGGCCCTGCCAGCTTCCCCCATGGAAAGGGAAGTAGTGTTAGCGGCAATTCACAAGTTATATCTCCAGCAGGTGGTGGTAAAGGTTCCCCTCCTTCAACAGGGAAGGGGATACTATTCCACAATGTTTGTGGTACCGAAACCGGACGGTTCGGTCAGACCCATATTGAATTTAAAGTCCCTGAACATTTATCTGAAAAGATTCAAGTTCAAAATGGAATCGCTCAGAGCGGTCATTGCAAGCCTGGAAGAGGGGGATTTTATGGTGTCTCTGGACATCAAGGATGCTTACTTGCATGTCCCCATTTATCCTCCTCATCAGGAGTACCTCAGATTTGTGGTACAGGACTGTCAAACCAATTCCAGACGTTGCCGTTTGGGCTCTCCACGGCACAGAGAATATTTACCAAGGTAATGGCGGAAATGATGGTGCTCCTGAGAAAGCAAGGAGTCACAATTATCCCATACTTGGACAATCTCCTAATAAAGGCGAGGTCCAGAGAGCAGTTGCTGATCAGCGTAGCACACTCTCAGGAAGTGTTGCAACAGCACGGCTGGATTCTGAATATCCCAAAGTCGCAGCTGATTCCTACGATGCGTCTGCCCTTTCTGGGCATGATTCTGGACACAGACCAGAAGAAGGTGTTTCTCCCGGCGGAGAAGGCTCAGGAACTCGTGACTCTAGTCAGAGACCTCTTAAAACCGAAACAGGTGTCAGTGCATCACTGCACGCGAGTCCTGGGAAAGATGGTGGCATCATACGAAGCCATTCCCTTCGGCAGGTTCCATGCGAGGATCTTTCAGTGGGATCTGTTGGACAAGTGGTCCGGATCGCATCTTCAGATGCATCGGCTGATCACCCTATCCCCCAGGGCCAGGGTGTCTCTTCTGTGGTGGCTGCAGAGTGCTCACCTTCTCGAGGGCCGCAGGTTCGGCATACAGGACTGGGTCCTGGTGACCACGGATGCGAGCCTCCGAGGATGGGGGGCAGTCACTCAGGGAAGAAACTTCCAAGGGTTGTGGTCAAGTCAGGAGGCTTGTCTGCACATAAATATCCTGGAACTAAGGGCCATATACAACGCCCTGAGTCAAGCGGAGCCTCTGCTTCGCAACCAACCGGTGCTGATTCAGTCAGACAACATCACCGCAATGGCTCATGTAAACCGCCAGGGCGGCACAAGAAACAGGGTGGCGATGGCAGAAGCCACCAGGATTCTTTGTTGGGCGGAGAATCACGTGCAAGCACTGTCAGCAGTGTTCATTCCGGGAGTGGACAACTGGGAAGCAGACTTCCTCAGCAGGCACAACCTCCACCCGGGAGAGTGAGGACTTCATCAAGAAGTCTTCACGCAGATTACAAATCGATGGGAACTGCCACAGGTGGACATGATGGCATCCCGCCTCAACAAAAAGCTAAAAAGGTATTGCCCCAGGTCAAGGGACCCTCAGGCGATAGCTGTGGACGCACTAGTGACACCGTGGGTGTTCCAGTCGGTCTATGTATTTCCTCCTCTTCCTCTCATACCCAAGGTGCTGAGAATCGTAAGAAAAAGAGGAGTGAGAACAATACTCATTGTTCCGGATTGGCCAAGAAGGACTTGGTACCCGGAACTGCAAGAAATGCTCACAGAGGACCCATGGCCTCTGCCTCTCAGACAGGACCTGTTGCAACAGGGGCCCTGTCTGTTCCAAGACTTACCGCGGCTGCGTTTGACGGCATGGCGGTTGAACGCCGGATCCTAGCGGAGAAAGGCATTCCGGATGAAGTTATTCCTACGCTGATAAAGGCTAGGAAGGACGTGACGGCAAAACACTATCACCGTATATGGCGAAAATATGTTGCCTGGTGTGAGGCCAGGAAGGCCCCTACAGAGGAATTCCAGCTGGGCCGGTTCCTGCACCTTCCTACAGTCTGGAGTGACTATGGGCTTGAAATTGGGGTCCATAAAGGTCCAGATTTCGGCCCTATCCATTTTCTTTCAAAAAGAACTGGCTTCTCTTCCTGAGGTTCAGACGTTTGTTAAGGGAGTGCTGCATATTCAGCCCCCTTTTGTGCCACCAGTGGCACCTTGGGATCTCAACGTGGTGTTGGGTTTCCTGAAATCCCACTGGTTTGAGCCACTTAAGACCGTGGAGCTAAAGTATCTCACGTGGAAGGTGGTCATGCTATTGGCCTTAGCTTCGGCTAGGCGTGTGTCAGAATTGGCGGCTTTGTCATGTAAAAGCCCCTATCTGGTTTTCCATGTGGACAGGGCAGAATTGCGGACTCGTCCACAATTTCTGCCGAAGGTGGTGTCATCTTTTCATTTGAACCAACCTATTGTGGTGCCTACGGCTACTCGTGACTTGGAGGATTCCAAGTTGCTTGATGTAGTCAGGGCTTTGAAGATTTATGTGGCCAGAACCGCTGAAGTCAGGAAAACGGACTCGCTGTTTATCCTGTATGCATCCAACAAGCTGGGTGCTCCTGCTTCAAAGCAAACTATTGCTCGCTGGATCTGTAACACGATTCAGCAGGCTCATTCTGCGGCTGGATTGCCGCATCCAAAATTGATAAAAGCCCATTCCACGAGGAAGGTGGGCTCTTCTTGGGCGGCTGCCCGAGGGGTCTCGGTATTACAGCTTTGACGAGCAGCTACTTGGTCGGGTTCAAACACTTTTGCAAAATTCTACAAGTTTGATACCCTGGCTGAGGAGGACCTTGTGTTTGCCCATTCGGTGCTGCAGTCATCCGCACTCTCCTGCCCGTTTGGGAGCTTTGGTATAATCCCCATGGTCCTTACGGAGTCCCCAGCATCCACTAGGACGTTAGAGAAAATAAGATTTTACTCACCGGTAAATCTATTTCTCGTAGTCCGTAGTGGATGCTGGGCGCCCGTCCCAAGTGCGGACTTTCTGCAATACGTGTATATAGTTATTGCTTAATAAAGGGTTATGTTATGTTGGCATCCGTGGTTGATGCTTTGTTGTTGTTCATACTGTTAACTGGGTATGTTATCACAAGTTATACGGTGTGATTGGTGTGGCTGGTATGAGTCTTACCCTGGATTCCAAAATCCTTTCCTTGTAATGTCAGCTCTTCCGGGCACAGTTTCCTTAACTGAGGTCTGGAGGAGGGGCATAGAGGGAGGAGCCAGTGCACACCAGTAGTACTAAATCTTTCTTTGAGTGCCCAGTCTCCTGCGGAGCCCGTCTATTCCCCATGGTCCTTACGGAGTCCCCAGCATCCACTACGGACTACGAGAAATAGATTTACCGGTGAGTAAAATCTTTTTTTTTTATTGTGAGGTGGTAAAACTAAATACCCATTACACTGCACCTAACCAGGTTGTACTAGTGGTCAATTGTGTAGATGTTTTACTAATGTTTCTCCTAACGTCCTAGTGGATACTGGGATGACATTAGTACCATGGGGTAAAGATCGGGTCCATTGAAGCCAGGCAATTTAAGAAATCATTAGTGTGTGCTGGCTCCTCCCCTCTATGCCCCTCCACCAGACTCTGTTTAGAAAAATGTATCCAAGGAGCCCGGTGCATTCCTCTGGAGCTCCAGGGAGTTTTCTTCAAAATTCTATTTAGTTTGTTTTTTTCAGGCAGCACTGGTTGGCAACCAGTCTGCCTGTGTCGTGGGCCTTAGGGGGGAAACCGAACCAACTTCCTATAGTTAATGGTTCGTATCCCCGCTGACGGGACACTAAGCTCCTGAGGCGCTTTTTCACATACCCCCAGGGTGTGCGCACATGCCACCACCCCTAACAGATGCTGAAGTCAGAAGATGCAGTGAGTGATTACAGCGGTGTCCCGGTTAACGGGTCCCCGATGGCAAATGGCAGCATTAGGGCACAGCGGTCACCGGGCTGCAGTGCCCGCTGTGGACACGAGACTGGTGCTAACACAAAGGGGTTATTAAGCTCCTTTTTTTACAGATTCTGTATTATACAGCCAGTATATGTAAGGGAGAGCATGCCATTGAGGGGGCGGGACTTCCCAGAGAGCGGGACTAGAGGCTGAAAGGCGCTAATTCCTGCTGCTGCTGCTGACAAACAGGCTGCATGTTGGAGCTGCTCCTCCACAGAACCCACTGAATCACCAATTGTACTGGTACCAGGGGGTTTTATAGAGAGGGAGGAGCATATAAATGGTGGTGACAATGCTGCTGTTAAAATTTTTTTTTATAATATATATACAGTGGGGATTGAAAGTTTTGGCACCCCAGGCAAAAATTAATTTTAATGTGCAAAAAGAAGCCAAGGAAAGATGGAAAAATCTCCAAAAAGGCATCAAATTACAGATTAGACATTCTTATAACATGTCAAAAAAAGTTTGATTTTATTTCCATCATTTACACTTTCAAAAGAACAGAAAACAAAAAATGGCATCTGCAAAAGTTTGGGCACCCTGCAGAGTTAATACCTTGTACTGCCCCCTTTGGCAAGTATCACAGCTTGTAAACGCTTTTTGTAGCCAGCCAAGAGTCTTTCAATTTTTGTTTGAGGTATCTTCGCCCATTCTTCCTTACAAAAGTCTTCCAGTTCTTTGAGATTCCTGGGCTGTCTGTGACGCAATGCTCTTTTAAGGTCTATCCATAGATTTTCAATTATGTTGAGGTCAGGAGATTGTGAAGGCCATGGCAAAACCTTCAGTTTACGCCTCTTGATGTAATCCACCGTGGATTTTGAGGTGTGTTTAGGATCATTATCCATTTGTAGAAGCCAGCCTCTCTTTAACTTTAGCTTTTTCACAGATGGCATCAAGTTAGCGTCCAAAATTTGCTGGAATCTTATTGAATCCATTTTTCCTTCTACTAGTGAAATGTTCCTTGTGCCACTGGCTGCAATACAACCCCAAAGCATGATTGATCCACCCCCATGCTTAACAGTTGGACAGAGGTTCTTTTCATTAAATTCTGTGCCCTTTCTTCTCCAAACGTACCTTTACTCATTGCGGCCCGAAAAGTTCTATTTTAACCTCATCGGTCCACAGAACTTTATTCCAAAATGCATCAGGCTTGTCTATATGTTCATTTGCAAACTTCAAACGCTGATTTTTGTGGTGAGGACGTAGAAGAGGTTTTCTTCTGATGACAATTCCATGAAGACCGTATTTGTACAAGTATCTCTTTATAGTGGAATAGTGTACCACAACTCCAGTGTCTGCCAGATCTTCCTGGAGGGATCGTGCAGTCAAACGTGGATTTTGACTTGCTTTTCTCACAATCCTGCGAGCTGTTCTGTCTGATATTTTTCTTGGTCTTCCAGATCTTGCATTAACTTCCACTGTTCCTGATGACTGCCATTTCTTAATTACATTCAGAGGATATGGGCATCTGATAACGCTTTGCTATCTTCTTATAGCCTTCTCCTGCTTTGTGAGCGTCAACTATTCTCAGTTTCAGTGTTCTACACAACTGCTTAGAGGAACCCATGGTGCTGATTGTTGGAGCAAGGTCAGATGAGTCTGGGCTTTAAAAACCTTTGAGATTGACATCACCTGGTCTTTCCAGACGATGATTGAGAACAATCCATGACACTGCCAGGTCTCAGCTGTCCAAAGGGGGCAGTACAAGGTATTAACTCTGCAGGGTGCCCAAACTTTTGCAGATGCCATTTTTTGTTTTCTGTTCTCTTGAAAGTGTAAATGATGGAAATAAAATCAAACTTTTTTTGACATGTTATAAGAATGTCTAATCTGTAATTTGATGCCTTTTGGAGATTTTTCCATCTTTCCTTGGCTTCTTTTTGCACATTAAAATTAATTTTTGCCTGGGGTACCCAAAGTTTCAATCCCCACTGTATTATATACAAATAATGTATACCCAGTGGAGCACTGTTCTGACTGAGGTATTGTGTGCTGGTCCCAATCCTCTCTGTGTCACTCCATTCGGGCTGTCTGGGGTTGTTGTGCTGTTGTGCTGTTTCACTATCTGTTGTCACTGCACTGTGTCTATTCACCTACCTCTGTGTGTTCTGCAATAAGAATGTCTGGGAAAAAGACTGTGTGTCTCTCTCATGTAACACTAAGTTTACACCTTTCCCAGGGGGTTCTCTCCTGTGTACCCATTATTCTCTCCCTTCACAGGGTAGTAGTATGCGGGAACCTGAGTGGTTAGATTCATTCAAAACCATGATTACTAACATTAATACAGAGTTGGCTACCGCCAGACAGGAAAAGCAGACCCTTAAACAATCTATAGATGATTTCTTAGTTAAAGCTGCTGACCACAGACAGGCTCCTCAGCCCCCTCTGGTGGTCTCTCATAAACGCACACTCCCGCTGATGCTCCAGTCTGATACTGACATGCCAGAGCTGGATGAGGGAGAGTTAGACGTGGAAGATGACAATTCCCTGATCCCGGGGGTTGAGACCCTGATTTATGCTATTAGAGAAGTCCTCAACATACCGGATAAAGAGTCAGAACCAGAAGAGGAATTGTTTTTTAACGTTAAAACCAAAATCCTCTGCCACCTTCCCCATATCAAAGTAATTAAACTCCCATACTCTTTCATCCACTAGGGGACACTGAAACACTTCAGTGTTTCATACAGCTAGGGGTGTGAAGCTTGCTGACCGTAGGTAGCACAATCTAACCTTAAAAAAATTATGCACAGCCGGCTCCTCCCCCTTCATGCCCCCTAATCCACTCCGTTTGTAAAATTGTGCTGGAGGTTCAGCACACAAGAGAAAGGAGCTCCTGGACTGAGCCAACCTACACTAAAGGAGGGTGAAAGATCCATAAAATAGAAGAGACAAAAATCCTGTTGGAAAGGATCTGCATCTTTCAAGAGATCATCCAGCAAACAGAGCTAAATTGTGAGTATCCCTGTCAGAGTGACTAAACTTGAGGGGATACAGGCATTAGGAACAGCTCAGCGAGGGAAGGGTAGTATCTTCACCCACGGGGCCCCGCTTTTAAGTTTTATTACCGACGGCTAGCAGTGCAGGGTCACGGAGGTGCGGTTCTCACAGCAGTGACTATGGAAAGCAGGGGGCTAGATAGTGCTCAGCTACCTAAGAGGCATGAAGGCCACCGATGCCGGGAGAGGAGACTCGGCGGTGCAGTAACGCTGCCGACTGACTGATAAACAGGAGCGCAGACTGTGGGCATCCTGAGGAGAGGCGGTAAGGCTAATCCCGCTCAGACACGCTGCATAGGCAGAACGGAGGTCGCTTCTGAGGGGATAGATGTTAAGAATTTTGAGTTGCGGCCATCTTTATTTTAGTTTTAGACACGCAGCTTCAGCTCTATCTCAGGAAAGCAGGCTATCTTCGCTGAGGAGACTGTTAACAGAATAGTAGTTGAGTAGAAGAGGAGATTAAGGAATTAGTCTATAAATAACACTTTATTTGACTGTTCTTTCAAATTAGAAGCTCAACTGCTGAGATATCTTTTCATATGATTATATGTTTAATCGTCCAAAGGACGCTGCTGACAGGTCCTGAGGAGGCGGAGCAGCAAGATACAACCCAGTCAACTCAAGCTGTTGAAATCAGTTGGTGGTGTGAAGGTTGCAACCGTCAGGCTGGTTATTTTAATATCTCATATATTAGCCCAGATCTGTGACTTTGTGATTCATTTGCTAACGCTGGGCAGAGTCAAGCCATAGATCTGCCCTAATATATATAGGAGATAGCCATAGGAGATATGTGAGAATTGGATACATAACTGATAACACTAATACTGACCGCAGGTTAGATATCAGAGTGGCCGCTGGATTGTGCAGAGACAGCAGCAGCAGGTTAAGGCTCAGTTGCGGCTCCACCCCCCCCTCGCCAGCCATTGGTTAAGGCTCCGACGCAGCCCTGCCCCCTCCACCAGCCATTGGTTGAGGCTCCATCGAGGCCCCACCCCCTCCACCCGCTATTGGACAGATTCCGCAGGCTGCGCTGTGATTGGCAGCCCGTGCAGCTGCCACTGGAATGATTGCCTCCTGCTGGGTCACCGCTCACACAGGGAGACGCTGCTGCCCATGCGAGGGACAGCTCGTACGCTCCGTCCCCTGCCACTGAGCCCCACCAGGTAACCGGCCTCATCCCAGCGGCAGCAGGTTAACGCTTCATCGCGGCCTCGTCCCCTTCCACATGCCATTGGTTACGGCTCCGTCGAGGGCCCGCCGCAAGCCATTGGACAAATGGCGGCAGGCAGCACTGTGACTGGCAGCCTGTTCACCTGGCACTGGAATGATTGACTCCTGCTGAGTCCCCGCTCACACAGGGAGACGCTGCCGGACACTAGAATACCACGCGAGGGCCAGTCTGGTAAGTTGCCCGTGCCCTCCCTCCGACACTGAGCCCCCCACCCCCCCAGGTATCCAGCCTTATCCCCCGGACCTACTATATGGAGGGAGCTGGGGATGCTCTGTAGCACCACACCAAACCGCTACTCAGCCCCTGTGGGATCCAGAGCGGTATGAGGTTCAACCTCTGCCTTCTCAATGTGGCCTGGCGCAACAACTACATGCCCAGCTGCAGCGGGGCCAGCACCAGTAGCAGGCGGATGGAGCCTGACAACAAGGAGGACAGCCTGCACATCATCCAGAGGCTGGAGTGGCTGCACACCCACATTACCCGTCACAGGCAGGGTAACCTATCTCCTCACTATCTTATACTGTATATGTACTAATGTATGTTGCCTCTGTATTACATATATACTATACCTACCTCCACCCCTACACCACCCACAGCCTCTCATTACCCCCTCCCCCATCCACCGCAGCCCCACCCCTGCCCCTCCACCACCCACGTAACCACAGCCCCGCACCCAACACTACTGGACCCCCAACACACCTGCCCCTTCCTCACCCGCTACACCTCGGGAACCCCTCCCACATGTGCAACAGCCCTGCACCTGCCCATCCCCCACCCCCTTCAACGCTACCCCAAACCCAATACCTACACATCCCCTCCCCCATCCACCGCCCCACCCACACCAACTCCCGACCCCCTCTCCCATCCACACAGTCCCCCACATCTGCCCCCCTCCCCCATACGCGGGCACCCCTGCACCCGCTACATTCTATACATCATGCCCTGCAGGCACTGTTCACTCTCACAAACGTTACTACGCCCCCTTCACCATCAAACACACTTTCAATCAGCAATATTTACACACTCACAAAACTAGATACGCAGCAAACACTATCTCTTATATATTTGCACCGATCTGTGACTTTGTGACTTATTTTCCAGTTATAAATCCATATTATATAAGGGGGAAGCAGCTACTTTGTTAGCAGACGGGCAAAACCTTGTGCACTGCAGGTGGGGCAGATATAACGAGCCGAGAGAGTTACATTTTGGTGGGGTGTATTCAACGTGAAATCTAAATTGCAGTGTAAAAATAAAGCAGGCAGTATCTACTCTGCATACAAACAATATAACCCACCCAAATCTAACTCACTCTGCACATGTTACATCTGCCCCCCCCTGCAGTGCACATGGTTTAGTCCATCTACTAACAAAGTTGCTGCTATGATCAGCTCTGAATTACCCCCTAAGTTTCCTACCTACCCAAATGCATTTATCTCTCTTCTTACTAACATACACAGTTTATGTATAACATCTCTTATGGCCTACCGCTCTCTACTCCTTACCGTCCTGCCTTTGCGTCGACTATCCCTACCATCCGCAGTGTCCATAGCTTCTCCCTACCAAACTGCAAATCCACAATCTTTGCCTACCACCTTGCATTTCTCTGCATTCCCTCTTTTGGCCCTTCCTATCTCTACATTCACTTCCTACCACAGGCATTTTTCTTTTTCCGGTTTAACGCACACCATCTCTCTATCCCCTCCCTATCTCCCTGGGTATTTCTTTAGCATCCCTACCACCCTGTGTTTCCCTATTTCCATACTACAAACCTGTGTATCTCTATCCTCTGTCGACCGCCCTGCACTGTCTACCGCCTTCCATCTTCCAAACTTCTGTAGACCAGCCGCCATCTACTTATCCTCTCTTTAACACACTACATACCACACTGCATATTTCTATTTTCGCCTTACCCCCTTATTGTACACCTTCCCACTAAGGAGGTCATTAAGACCTGAACGCTCGCTAGCCTTTTGGGATGCGCTAACATCAGGTCAGAACTGCGCATGCATAGGCACCTCAATGCACAGCTGCATCGCACGTGTACAAAGCAGATCGCTGCCCTGCCATGGGTTTGCACAGCTAATCGCAAGGTAATTGAAACAAAAAAAAACTTTGTGGGTGGCAACAGACCCTTTTCTCAGAGTGTTTAGTAAAACTCAGGCATTCACAAGCATTTGCAGGGCAAAAGTCTGACGTCCATTCTGGTCCTGGACAGACTGAAGTGATCGCAGCGGATGACTAAGTCCTCGCCTACTGCAGAAACTGCACCAGATCTTTTTGGACAGCTTTGCTGTATATGCCATCGTACACTTGCAAAGCACAAATACAATCCCCTGTAGTCGCCAACTATCCAAACGCAGGACTGCAAGAACCAGCTAGCGATCAATCAACTCTGACCCCCAAAGTTCATCTGCATAATTTACCTCCATTTGTGTACATTCCCTACAAATTCGTCACAAAAAAGCAATATATCACAAATAAAATTGCCTTTTCAAAATAAACAGATCACAATGGATTTGGTCGAAGATCCCGCAGTTAGAAAACGACGAAAAAACAAGGAAATGGCAGGCAAGATGGTTAGCTAAGCAAAGCCAAGGGTCGCTAGATAGAATGCGAGCTGCAAATGCTGAATCTCTGCAACGTAGACGCGAACAAGAAACAGTGGAGCAAGCTAAAGTGCGTCGCTCCCCAAATGCTAAATCTCAGCAAGGCTGAGTCCAACGTCAAACACTGGAGAACGCAACACTACGAAGTGCTGCCCATGCACAGTGTCAGCAACGTAGACGTCGTAACGAAACATCTTCTGAAGCTAAAGCACGTCGCACTAAACAAGTACTAACTCACCAACATAGACTCCAACAAGAAACTTTTCAAAAATCCAAAGTGCGTTGAGCTGCACATGCCAACTCTCAACAACGCAGACTCATTGTCGCGTCCACAAATGCACACACACTCGATATGAACCGCAAAATTATAGCATTAATGGCTGGAAATGCAACAATTTACTACAGCGCAGACTCTGTTGTAAGCGAAGATCCCAACGACACTTTAAACTTCCCCCTTGAATTTCTTCACGACCAAACACCGTCAGGAATGCTTCCACATGTCCTCTTAAAAAAAAAGGCGTCATCATCATGCTTCTCCGCAACCTTAACCCAAAAAAGGGCTTGTGTAACGGGACACGATTAATTGTAGAAGACCTGGCACGTCACTTCATAAACAGCAGAATTATATCAGAGTGAAACCAAGGCGACATTGTGTTTATTCCCCGAATTGATTTTGCGCCAACTGATAGCACATTGCCATTTATCTTACGGCGTAGACAGTTTCCAGTTATTCCAGCGTACGCAATAACAATCAACAAATCCCAGGGACAAAGTTTCGATCACGTTGGAATTCATCTGCCAACATCGGTGTTCTCACATGGGCAACTTTACATTGCTTTAGCAAGATCTCGAACAATAAAAAATCAAGTCAAAGTGTGCATTACACCAAACGAACACCAAGGGCAGCTGCTTTGTGACGAACGACACTTCACTAGAAATGTTTTCAAAGAAGTTTTTGAAATGTAAAACCGGGACCGCCCTAGCGGGGCCCTCGGTTTGTACTCACCACCGACAATCACCTTCAGGCTTTTTGTTAGGGATGGGCGGCATGCTGCGGCAGCTAAGACGCAGTGCCCCGCTAAACATACAGATCCTCAGCGGGGAAGCGGCTCTGCACCTCAAGAAGCCGGTGACCATCTCCCCCTAACTCCCACGGCGCAGGTATGCTGTTGCCCAAACAGCATACCGAAATAAACAAAAGTGTAAAAGAAATTGAAAAAAAAAAACCTCTGGAGCTGCAGAGATATGCATGCTCTCCTGAGGGCACTTTTTTCTAAACTGCCTGTGGGAAGGGGCATAGAGGGGAGGAGCCAGCAGACCCAGTTGAAGAAATTGAAAGTGCACTGGGTCCTTTGGACCAGTCTATACCCCATCGTACTAATCTGTCCCCAATATCCCTTATGGATGCTGGAGAAATTATTGTATGTGCAGACAGGTAGTTTTTGGTGAATTTATACTTACTTGTGCCCAAAACATGCTGTATGAGCTTGGGCAGCCTTACTGTACTGAAAATCAGGTGGTCAGGACACGCGGCAAATGCCAGAAATTAGATATTCCCTAAAATGGTGGTAGTGACAACCCACTGCAATACCCAAAGTAAGAGAGGGGGGGGTTTGATCAGCTGATGGTGACGTTACTACATCCAGTGCCTCAGTAAGTCATACACTGTCAGTAGCCATTGTATTATATCTTGTTGTATTTCTAGTACCATGTGCCCCCAAAGCATCCCAAATCAAATTTGGATTAAACTCAACAAAGAACTGTAAATATCCCTCAGACAATCTTGGCTATGTTGACTAGTGCTTTGGTAAAGATCACAGATTTGTTTGCTACCTTTTTTTTTTTAAAGGTAAAACCAGCCTAAAAGCCAGATTTGCCAGGTGAACCACAGTCAAGACACTGCACAATCCTGCCCTCTACCACTGCCATCTTTATATTTCCTGTTATTCCCCTAAAATACTGTGGGGGGGGGGGGGGGGGGGGGGGTTGTTTTGTTTGCTTACATTAATATATACAGGTTGACTCAAAAGTCGCAGTACACCCTTTTGTTTCAAAAACTGTGAAGGCAATTGGGAAACCTGAATACTCCAGTAAGGTATGGGTGAGATGGGCTATCTTTTAGGGTATGTACCGAACATGAACGCCATCTTGAAATCGGCCATCTTGAATCTAAGTCAGTTTTTTTCAAATGGAAAGGGGGATGTGTAACAGGTCAAACAACATCAGAATTTGCTGAATAGTTTATTGCTTCAAACAGATTTGATATAGCAGTTATGGTTCAAAAGTTACAAAAAAATTTCTGTTGGAATTACAGGCTGAACTGTTCTCCATAAAGGACAGTTCAACACAAATTCAAAGGCGCTGGATCCAACAGCCATGCAGAAGGATATTCGAAGAAATGCTGGCACACGCTTCTTCAATGCGTTGTTGGAGATGATATCTGTTTCTCATATTCTCCGCATACATGAGTTGCTTTAAATGACCCCAGATAAAAGTCAAGTGGTGTGAGGTCAGGTGATCTGGGTGGTCATTCCACAGAACCACGTCAGCCAATCAAATGACCAGGAAATTGACCATCTAACCACTGATGAACAACTGCTCTGTAGTGTGGTGGAGCCCCATCCTGTTGAAAGTAACATGGGAAGCTGCCATCTTCATTCAGAACTGAGGGCAACACTACTTCTTGCAGCATTTCGAGGGACAACACGTTGAACATATTAAATGACTGTTTTACTTTTCAGCAAATTCTGAAGTTGTTTGACATGTTACACAACCTCCTCTCCATTTGAAAAAAATAAGATTTTACTTACCGATAAATCTATTTCTCGTAGTCTGTAGTGGATGCTGGGACTCCGTAAGGACCATGGGGAATAGCGGCTCCGCAGGAGACAGGGCACAAGAATAAAAGCTTTAGGATCAGGTGGTGTGCACTGGCTCCTCCCCCTATGACCCTTCTCCAAGCCTCAGTTAGGATACTGTGCCCGGACGAGCGTACATAATAAGGAAGGATATTGAATCCCGGGTAAGACTCATACCAGCCACACCAATCACACCGTACAACTCGTGATCTGAACCCAGTTAACAGTATGATAAAACGAAAGGGAGCCTCTGAAAAGATGGCTCACAACAATAATAACCCGAATTTTTGTAACAATAACTATATACAAGTATTGCAGACAATCCGCACTTGGGATGGGCGCCCAGCATCCACTACGGACTACGAGAAATAGATTTATCGGTAAGTAAAATCTTATTTTCTCTGACGTCCTAGTGGATGCTGGGACTCCGTAAGGACCATGGGGATTATACCAAAGCTCCCAAACGGGCGGGAGAGTGCGGATGACTCTGCAGCACCGAATGAGAGAACTCCAGGTCCTCCTCAGCCAGGGTATCAAATTTGTAGAATTTAGCAAACGTGTTTGCCCCTGACCAAGTAGCTGCTCGGCAAAGTTGTAAAGCCGAGACCCCTCGGGCAGCCGCCCAAGATGAGCCCACTTTCCTTGTGGAATGGGCTTTTACCGATTTTGGCTGTGGCAGGCCTGCCACAGAATGTGCAAGCTGAATTGTACAACAAATCCAACGAGCAATCGTCTGCTTAGAAGCAGGAGCACCCAGTTTGTTGGGTGCATACAGGATAAACAGTGAGTCAGATTTTCTGACTCCAGCCGTCCTGGAAACATATATTTTCAGGGCCCTGACAACGTCAAGCAACTTAGAGTCCTCCAAGTCCCTAGTAGCCGCAGGTACCACAATAGGTTGGTTCATGTGAAATGCAGAAACCACCTTAGGTAGAAATTGAGGACGAGTCCTCAATTCTGCCCTGTCAGAATGAAAAATTAAGCAAGGGCTTTTATATGATAAAGCCGCCAATTCTGACACACGCCTGGCTGAAGCCAGGGCTAACAGCATCGTCACCTTCCATGTGAGATATTTTAAGTCCACAGTGGTGAGTGGTTCAAACCAATGTGACTTTAGGAAACTCAACACAACATTGAGATCCCAAGGTGCCACTGGAGGCACAAAAGGAGGCTGTATATGCAGTACCCCTTTTACAAATGTCTGAACTTCAGGCACTGAAGCCAGTTCTTTCTGGAAGAAAATCGACAGGGCCGAAATTTGAACCTTAATGGACCCTAATTTTAGGCCCATAGATAGTCCTGTTTGCAGGAAATGGAGGAAACGACCCAGTTGAAATTCCTCTGTAGGGGCCTTCTTGGCCTCACACCACGCAACATATTTTCGCCAAATGCGGTGATAATGTTTTGCGGTTACGTCCTTCCTGGCCTTGACCAGGGTAGGGATGACTTCATCTGGAATGCCTATTTCCTTCAGGATCCGGCGTTCAACCGCCATGCCGTCAAACGCAGCCGCGGTAAGTCTTGGAACAGACAAGGCCCCTGCTGGAGCAGGTCCTTTCTTAGAGGTAGAGGCCATGGTTCGTCCGTGAGCATCTCTTGAAGTTCCGGGTACCAAGTCCTTCTTGGCCAATCCGGAACCACGAGTATAGTTCTTACTCCTCTCCTTCTTATGATTCTCAGTACTTTTGGTATGAGAGGCAGAGGAGGGAACACATACACTGACTGGTACACCCACGGCGTTACCAGAGCGTCCACCGCTATTGCCTGAGGGTCCCTTGACCTGGCGCAATATCTGTCTAGTTTTTTGTTTAGACGGGACGCCATCATGTCGACCTTTGGTTTTTCCCAACGGTTTACTATCAGGTGGAAGACTTCTGGGTGAAGTCCCCACTCTCCCGGGTGGAGGTCGTGTCTGCTGAGGAAGTCTGCTTCCCAGTTGTCCACTCCCGGAATGAACACTGCTGACAGTGCTATCACATGATTTTCCGCCCAGCGAAGAATCCTTGCAGCTTCTGCCATTGCCCTCCTGCTTCTCGTGCCGCCCTGTCTGTTTACGTGGGCGACTGACGTGATGTTGTCCGATTGGATCAATACCGCCTGACCCTGAAGCAGGGGTTTCGCTTGACTTAGGGCATTGTAAATGGCCCTTAGTTCCAGAATGTTTATATGAAGAGATGTTTCCATGCTTGACCACAAGCCCTGGAAATTTCTTCCCTGTGTGACTGCTCCCCAGCCTCTCAGGCTTGCATCCGTGGTCACCAGGATCCAATCCTGAATGCCAAATCTGCGGCCCTCTAGTAGATGAGCACTCTGCAGCCACCACAGAAGAGACACCCTTGTCCTTGGCGACAGGGTTATCCGCTGATGCATTTGAAGATGCGATCCGGACCATTTGTCCAGTAGATCCCACTGAAACGTTCTTGCATGGAATCTTCCGAATGGAATCGCTTCGTAAGAAGCCACCATTTTTCCCAGGACCCTCGTGCACTGATGCACTGACACCTGGCCTGGTTTTAGGAGGTTCCTGACTAGCTCGGATAACTCCCTGGCCTTCTCCTCCGGGAGAAACACCTTCTTCTGGACTGTGTCCAGAATCATTCCTAGGAACAGTAGACGTGTCGTTGGAATCCGCTGCGATTTTGGAATATTTAGGATCCACCCGTGCTGACGTAACACTACCTGAGATAGTGCTACTCCGACTTCTAACTGTTCCCTGGACCTTGCCCTTATCAGGAGATCGTCCAAGTAAGGGATAATTAAGATGCCTTTTCTTCGAAGAAGAATCATCATTTCGGCCATTACCTTGGTAAAGACCCGAGGTGCCGTGGACAACCCAAACGGCAGCGTCTGAAACTGATAATGACAGTTTTGTACTACAAACCTGAGGTACCCTTGGTGAGAAGGGTAGATTGGGACGTGGAGATAAGCATCTTTGATGTCCAGAGACACCATATAGTCCCCTTCTTCCAGGTTCGCTATCACCGCTCTGAGTGACTCCATCTTGAATTTGAACCTGTGTATGTAAGTGTTCAAGGATTTCAGATTTAAAATTGGTCTCACCGAGCCGTCCGGCTTCGGTACCACAAACAGCGTGGAATAATACCCCTTTCCCTGTTGTAGGAGGGGTACCTTGATTATCACCTGCTGGGAATACAGCTTGTGAATGGCTTCCAAAACTGCCTCCCTGTTCGAGGGAGACTTTGGTAGAGCAGACTTCAGGAACCGGCGAGGGGGAAACGCCTCGAATTCCAGTTTGTACCCCTGCGATACTACCTGTAGAATCCAGGGGTCCACTTGCGAGTGAGCCCACTGCGCGTTGAAATTCTTGAGACGGGCCCCCACCATGTCTGAGTCTGCTTGTAAAGCCCCAGCGTCATGCTGAAGACTTGGCAGAAGCAGGGGAGGGCTTCTGCTCCTGGGAAGCGGCTGCATGGTGCAGTCTTTTTCCTCTTCCTCTGCCCCGGGGCAGAAAAGAGTGGCCTTTTGCTCGCTTGTACTTATGGGAACGAAAGGACTGAGTTTGAAAAGACGGTGTCTTTTTCTGCTGATGTGAAGTGACCTGGGGTAAAAAGGTGGACTTTCCAGCCGTTGCCGTGGCCACCAGGTCCGATAGACCAGCCCCAAATAACTCCTCCCCTTTATACGGCAATACTTCCATATGTCTTTTGGAATCCGCATCCCCTGACCACTGTCGCGTCCATAACGCTCTTCTGGCAGAAATGGACATAGCACTTACTCTTGATGCCAGGGTGCAAATATCCCTCTGTGCATCACGCATATATTGTAATGCATCCTTCAAATGCTCTATAGTTAACAATATATTGCCCCTATCCAGGGTATCAATATTTTCAGTCAGGGAATCCGACCACGCGACTCCAGCACTGCACATCCAGGCTGAAGCGATTGCTGGTCGCAGTATAACACCAGTATGTGTGTATATACTTTTTAGGATATTTTCCAGCCTTCTATCAGCTGGTTCTTTGAGGGTGGCCGTATCAGGAGACGGTAACGCTACTTGTTTAGATAAACGTGTGAGCGCCTTATCTACCCTAGGGGGTGTTTCCCAACGCGTCCTAACCTCTGACGGGAAAGGATATAGTGCCAATAATTTATTAGAAATTAGCAGTTTTTTGTCGGGGGAAACCCACGCTTTATCACACACCTCATTTAATTCATCTGACTCAGGAAAAACTATTGGTAGTTTTTTCACACCCCACATAATACCCTTCTTTGTGGTACTTGTAGTGTCAGAAATGTTCAATGCCTCCTTCATTGCCGTGATCATGTAACGTGTGGCCCTACTGGACATTACGTTTGTCTCCTCACCGTCGACACTAGACTCAGTATCTGTGTCTGGGTCTGTGTCGACCCACTGAGGTAACGGGCGTTTTAGGGCTCCTGACGGTGTCTGAGACGCCTGGACAGGCACTAATTGATTTGCCGGCTGTCTCATGTCGTCAACAGTTTTTTACAAAGTGCTGACATTATCACTTAATTCTTTAAATACGATCATCCAGTCAGGTGTCGACTCCCTAGGGGGTGACATCACTAACCCAGGCAATTGCTCCGCCTCCACATCATTTTCCTCCTCATACATGTCGACACACACGTACCGACACACAGCACACACACCGGGAATGCTCTGATAGAGGACAGGACCCCACTAGCCCTTTGGAGAGACAGAGGGAGAGTCTGCCAGCACACACCAAGCGCTATATATATATATATATATACAGGGATAACCTTATATAAGTGTTATTCCCTTATAGCTGCTGTTTATTATTATTAGCTGCCAATAGTGCCCCCCCTTCTCTTTTTTACCCCGATTCTGTAGCAGGTCTGCAGGGAAGAGTCAGGGAGCCGTCCTTCCAGCGGAGCTGTGAGGGAAAATGGCGCTTGTGTGCTGAGGAGATAGGCTCCGCCCCTTCACGACGTCCTTATCTCCCGCTCTTTTCTGTAAAAATGGCAGGGGTTAAAATACATCCATATAGCCCAGGAGCTATATGTGATGTATTCTTTTGCCAACCTAAGGTATTATCTGTTTATATTGCGTCTCAGGGCGCTCCCCCCCCAGCGCCCTCAGTGACCGGAGTGTGAAGTGTGCTGAGAGCAATGGCGCACAGCTGCGGTGCTGTGCGCTACCTTAGTCTGAAGACAGGACCGTCTTCTGCCGCCGATTTCACCGGACCTCTTCGCTCTTCTGGCTCTGTAAGGGGGCCAGCGGCGCGGCTCCGGGACCCATCCAGGCTGAACCTGTGATCGTCCCTCTGGAGCTAATGTCCAGTAGCCTAAGAAGCCCAATCCACTCTGCACGCAGGTGAGTTCGCTTCTTCTCCCCTTAGTCCCACGATGCAGTGAGCCTGTTGCCAGCAGGACTCACTGAAAATAAAAAACCTAAAATAAACTTTTATTCTAAGCAGCTCAGGAGAGCCACCTAGCCTGTACCCTTCTCGTTCGGGCACAAAAATCTAACTGAGGCTTGGAGGAGGGTCATAGGGGGAGGAGCCAGTGCACACCACCTGATCCTAAAGCTTTTATTCTTGTGCCCTGTCTCCTGCGGAGCCGCTATTCCCCATGGTCCTTACGGAGTCCCAGCATCCACTAGGACTTCAGAGAAAACTGACTTAGATTCAAGATGGCGCCCATGTTCGGTACATTCCCTAAAAGATAGCCCACCTCACCCATACCTTACTGGAGTAGGTTAGCCAATCCTGGGCCATTTTTTCAATACCGTAAATCGGGATTGAAAAATGATCAATCCTGGGATTGGTTGCTTTTCAATGTGTCCACCCCCCTCCAATCCTGGCCAATTTTAGGCCGGGATCCCGCAGATTCCAATCCCGGGATTGGCCACCCTGTACTGGAGTATTCAGTTTTCCCATTTCCTGCACAGTTTTTGAAACTGAAGCGTGTACTGCAACTTTTGACTCACCCTGTATTAATAATGCGAGTGAGGGGAAATTATTACAAGTATCCCTATTGGACAATGGAATGTTTTTTACTACATGGGTAGTACCACCATTTTCTATGCTCCTACAAGTGAAGGTATATTCCATGGCCCAGTTTCCACCACCAGGACCACTGCTGTGCTCCATATGCAAGTGGAACAAGGCAAGAATCACAGCTCTGTTATGGCATCAGATTCAGGAGATCCTCGTGTCTGGCAGCTCTGCAAAGACCAATCCTGCCACCAATGGTAAAACCATCTAATGTAGACAACATCGTGGTCATCACTCTGGATGAACATACTGTTGAGTATGAAGCACATGAAAAAATTTTTTTCCAAAAACCACTACTTTTTCATATTATTTTATACCACAGAACCTACATCTCGGGTAGCCTATGCATGCAAGAAGGAAAATAAACACAATTAGAAAACATTATTGGTGATCTACCACTGAGGATAATGGCAGAGATGGTGTCTTAAAGGGGGATGGGAAGGACAGAAGCTGCCCATTGAGCAGAGGGATAATCAAGCAAGGGGTAATTATATCTCTCATTCTTAGGAATACTGGTTCGCCACATTTAGTGTAAACACACAAAACACACGCTAGTATATTGACAATTTATCACCTATACAAGAATGAAAACTGTAATAGAACTCTTAAGCAGGACCATAGTATAAGTACTTTTATTGCGGTTTAGGAATGCATATAAAACACACTAGTTGGTAGAAGACATTGGCCCTCATTCCAAGTTGATCGCTCGCTAGCTACTTTTAGCAGTCGTGCAAACGCATAGTCGCCGCCCACGGGGGGAGTGTATTTTCGCTTTGCAAGTTTGCGAACACCTGTGCAGCCAAGCTGTGCAAAAACATTTTGGGCAGTTTCTGAGTAGCTCTGGACTTACTCAGCCGCTGCGATCACTTCAGTCTTTTTGGTCCCGGCATTGACGTCAGACACCCGCCCTGCAAATGCTTGGACACGCCTGCGTTTTTCCAAACACTCCCAGAAAACGGTCAGTTGCCACCCATAAATGCCCTCTTCCTGTCAATCTCTTTGTGATCGCCTGTGCGAATGGATTGTTCTTTAAATCCATCGCCCAGTAACGTTCCGCTGTGTACCCGTACGACGCGCATGTGCATTACATACACATGTGCAGTATAGATCTGACTGCTGCGCTACGAAAAACGGCAGCGAACGATCAACTCGGAATGACTCCCAATACCACAAGGTAACAAACAAGTTTACTGTGAAACATCTTTAATGTGTCCAAGTGATGGAATGAGTATGTAAATATTTTAAGGAACGTCTTGTAACATTTACAATTCCTATTTTAAGGTTAGTGACCTTTTATATTATCTTGTTTATCCCCAAACACAAATATGCGCCAACACAGCGCAGATTCAACAATGAAATGTATTTATAATAGAATCGTATCCTAAGTGCCAAATAACAGGATTAAAGAAAAAAAAACAATAAATTGCAGCTTAAGTTCTATTAAAGTTCTGTGCTCATGTGTTTCTTCTGCAAGTATAGATGTCAGACACAGCTTCTAGTGTTATTTTCCATTACGGAATGGTCCAGTCCTTCCTCTTACTGCATAATATAACCTCCTGCACACCGCTCTTCTGCAACCTGCTCTCTGCTTATACCCCTTTTCCACCTACGAGCACGGGTCGCAGCCGGGAGCCTGACACGGGAGCTGCCCCCTGCTGCGACCCGTGCTCGGCCCCTTTCCCATCAGCAGTCACAACCCGGCATATGCCGGGTTGGTGGCGCTTCTAGTGACGCGGCAGGGGCGGCGCAGGGAGATCACATGATCTCCCAGCGCCGCCCTTCCATACAGTGTAAACGGGAGCCGTGTTGCATCGACACGGCTCCCTTTTACACTACAACCCTACCCGGATCATTCCCGTGTCCTACCCAGGTAGATAGCCGGGTAGGATTCACGGGTCACTCGATCCGGGTTTAACCTTTTCCACTTGCAAAAAACACGGGTAAATGCGCGCCCCCGTGCATTTACCCGTGTTTTTTGAGCTAGTGGAAAAGGGGTAAATACGTGGGAAGGAGTCGCCTAACCCTGGCAAGGTCTGGTATCCTTGTGATGTACAGCTCCTGCACTTTCTCCTCGGTGTCCCAGCACAGGAACTGTAGTCTGCGGTGTTATATTACAGTTACCGGCTGCGGATATCTTATATAAAATGTTCCCTAAAATTCTGCAAGCTTTATGTGTAGACTTCATTTCTTGTATATTCATGTACCCCACACACGTCATTGCGTAGTACTTTTCCTGCAGGTGACTGCGCAATGTCTGGCTACATTGATCACCTGTTATGGTCAGGCTGGAGACTTCCCTCAGGCAATGTACGGAAGCCCAGTGTCACGGAGAAGAAACAGGGATTCTGGCTGAGATCACCCAAGTTTAAAATTTCTAGCCGAGCTCTCTTAGAAGGAAGTTATGATCCAGCATCAGGCAGAGGTACCTTTTGAGGTAACCTACATCCACTGTGTACAGATCCCAAACACAGTAAAAGACCCAATAGGGTGCTTGCACCCTCCTTACTGCTTCTTTCCCATATAATGGTGCAGGGGAAGTATTTAAACTAAAAAGGAAACCAATGCTACTGCCCAACTTTATTTTTGTCATTGCAACAGTCACCCTTATAGACACTGGTTTATTTGTATCCCCATCTCACCCTGGCACTCCCACCCAAATCACGTCCGGGGCTCCAGGTTGGTTTAATAGGCAACAGAGATTCAGCTTCAGGCGATCACCGATGCACAAAGAACAAAACCAGAGGAGAGAAATCCGTTGCAGATGGTTGGTAATAAGATGTATGTAAGTCGGCGGAAATATAAAGCGGAATGTGTACTTTTACTGTATATTTCTTGGTCTGAAGATGATGTAGAATCTGCTATAAGTGCTTTTAGTTTTCTTTACCAACCATGGTGTAAGAGTCCATGTTTCAGGAGGTATATTTGGGAGCAGGTAGTGGCTGCAGGAAGCCTCACTGACTGAGACCTCTCTCTAAATATCCACTTACAGCTGATGGACAACACCAATATGGTTCTGGTGTCACAGACGACATAGCTGGAGTGGAAAGTTTTCTGTAATGAGATGGTCATCTTGAAGAATAACCACAACATTCATCTCAAACTCTGCCAGGAAAAGAAAACGTCAATGTAACATCTTCACACCAGAGAAAATCACAGCAAGACACTTCCTCACAAACTGCAGGCTTAGGATAAGGACCTGGTCACACAACACCCAGACCCATCACCCTACCCTCACCAATCACACCCAGGACAAGAGGAAGGAGGAACATTGGGAGAAGACAGCAGAGTTTACATTACCTATTTTGAAGTTGGTAGTTTCCAGGGTTGGACAAGTAAACAATCTGGGAAATATCATGTAGATGGGAATAGGGAGACCTCGGCACACATCTCCCTCTGCTATCTGGATATTTTGGATTTCAGTGGCATCTCTGGCATAGCCCTCCGCACAACCTTAGGGCATAAACATAACAGCATTATATATATATATATGATTAAGTTAGACATACAAGCTGTGAATCCCCAGCTGGAGTGGAACTACAAATCTCAGCATGCCTGGCTAACAATCGTCTTTTACTGGAGCGAAATGTCACCTATTAATGAACTCGATGCACCAAAAACACAGTGACCCTAATTTACTAAACCCACTGGATGTACACCATAAAGTGGCTTGGTTTTGCGTCGCAGCTCCAGAAAGGTCCATCCAATGCAGATAGAGGTATACGCCTGCTCCCGCGGGAGACACCTCCGCTAATTATAGATGCGAGCCGCCAGCTCTGAGCTTGGGCAACATGAAATTCCTGTTATATGAAAATTACCACGTACACCCCACACAGCAGGGAATGCCCCTAAAAACATGCAGGATTACTGAACGGCTGCAAACTTACCACATGTCTCCACGCGCACCAATTGCAGCTCAATACTTTTGATGGCAACTTCTGAGGTCTCGACGACCAGCTGCCCTGTCAGAGGCTGAGTGATGAGACAGTTGGTGGAGTCCAGGTGACCTCTGATGAGAAATCTTGGCAGGGAAGCCCTCTGAAAAACAAAGGGAGCCACCCATGATGTGGCCCCATCGGGATGCAGAAAGTAGATCAGGCCAAAAGGAATGAAAATAAACCCTGAATTAGATGTGTGAGGAGGTTAAACAAACAGGCAGGGAGGGGTATGTGATTTAACTGAGGAGTGTGCCGATGAATGCAGGCTGGAACATAAATAAAAATACTGATGAGGGGCCCTTCCTGTCTTTAACAGAAAATAAGAATTTACTTACCGATAATTCTATTTCTCGTAGTCCGTAGTGGATGCTGGGGACTCCGTCAGGACCATGGGGTTTAGCGGCTCCGCAGGAGACAGGGCACAATAATAAAAGCTTTAGGATCAGGTGGTGTGCACTGGCTCCTCCCCCTATGACCCTCCTCCAAGCCTCAGTTAGGATACTGTGCCCGGACGAGCGTGCATAATAAGGAAGGATATTGAATCCCGGGTAAGACTCATACCAGCCACACCAATCACTGTACAACCTGTGATCTGAACCCAGTTAACAGTATGATAACAACGAAGGAGCCTCTGAAAAGATGGCTCACAACAAGAATAACCCGATTTTTGTAACAATAACTATGTACAAGTATTGCAGACAATCCGCACTTGGGATGGGCGCCCAGCATCCACTACGGACTACGAGAAATAGAATTATCGGTAAGTAAATTCTTATTTTCTCTAACGTCCTAAGTGGATGCTGGGGACTCCGTCAGGACCATGGGGATTATACCAAAGCTCCCAAACGGGCGGGAGAGTGCGGATGACTCTGCAGCACCGAATGAGAGAACTCCAGGTCCTCCTCAGTCAGGGTGTGCCCCTGACCAAGTAGCAGCTCGGCAAAGTTGTAAAGCCGAGACCCCTCGGGCAGCCGCCCAAGATGAGCCCACTTCCTTGTGGAATGGGCTTTTACTGATTTTGGCTGTGGCAAGCCTGCCACAGAATGTGCAAGCTGAATTGTACTACAAATCCAGCGAGCAATCGTCTGCTTAGAAGCAGGAACACCCATCTTGTTGGGTGCATACAGGCTAAACAGCGAGTCAGATTTTCTGACTCCAGTCGTCCTGGAAACATATTTTCAGGGCCCTGACAACGTCAAGTAACTTGGAGTCCTCCAAGTCCCTAGTAGCCGCAGGTACCACAATAGGTTGGTTCATGTGAAAAACAGAAAACACCTTAAGGAGAAATTGAGGATGAGTCCTCAATTCTGCCCTGTCAGAATGAAAAATTAAGTAAGGGCTTTTATATGATAAAGCCGCCCATTCTGACACACGCCTGGCTGAAGCCAGGGCTAATAGAATCTTCACCTTCCATGTGAAATATTTTAATTCCACAGTGGTGAGTGGATCAAACCAATGTGACTTTAGGAAACTCAAAACAACATTGAGATCCCAAGGTGCCACTGGGGGCACAAAAGGAGGCTGTATATGCAGTACCCCTTTTACAAACGTCTGAACTTCAGGCACTGAAGCCAGTTCTTTCTGGAAGAAATTCGACAGGGCCGAAATTTGAACCTTAATGGACCCTAATTTTAGGCCCATAGACAGTCCTGTTTTCAGGAAATGTAGGAAACGACCCAGTTGGAATTCCTCTGTAGGGACCTTCTTGGCCTCACACCACGCAACATATTTTCGCCAAATGCGGTGAAAATGTTTTGCGGTTACATCCTTCCTGGCTTCGACCAGGGTAGGGATGACTTCATCTGGAATGCCCTTTCAGGATCCGGCGTTCAACTGCCATGCCGTCAAACGCAGCCGCGGTAAGTCTTGGAACAGACAAGGCCCCTGCTGGAGCAGGTCCTTTCTTAAAGGTAGAGGCCACGGTTCTTCCGTGAGCATCTCTTGAAGTTCCGGGTACCAAGTCCTTCTTGACCCATCCGGAACCACGAGTATCGTTCTTACTCATCTCCTTCGTATGATTCTCAGTACTTTTGGTATGAGATGCATAGGAGGGAACACATACCCTGACTGGTACACCCACAGTGTTACCAGAGCGTCCACCACTATTGCCTGAGGGTCCCTTGACCTGGCGCAATATTTGTCTAGTTTTTTGTTCAGGCGGGACGCCATCATGTCCACCTTTGGTTTTTCCCAACGGTTTACAATCATGTGGAAGACTTCCCGCTGAAGTCCCCACTCTCCCGGGTGGAGGTTATGCCTGCTGAGGAAGTCTGCTTCCCAGTTTTCCACTCCCGGAATTAACACTGCTGAGAGTGTTATCACATGATTTTTCGCCCAGCGAAGAATCCTTGCAGTTTCTGCCATTTCCCTCCTGCTTCATGTGCCGCCCTGTCTGTTTACGTGGGCGACTGCCGTGATGTTGTCCCACTGGATCAATACCGGCTGACCTTGAAGCAGAGGTCTTGCTAAGCTTAGAGCCTTGTAAATTGCCCTTAGCTCCAGTATATTTATGTGGAGAGAAGTCTCCAGACTTGTTCACACTCCCTGGAAATTTTTTCCTTGTGTGACTGCTCCCCAGCCACTCAGGCTGGCATCCGTGGTCACCAGGACCCAGTCCTGAATGTCGAATCTGCGGCCCTTTCATAGATGAGCACTCTGCAGCCACCGCAGAAGAAAACACCCTTGTCCTTGGAGACAGGGTTATCCGCTGATGCATCTGAAGATGCGATCCGGACCATTTTCCCAGCAGATTCCACTGAAAGGTTCTTGCGTGAAATCTACCGAATGGGATCGCTTTGTAAGAAACCACCATTTTTCACAGGACCCTTGTGCAATGATGCACTGATACTTTTCCTGGTTTTAGGAGGTTCCTGACTAGCTCGGATAACTCCCTGGCCTTCTTCTCCGGGAGAAAACATCCTTTTCTGGACTGTGTCCAGAATCATTCCTAGGAACATTAGACGTGTCGTCGGAAAAAGCTGCGATTTTGGAATATTTAGAATCCACTCGTGCTGTCGTAGAACTACTTGAGATAGTGCTACTCCGACCGCCAACTGTTCTCTGGACCTTGCCCTTATCAGGAAAGCGTCCATATTTCTTTTAGGAAGAATCATCATTTCGGCCATTACCATGGTAAAGACCCGGGGTGCCGTGGACAATCCAAACGGCAGCTTCTGAACTGATAGTGACAGTTCTGTACCACGAACCTGAGATACCCTTGGTGAGAAGGGCAAAATTTGGACATGTAGGTAAGCGTCCCTGATATCCAGTGACACCATATCGTCCTGGTTCGCTATCACTGCTCTGAGTGACTCCATCTTGATTTGAACCCTTGTATGTAATTGTTCAAATCTTTTAGATCTCACCGAGCCGTTTGGCTTCAGTACCACAATATAGTGTGGAATAATACCCCTTCCCTTGTTGTAGGAGGGGTACTTTGATTATCACCTGCTGGGAATACAGCCTGTGAATTTTTTCCCAATACTGCCTCCCTGTCGGAGGGAGACGTTGGTAAAGCAGACTTCAGGAACTTGTGAGGGGAAGACGTCTCGAATTTCCAATGTACACCTGGGATACTACGTGTAGGATCCAGGAGTCCACTTGCGAGTGAGCCCACTGCGTGCTGAAACTCTTGAGATGACCCCCCACCGCACCTGAGTCCGCTTGTATGGCCCCAGCGTCATGCTGCGGACTTGGCAGAATCTGTGGAGGACTTCTGTTCCTGGGAATGGGCTGCCTGCTGCAGTCTTCTTCCCTTTCCTCTAACCCTGGGCAGATATGACTGGCCTTTTGCCCGCCTGCCTTTATGGGTACGAAAGGACTGAGACTGAAAAGACTGTCCTTTTCTGCTGAGATGTGACTTGGGGTAACAAAAGTGGATTTTCAAGCTGTTGCCATGGCCACCAGGTCCGATGGACCGCCCCTTTATACGGCAATACTTCCATGTGCCGTCTGGAATCTGCATCACCTGACCACTGTCGTGTCTATAAACATCGTCTGGCAGATATGGACATCACATCTACTCTTGATGCCAGAATGCAAATATCCCTCTGCGCATCTCGCATATATAGAAATGCATCCTTAAAATGCTCTATAGTCAATAAAATATTGTTCCTGTCAAGGGTATCAATATTTTCAGTCAGGAAATCCGACCAAGCCCCCCCAGCGCTGCACATCCAGGCTGAGGCGATTGCTGGTCGTAGTATAACACCAGTATGTGTGTATATACTTTTTAGGATATTTTTCAGCTTCCTATCAGCTGGCTCTTTGAGGGCGGCCGTATCTGGAGACGGTAACGCCACTTGTTTTTATAAGCGTGTGAGCGCCTTATCCACCCTAAGGTGTGTTTCCCAACTCGCCCTCACTTCTGGCGGGAAAGGGTATACCTCCAATAATTTTCTATCGGAGGAAACCCACGTATCATCACACACTTTAATTTATCTGATTCAGGAAAAACTACAAGTAGATTATTCCCACCCTACATAATACCCTTATTTGTGGTACTTGTAGTATCAGAAATATGTAACACCTCCTTCATTGCCCTTAACATGTAACGTGTGGCCCTAAAGGAAAATACGTTTGTTTCTTCACCGTCGACACTGAAGTCAGTGTCCGTGTCTGTGTCTGTGTCGACCAACTGAGGTAAATGGGCGTTTTTACAAGCCCCTGACGGTGTCTGAGACGCCTGGACAGGTACTAATTTGTTTGCCGGCCGTCTCATGTCGTCAACCGACCTTGCATCGTGTTGACATTATCACGTAATTCCTAAATAAGCCATCCATTCCGGTGTCGACTCCCTAGAGAGTGACATCACCAATACAGGCAATTTGCTCCGCCTCCTCACCAACATCGTCCTCCTACATGTCGACACACACGTACCGACACACAGCACACACACAGGGAATGCTCTGATAGAGGACAGGACCCCACTAGCCCTTTGGGGAGACAGAGGGAGAGTTTGCCAGCACACACCAAAAACGCTATAATTATACAGGGACAACCCCTTATACAAGTGTTTTCCCTTATAGCATTTTCACATATGTAATCATATCGCCAAATAAGTGCCCCCCCCTCTCTGTTTTAACCCTGTTTCTGTAGTGCAGTGCAGGGGAGAGCCTGGGAGCCTTCCTCACAGCAGAGCTGAGCAGGAAAATGGCGCCGTGTGCTGAGGAGAATAGGCCCCGCCCCCTAAAACGGCGGGCTCTTCTCCCGGAGTTTGTGAGATCTGGCAGGGGTTAAATACATCCATATAGCCTCAAGGGCTATATGTGATGTATTTTAGCCATAAAAAAGGTATAATACATTGCTGCCCAGGGCGCCCCCCCCAGCGCCCTGCACCCTCAGTGACCGCTGGTATGAAGTGTGCTGACAACAATGGCGCACAGCTGCAGTGCTGTGCGCTACCTTATGAAGACTGAAAGTCTTCTGCCGCCTGTTTCTGGACCTCTGGACCTCTTCAACTTCGGCATCTGCAAGGGGGGTCGGCGGCACGGCTCCGGGACGAACCCCAGGGTGAGACCTGTGTTCCGACTCCCTCTGGAGCTAATGGTGTCCAGTAGCCTAAGAAGCAAATCCATCCTGCACGCAGGTGAGTTTACTTCTCTCCCCTAAGTCCCTCGTAGCAGTGAGCCTGTTGCCAGCAGGACTCACTGAAAATAAAAAACCTAACTTAAACTTTTATTCTAAGCAGCTCAGGAGAGCCACATAGATTGCACCCTTCTCGGCCGGGCACAAAAATCTAACTGAGGCTTGGAGGAGGGTCATAGGGGGAGGAGCCAGTGCACACCACCTGATCCTAAAGCTTTTATTATTGTGCCCTGTCTCCTGCGGAGCCGCTAAACCCCATGGTCCTGACGGAGTCCCCAGCATCCACTTAGGACGTTAGAGAAAATAGGATTTTAAGCTACCTACCCGTAAATGCTTTTCTCGTAGTCCGTAGAGGATGCTGGGGTCCACATTACTACCATGGGGTATAGACGGGTCCACTAGGAGCCATTGGCACTTTAAGAGTTTGAGAGTGTGGGCTGGCTCCTCCCTCTATGCCCCTCCTACCAGACTCAGTCTAGAAACAGTACCCGAGGAGATAGACATCTTCGAGAGAAGGATTACACAGATAGTGGTGAGAGTCACACCAGCTCACACACAAGGCAACCCAAGCTAACTAGCTTGAAACATAAGCAATGGCTGAACAGGATTACTTACCAAGTAACAAAACCGTACTTACCAAGAACTATGCAGTACTGAACTAAATAACCACTGCAGGATAACGAAGCGCTGGGCGAGTGCCCAGCATCCTCTACGTACTGCGAGAAAAGCATTTACCGGTAGGTAATTAAAATCCTATTTTCTCTTACGTCCTATGGGATGCTGGGGTCCACATTAGTACCATGGAGATGTACCAAAGCTCCCAGAACGGGAGGGAAAGCGCAGAGGCTCCTGCAGAACCAATTGACCAAAGTTGAGGTCGTCAGAGGCCAAAGTATCAAACTTGTAGAACTTTGCGAACGTGTTCGACCCCGACCAAGTAGCTGCTCGGCAGAGATGTGAAGCCGAGACACCCGAGGCAGAACCCACCTTACGAGTAGAGTGGGCCTTGACAGACGTAGGACACGGCAAGCCTGTCGTAGAATACGTATGCTGGATAGTGAACCTGATCCAGCGAGAGATCATCTGCTTAGAAGCAGGACACCCAATTTTCTTGGGTTCATACAGGACAGAGAGTCTGATTTTCTGTGACAAGCAGTCCTCCTCACATAGATTTTTAGAGCCCTTACAACATCTAAGGACTTTGATGAAATTGAGGAGTCAGTCGCAACTGGCACCACAATAGGTTGGTTGATATGAAATGCCGACACAACCTTCGACTGCTGACGTGTCCGAAGCTCAGCTCGGTCTTCATGGAAGATCATGTATGGGCTTTTACATGACAAAGCCCCCCAACTCTGACACACGTCTAGCAGAAGCTAAGGCCAACAAACTGACAGCATTCCACGTGAGAAACTTCACCTCAACCTCCTGAGGAGGTTCAAACCTGTCCGACTGGAGGAACTGCAACACCACGTTAAGATCCCAAGGCGCCGTAGGCGGTACAAAGGGAGGTTGGATGTGCAGAACTCCTTTTGAAAAAAGTCTGATCCTCAGGGAGGGCAGCCAACTTTTTCTGGAAGAAAATGGATAGGGCCGAAATCTGGACTTTTATGGATCCCAACCTCAGACCCATATCCACACCTGCTTGCAGGAAGAGGAGAAAACGTCCCAGTTGAAACTCCACCGCAGGGAACTTCTTGGAATCACACCAAGATACATGTTTTTTCCAAATACGATGGTAATGTTTAGACGTTACTCCTTTCCTAGCCTGTATCAGGGTAGGAATAACCTTGTTCGGAATGCCCTTCCGAGCTAGTATCTGGCGTTTAACCTCCATGCCGTCAAACGTAGCCGCGTTAAGTTTTGATAGGCAAACGGCCCCTGCTGCAGCAGGTCCTCCCAAAGAGGCAGAGGCCTCGGCTCTTCTAGCAGTAGATCCGCGTACCAAGCCCTTCTCGGCCAGTCCGGAGCGATGAAGATTGCCTGAACTCTTGTCCTCCTTAGGAGTTTTAGAACTCTTGGAATAAGTGGGAGTGGACACGTACACCGACTGGAACACCCACGGAGTCACTAGGGCATCCACCGCCACTGCTTGCGGATCCCTCGACCTGGAACAATACCGCCAAAGCTTCTTGTTGAGATAAGAGGCCATCATATCGATTTGGGGTACACCCCAAAGATCTGTTACCTCCTTGAACACCTCCGGATGGAGACCCCACTCCCCTGGATGGAGATCGTGTCTGCTGAGGAAATCCGCTTCCCAGTTGTCTACTCCCAGAATGAAGATTGCTGACTGTGCCAACATGTGTTTTTCTGCCCAGAGGATGATTCTTGTTACCTCGGACATTGCAGCTCTGCTCTTCGTTCCGCCCTGTCGGTTTATGTAAGCCACTGTCGTTACATTGTCCGACTGCACTTGAATGGCCCGATTTCTCAGAAGAGGGGCCGCTTGCAGAAGACCGTTGTAGACGGCTCTAAGTTCCAGAATGTTTATTGGCAGGCCGGCTTCCAGACTTGACCACCTTCCTTGGAAGGTTTTCCCTTGAGTGACTGCGCCACAGCCCCGGAGACTTGCATCCGTTGTTAGAAGGATCCAGTCCTGAATCTCGAACCTGCGGCCCTCCAGAAGGTGAGGTAATTGCAGCCACCAGGAGTGAAATCCTGGCCCTTGGCGACAAACGTATTCTCTGGTGCATGTGTAGATGGGATCTTGACCACTTGTCCAGGAGATGCAGTTGGAAGGACAGAGCATGAAACCTTCCGTACTGCAGAGCCTCGTAAGAGGCCACCATCTTTCCCAGAAGGCGAATGCACTGATGAACCGACACCCGGGCTGGCTTCAGGACATCCCGGACCATTGTTTGTATCACCAACGCTTTTTCCTCCGGAAGAAACACCCTCTACACTTCCGTGTCAAGGATCATTCCCAGAAAGGACAACCTCCTGGTTGGCTCAAAATGTGATTTCAGGATATTCAGGATCCAACCATGTTCCCTGAGAAGCTGGGTCATGAGAGCTATAGACCGTAACAGCTTCTGCTTGGACGATGCCTTTATTAGCAGATCGTCCAGATATGGAATTATGTTCAACCCCTGCCTGCGGAGGAGAACCATCATTTCCGCCATCACCTTGGTGAATAGCCTTGGTGCTGTGGAGAGGCTGAATGGCAGGGCCTGGAACTAAAAATGACAGTCCAACAGTGCGAATCGGAGATGAGCTTGATGCTGCAGCCAAATCGGAATGTGGAGGTACGCATCCTTGATATCCAGAGATACCAGGAATTCCTCCTCTTCCAGACCTGATATCACCGCCCTTAGAGACTCCATGTTGAACTTGAACTCCCTCAGAAAGGGGTTTAGTGATTTTAAGTTCAGAATGGGCCTGACCGAACCATCCGGTTTCGGTACCACGAAAAGGTTCAAATAGTAACCCATGTTTTGCATTTGAGGAGGGACTGGTACAATGACCTGTGCCTCCACCAACTTCTGGATGGCTCCCTGTAGGGTAGCCCTGTCTGCCGGCAAAGCTGGCAAGCCCGATTTGAAGAACAGATGAGGAGGGAGATCTTGAAATTCCAGCCGGTACCCCTGGGACACAATATCTAGTACCCAGGGATCCAGGCCGGGCGACACCCAGACGTGACTGAAATGTCTGAGTCTCGACCCACACTGGCCCTGCCTCCAGGCTGCGCTGTCCACCGTCATGCGGAGGACTTTGGCGCACCTGAAACAGGCTTCTGTTCCTGGAAACCTGCCGCAGCAGGTTTCTTGGATTTTGGTCGGCCCCTCTAAAGAAGGTGTTGGTATCTCAGTTTAGTAACCCGAAAGGACTGAGATGCAGGTGAAAAAAAAAGGTTTCTTCGTAGCAAGAGCTGCTGAGGGAAGAAAAGGGGACTTACCTGTTGTAGCCTTGGAGATCCACGCATCCAATGCTTCCCCAAAGAGAGCCTGACCTGTGTATGGTCTCCACACCTCTCCTGGATTCCGCGTCGGCAGACCACTGGCGCAGCCACAGTCCTCGACGAGCTGAGATAGACACGGAAGAAATTCCTGCGGCCATTGAACCCAGGTCTTTCATGAATTCCACCATAAAACCTGCAGAATGCTGAATGTTACGGAGAAACAATTCAATGTCACTCTTATCTACCGTATCCAAATCCTCAAGTATCATGCCCGACCACTTTACTATAGCTTTGGAAATCCATGCACAGGCAAAAGTGGGACGTAGTATCGACCCTGAAGCAGTGTATATGGATTTGAGCGTAGTATCAATTTTGCGATCAGCCGCCTCCATCAAGGCGGTAGATCCTGGGACAGGTAAAACCACCTTTTTTGAGAGTCTGGATACAGACGCGTCCACTATGGGTGGATTTTCCCATTTCTTTCTATCCTCCTCAGGGAAGGGGAAAGCAACCAGAACCCTCCTAGGGATCTGGAATTTTTTCTCTGGATTTTCCCATGCTTTTTCAAAAATAGCATTTAATTCTTTGGACACAGGGAAGGTTAGCGAGGCTTTCTTATGGTCAGTGAAGTAAGCCTCCACAACCTGTTCAGGTGTTGCATCAGCAATATTCAACACATCTCTAATAGCCTCTATCATCAACTGCACCCCTTTTGCAAGAGATGCGGACCCCTGAGCACGTCCCCATCACCGTCTGCCGTGTCAGAGTTGGTATCCGTGTCGTCTTGCATGATCTGGGCAAGAGCATGTTTGTGGGAACCCACAGAGGGGTGTACTTGGGTAACAGAACCAGGCCAAACTACCATAGAATTCTGTAAAACCTGAGTTGCAGATTCATTCTGAGCAACCCTAGCAGAAATCTGAGAAATCATAGTTTTGATAGATAACCACTCAGGCTCCCTTACTGGTATCTGCGCTACAACAGTGCAATCCTGATTACATGGAATGAGATCATCCTGAGAGGACATATCCTCAGCTGCATATGTCACAGAATCCCTGGACATAGCTAATTGGAGACCCCAAACACGCCACACACACACACACACACACACACACACACGGTAGGTTAGACAGAGTTTCTCCCCTGAGAATGGCAAGAGAGACACAGAGTTCAGAGCCAACCCACACACAGCACTGTTATATATAAAGAACACCCCTTATCAGTGCGTACTGTGTACTGTAATAGTTACACAGATCTAATTCAACCCCCCCCCCCCCCCCCCCCTTCTACAACCCCCTGGTACCGCACAGGATAGCTGGAGTTGCTTGGAGGGAAAGCTCTATCAGCGTCTGTGTACAGGAACCGCAGGCAGGAAAATGGCGCTGAACGCTGCTGGGTCCGCTCCGAGAAGCTCCGCCCCTTGAAGATGGCACGTCTTCCCGGACAAATTCTTTACACTGGCCTGAGGACTCCGTCGCAAGGCGGGGGATTCCGTCCCCTGTGAGCGTCTGAGTACGGAGGATTCTGACGCTAGCCTGGGGATTCAGTCTCCGGTTAGCGTCTGTGACCAGTGTAGGGTATTAAGACGCTGGCTCAGGACGCCCCTCAAAGCGCCAACACTGTGTGCGCTGAGCCTTCCCGGAGCGCAGCAGCTGCACAGAGCTGCGGTCCTACCCTTGTGCCGCCATATCTCGCCTCTTCTAATCTCCTGGCTCTGTAAGGGGGTGGCAGCATGCTGCCGGGGTTAGCGATCCCCTGTGGCGGGGGAACGTTCGATCCCCTCAGGAGCTCAGTGGCCTGTCAGCGGAGATAGTGGCTCGGACCCCACAGGGCGGACACTACTTTCCCCCTTAGTCCCTCGAAGCAGGGAGGCTGTTGCCATCAGCCTCCCTGTAAAATAATAAACTCTAAAAATAAACTTTTACTAAAGAAGTTCTGTAGAGCTCCCCTAGCTGTGACCGGCTCCTCCGGGAACATTTCCTAAACTGGGTCTGGTAGGAGGGGCATAGAGGGAGGAGCCAGCCCACACTCTCAAACTCTTAAAGTGCCAATGGCTCCTAGTGGACCAGTCTATACCTCATGGTACTAATGTGGACCCCAGCATCCTCTAGGACGTAAGAGAAATAGTTATGCAGCTGCCACAATACCTTCTAGTATTACTTAAAATGTCCAAAAGCTAAAAAAAAAAATTAACATTCATAATAATAATAATAATAATAATAATAATAATAATAATAATAATGACAGGCCCTGGTTTGCGGCTGAGAGTCCGACAAGTAGTTTGATTACCAGTAATGGGAACAGTTACTGAAAACCTAAGAACCACAGTCATGTTCCCATGATTTCCTTCTGTGAGGGCACATGAAATAAACATGGCTAATGCTGACACACATTGAGAGTGTGTAAAGACCTTACCAGCCATTACAATGGATACCTGCTGTAGATTGAACTGTGTAGTTTCGTTTTTTTATTATTTCTCTTCTAAATATTTATTGTTCCCTCTGTGGACTTTAATGCAGTTTTTAGGAACATTTATTTACACTGTCTCTGCCACTTTAAGACACTTTTCTCCACCCAAACAAATTTTGGTGAACACCACAATCAACCCTATCAACGGGATTTGTATAGACTGATATGAAGAGCGGCATCAGTGCACAGGTTGGAGTAAAACTTTATTATTCAAATTACCAGAACTATCCCCAACTAGCATCACCCAGAATTACAGGCTTATCCAGCAATTCTGCCGTAATAGTATCTTATTAAAGCCCCGCTGTGCAGGAAATCTGCAAACCTATTACTAATCGGAAATAAAGAAAAATGACACCGTAAATGCTTACCTCTTTAACATTCTGTAACGTCTCTGGCGTAATTGTGAAGTCAACGGGGCTTGCGGTCAGCTTTTCCTTGTGCGGCTGGAATACAGCAAACCGACAGGATTAAATAATACCCAGAGCAACTTCCAGCCTTACTCTGATAAATTCAATTGTACATGCTAAACATACAGTAATTGTACTGGGCAGCCCAACGTTCTGTAATTAATCAGCATCAATCGCAAAACAAACACACGTTATTTAACAACAAATCTGGTATTTTCTACATTTAATTTTAAGATTTTTTTTTTTTTTTACTACATAACAGTCCATGTAGCAGTTACTGTAGCTTTTTTTTTTATCTCAGTATAGAGGTCACCCGCACATTTTAAATACTTCCTTTTAAAAAAAGAATGAGGAATTATTCTTTGATAAAATTGATGACGCGTCACATTATGTTTTCTTAACAGTTTCAAATCCCCCATTGGGCTTTGCTTGTACAGATAAGGGCCCTCATTCAGAGTTGTTCGCTCGTTATTTTTCTTCGCATTGGTGCGATTTTCCGCTAACTGCGCATGCGCAATGTTCGCACTGCGGCTGCGGCAAGTAAATTTGCTAAGAAGTTTGGTATTTTACTCACGGCATTACGAGGTTTTTTCTTCGTTCTGGTGATCGGAGCGTGATTGACAGGAAGTGGGTGTTTCTGGGCGGAAACTGACCGTTTTATGGGTGTGTGTGAAAAAACGCTGCCGTTTCTGGGAAAAACGCGGGAGTGGCTGGAGAAACGGGGGAGTGTCTGGGCGAACGCTGGGTGTGTTTGTGACGTCAAACCAGGAACGAAACTGACTGAACTGATCGCAGTGGCAGAGTAAGTGTCGAGGTACTCAGAAACTGCTAAGACATTTCTATTCGCAATTTTGAGAATCTTTCGTTCGCAATTCTGCTAAGCTAAGATTCACTCCCAGTAGGCGGCGGCTTAGCGTGTGCAATGCTGCTAAAAGCAGCTTGCGAGCGAACAACTCGGAATGAGGGCCAAGGAGTGTTGTAATGAAGTCACTGCCTTATTGCCACACCCAGAAGTGTTCTACTGTGACAACGGCAGCAGCTGGTGAAGTTACCTACTTGCAATACACAGCGGTGACACAAACCTAAGCCTTACAACGTCATATGGAGGATGAACATTTTACCGCTGATGCCAAGAGGCATCTTTAAAACCTGCAACCACCATCTCACCATAGAGGCGGCCGCTTTAGAGGCTGAGCCAACATGCAGCCTCCAATTTCAATAGTGACCTGCACCGAGGAAGTACTAATAGAGGACAGCAGGGGGCGGTAACAATAAGTAAGGTGGGTCCAAAATATTAAAATGAGGCGTCTTATTAATGAGGCCAACAGGATTAAGATGTAGAACCATTTGTCAGCATAGTCTTGTAACGGAGATAACATCACCTCTAATGGTGTAAATCCGTACAGGCCATGGTTTGTGACTCATGTACTTACTTGAGAGTGTATGATGAACTCACAGCTTTTTGTCAAGTCTTTTGCCAGTAGCGACCTCTTCATATCACAGCGAAGGGTATACTGTTGGGAGAAGCGCAGCACATGCTCTTAGTTTTCATGACAATTTAAAGAGTTAAGAACAACAAAGTCTAATTTCCATTGTTTCTTCCCCACCCCACACTTTCTGTGGCACTGATAAAACCCTCCTTGGGGCCTGCAAGCAAATCAGTTTAACAATCGAGACTGCTCTGAATCAGCCAGGACTACCCATATATTTTTAGATCTTTCTTATTCTAAAACATACAGTAGAAGGATGAAACACGTTGGGACATTTGTGGAACCCGCAACTCTCTATTGGAAGCAGTCTTACAGACATTGGTACTCGGAGAAGAGATTTTATTATTTTTCTGATGTACAAGAATTATCTATTGTTTGTACGTGTATTAAATTGTTGAAAAAGGATTACATGTCAGCTCTCCTTCATTTACACACAGAGTGTGATCTTGTGTGCAAGATTTTCCAGTGAACCTGTAAGGTAACAACAGGGCTTACATTAACACTGTCTCATATTCCTTTAAATCATTTCCCATGCTATTAATACGCAACATATACTTTGTTTTACACATGGTGATGTGCTTGTGAACAAGTGGCGTTTTGCTGGTGTAAACTGGATTTACCACTGGTGGAAACAGTCTTTTCGCACAGTTTACGCACTTACAATTTATCAGTGTTACACTAAACTATCTTATCTTTTGGAATATCTGGGATTCTTGATACCTGTGAAAGAAACCCAAGAGAATAATCCTTACAATTTGGACAAACTACTCCACATAAGCCTTTTATATTTGTATTTGTGGTACACGTTAAAATTATTTCTTGAATATTACACTAGATGGCGCTTTTCCTCACCCTTTATGTCTACTGCTAGAACTCTCCATGAGGAGGAAACCAGCTGCCACCTGTATTGAGGGGAGGGCCTGTATGACTCCTTGGGACAACCAGAGGACACTTTACGGACCAAATCGGTGTAGCGCTAATCAGTACTTTGATGCTATATGTGTGGGTGTGTATGGTAGCTATGAAAAGAATTATGAATAAAACAAATGCGATGTAACACAGTGGTCAGCATTGCTATCAGACAATTCTAGGGTGACAAGTTCCAATTCCAACCTGGGCCCTGGCTTTCATGTAAGGATGTCTAAACCTGCTTTGAGTGACTCATCTGGTCATATCCGGTCACTTGCCACAATGCTAAAGATCAACACACAACACAGAGATTCAGGTTTCGCAGTCACTCACCTGAATATTCACAAACACTCCGTGGTACGTCTCAAACAGGACCTTATTGGTCTTCATAACCAGCGGGAATTCAAAAGGAATTTCTGTTTTACCACTGGGGAGTTTTCCCGGCTTCACCATTTCTACACTGTTGCTAATAATCTGAATTGGCTGAAATAAAACCGTAACATAATAATTTACTGTAACAGTTCACTTTCTATACAGTTCTTACGCAGCTATTTCCACTCACGAAATGTACAAAACTAATGGTACAATTAAGATAACCTTGGACTATGCTGAAAGCTAAGAAGCAGGCGCTGGGATTATAGCTCTGGTGTCAGTGGTTTCAGTTAGCACTTAGGCCTCCGCCAAGATCTGCGTTAATGACACGGCTACAAGGTAGCGCGTCAGGCACAGAGCAATACATTCCCACTGTACAGCTTCACCTTGCTAGTTTGGTCAATGGGATTCCAATGCAGACTCGGACAGTAATGGTGTAATGCGCTTGCCTTTTATTTTACCGGTTGTGCACAAAGCTGGAATCAGTGGCGGCAGGGAATTGTATTCCATTAAACGTATGGATGCTAGGCGAGATGTGTTTTATTTAGAATGTAGCAGTCACAGTATTCCGGGAGTAACACAAGTACTCATTCCATTGTCAGTGCACGTTTATGTTTTTTTAGAACAGTGACAAAGTTGAATTGGGGAATGGAATATAGTAGCCAGAGAGTCCACTTACCTTCACTGAATTATAGAAAGCTTCAAACACCCCAACACTCTTGGCACTGAGCTGTAAATTAACAGAGCCCTCCATGGTCAGTGTGATGCCTTGGTGCTGAACGGCGTCTTTACTCATTACAACCACCACGCCAGACAACACTTCCTACAGAGAGAATACAGCCAGGATGCACGTTAGACCATTCAACAAACAATGTGCAAGAGTACAAGACAGCAGAAATTATCCTAACCCAAACCTTAATTGGTTCATCGCAAAACTGTGCTCCCACTTAGGCATATATTTTCCGAACATGCATCCTCCTCCAAGCCGCTGCTACATGTGGAGGGTTTTCCCATGGTCCCTCTGCTTCTCTTGTCGGAGTATAACAACAGCTTATGGCCTGTGTATGACCTGAGAGGCTATACTAGAGGGACAGCAGGTGGCGCTGTAGCTGAAGTTTCACCATTATATATTTGTCTTTGTTGTAATAGTCTAAGCCAGAGGTTCTCAAACTCGGTCCTCGGGGGCACACACAGTGCATGTTTTGCAGGTCTCCTCACAGAATCGCAAGTGAAATAATTAGCTCCACCTGTGGACCTTTTAAAATGTGTCAGTGAGTAATTAATACACCTGTGCACCTGCTGGGTTACCTGCAAAACATGCACTGTGTGCCCCCGAGGACCGAGTTTGAGAACCTCTGGTCTAAGCTCTATCAGCATTTTTTTTTTAAAGCCTCCATGTTTTGTTACTAAAGCATCACAGTTGACGGCTACAGTAACATTTATCTCACAATCTCCAAATTATCTGACAAATCTGGCAACTGCGACAGAACAGATCCTGGACGGTGGAGAAACTCCATGTGATCTATGGCATGGTGAGAACAGAGTAAACCACAATATTGGGTGCAAAGCATTTAATGTATTTATATTGCTGGAGAAACTGAGGCAAAGGATCCAAACCCTACACCACAGGACAGAAATGGTGACTATCAGCAACAGGGTGACATTTGTTCAAGACCTAAGGGAGGAGGAGAAGAAACCTGGATATTCACTGAACTGTCAGCAGGGAGAAAGGATATAGGCAGCAAATGGAAGCATAAAGACAAGTGTAACACAGGCAAAGTATAATGGAAATCAGCTATTAAGGACATGTAATGTTATACTGGAGGGACAGTAGGTGGCGCTGTGTCAGATGTCACTTGTAGTTCTGTTTTGTAGTAATAGTGTACTATTTTCTCATATATTGGGATAGAGTCAATTGTGCACGCCACTTCCTGGTCATCTAATGGATTGGGTGTCTATGGGAGCTATACAATGGTTTCCCCGATAGATGCCCATCAGCCACGGCAGTCACATTTTTTTCTCGCAGCCTCATGAGGAGTGAGAAAAAATAAGAATTTACTCACCGGTAATTCTATTTCTCGTAGTCCGTAGTGGATGCTGAGGACTCCGTAGGGACCATGGGGAATAGACGGGCTCCGCAGGAGACTGGGCACTCTAAAAGAAAGATTAGGTACTATCTGGTGTGCACTGGCTCCTCCCTCTATGCCCCTCCTCCATACCTCAGTTAGGGAAACTGTGCCCGGAAGAGCTGACACTACAAGGAAAGGATTTGGAATCCAGGGTAAGACTCATACCAGCCACACCAATCACACCGTATAACTTGTGATAACCATACCCAGTTAACAGTATGAACAACAACTGAGCCTCAATCAACGGATGGCTCATAACAATAACCCTTTAGTAAGCAATAACTATATACACGTATTGCAGAAGAAGTCCGCACTTGGGACGGGCACCCAGCATCCACTACGGACTACGAGAAATAGAATTACCGGTGAGTAAATTCTTATTTTCTCTGACGTCCTAGTGGATGCTGGGGACTCCGTAAGGACCATGGGGATTATACCAAAGCTCCTAAACGGGCGGGAGAGTGCGGATGACTCTGCAGCACCGAATGAGCAAACTCAAGGTCCTCCTCAGCCAGGGTATCAAACTTGTAGAACTTAGCAAATGTGTTTGAACCCGACCAAGTAGCAGCTCGGCAAAGCTGTAAAGCCGAGACCACTCGGGCAGCCGCCCAAGAAGAGCCCACCTTCCTTGTGGAATGGGCTTTTACTGATTTTGGATGCGGTAATCCAGCCGCAGAGTGAGCCAGCTGAATCGTGCTACAGATCCAGCGAGCAATAGTCTGCTTCGAAGCAGGAGCGCCAACCTTGTTGGCTGCATACAGAATAAACAGAGAGTCAGACTTTCTGACTCCCGCCGTTCTGGAAACATAAATTTTCAAAGCCCGGACTACGTCCAGCAACTTGGAATCCTCCAAGTCCCTAGTAGCCGCAGGCACCACAATAGGTTGGTTCAAATGAAACGATGATACCACCTTAGGGAGAAATTGGGGACGAGTCCTCAATTCTGCCCTGTCCATATGGAAGATCAGATAGGGGCTTTTACATGACAAAGCCGCCAATTCTGACACACGCCTAGCCGAAGCTAAGGCCAATAGCATGACCACTTTCCACGTGAGATATTTTAGCTCCACGGTCTTAAGTGGCTCAAACCAGTGGGATTTCAGGAAATCCAACACAACGTTAAGATCCCAAGGTGCCACTGGTGGCACAAAAGGAGGCTGAATATGCAGCACTCCCTTTACAAACGTCTGAACCTCAGGCAGTGAAGCCAGTTCTCTTTGAAAGAAAATGGATAGGGCCGAGATCTGAAACTTTATGGACCCTAATTTGAGGCCCATAGTCACACCTGACTGTAGGAAATGCAGAAAAGACCCAACTGGAAGTCCTCTGTAGGGGCCTTCCTGGCCTCACACCAAGCAACATATTTCCACCATATGCGGTGATAATGCTTTGCTGTCACATCCTTCCTAGCTCTTATCAGCGTAGGAATTACTTCATCCGGTATACCCTTTTCCGCTAGGATCCGGCGATCAACCGCCATGCCGTCAAACGCAGCCGCGGTAAGTCTTGGAACAGACAGGGCCCCTGCTGCAACAGGTCCTGTCTGAGAGGCAGAGGCCATGGGTCCTCTGTGACCATCTCTTGAAGTTCTGGGTACCAAGTCCTTCTTGGCCAATCCGGAACAATGAGTATCGTTCTCACTCCTCTTTTTCTTACTATTCTCAGTACCTTGTGTATGAGAGAAAGAGGAGGAAACACATATACCGACTGGAACACCCACGGAGTTACCAGTGCGTCCACAGCTATCGCCTGAGGGTCCCTTGACCTGGCGCAATATTTTTTTAGCTTTTTGTTTAGGCGGGACGCCATCATGTCCACCTGTGGCCGTTCCCACCGATTTGCAATCTGCTCGAAGACTTCTTGATGAAGTCCCCACTCTCCCGGGTGGAGGTCATGCCTGCTGAGGAAGTCTGCTTCCCAGTTGTCCACTCCCGGAATGAACACTGCTGACAGTGCTTGTACGTGATTCTCCGCCCAACGAAGAATCCTTGTGGCTTCCGCCATCGCCACCCTGCTTCTTGTGCCGCCCTGTCGGTTTACATGGGCGACTGCCGTGATGTTGTCTGACTGAATCAGCACTGGTTGGTCTCGAAGCAGGGGCTCCGCTTGACTCAGGGCGTTGTATATGGCCCTTAATTCCAGTATGTTTATGTGCAGACGAGTCTCCTGACTTGACCACAGCCCCTGGAAGTTTCTTCCCTGAGTGACTGCCCCCCATCCGCGGAGGCTTGCATCCGTGGTCACCAGGACCCAGTCCTGTATGCCGAACCTGCGGCCCTCGAGAAGATGAGCAGTCTGCAGCCACCACAGAAGAGACACCTGGTCCTCGGGGACAGGGCGATCAGCCGATGCATCTGAAGATGCGATCCGGACCACTTGTCCAACAGATCCCACTGAAAGATCCTGGCATGGAACCTGCCGAAGGGAATGGCTTCGTATGACGCTACCATCTTTCCCAGGACTCGCGTGCAGTGATGCACCGACACCTGCTTTGGTTTCAGGAGATCCCTGACCATGGTCACTAACGCCTGAGCCTTCTCCTCCGGGAGAAATACCTTCTTCTGTTCTGTGTCCAGAATCATGCCCAGGAAGGGCAGACGCGTCGAAGGAATCAGCTGCGACTTTGGAATATTCAGAATCCAGCCGTGCCGTAGCAACACTTCCTGAGAGTGCGCTACGCTGACCAACAACTGCTCTCTGGACCTCGCCTTTATAAGGAGATCGTCCAAGTACGGGATAACTAACTCCTTGCTTCCGGAGAAGTACCATCATCTCCGCCATTACCTTGGTAAAGACTCTCGGTGCCGTGGATAGACCAAACGGCAACGTCTGGAATTGGTAATGACAGTCCTGTACCACAAACCTGAGGTACTCCTGGTGAGGCGGATAAATGGGGACATGCAAGTACGCATCCTGATGTCCAGAGATACCATAAAATCCCCCTCTTCCAGGCTGGCAATGACCGCTCTGAGCGATTCCATTTTGAACTTGAACTTTTTCATGTAAATGTTCAAGGATTTTAAATTTAGAATGGGTCTTACCGAACCGTCCGGTTTCGGTACCACAAACAGTGTGGAATAGTAACCCCTTCCCTGCTGAAGGGGGGGTACCATTATTATCACTTGCTGGAGGTACAACTTGTGAATAGCCGCTCCCTCCCCGTGGGAGAAGCTGGCAAGGCGGATTTTAGGTAACGGTGAGGGGGCGTCACTTCGAATTCCAGCTTGTATCCCTGAGATACAATTTGTATAGCCCAAGGATCCACTTGTGAGTGAACCCACTGGTTGCAGAAATTTCGGAGACGCGCCCCCACCGCTCCTGGCTCCGCCTGTGGAGCCCCAGCGTCATGCGGTGGACTTAGTGGAAGCAGGGGAGGACTTTTGTTCCTGAGAACTGGCTGCATGGTGCAGCTTCTTTCCTCTACCCCTGCCTCTGGCAAGAGAGGATGCACCTCTGACTCTCTTCCTTTTTTGAGAACGAAATCAGGATTTTGGTACTTACCGATAAATCCCTTTCTCCGATTCCACAGGGGCCACTGGAGCGTAGTTACAATGGGGAATAGTAGGCAGTAATTGGGAGCTGGTACTTTAAAAAAAAAAATTCTAACCCTGTGGCTAGCTCCTCCCCTACTATCTCCCCTCCAAGCCAGTCTACGTAAAACCGTGCCCAAGGAGAGCTGTAATAGAGAAAATCATAAGGTAGAGGAGGTTATTGACGTCTACTCAACCAGGATAACCCAAACTAACCCTGGAATTGAACCTAATAATAAACAGGATAACCTGAACTCAACACGCGGTCATTAATTGAACCGCAAACCGTTAAGCAAAAAACAACAAGGAGGAACAGCGCTGGGCGGGCGTCCAGTGGCCCCTGTGGAATCGGAGAAAGGGATTTATCGGTAAGTACCAAAATCCTGATTTCTCCTTCATCCACTAGGGGCCACTGGAGCGTAGTTACAATGGGGACGTCCCAGAGCTCCCAGAACGGGTGGGAGAGCGCTGAGAGTCCTGTAAAACCGCTCTGCCAAAGTGGGATGCAGAGGCCGCAAAAGTGTCAAACTTGTAGAATTTGACAAACGTATGACGGCCGGACCAAGTAGCCGCCCGACATAAAGTAGTCATAGAGACCCCCCGGGCAGCCGCCCAAGAAGGTCCCACAGAGCGTGTGGAGTGTGCTGAAATGGAAGATGGAGGTTCCCGAGAAGCCGCCAAATAAGCTTGTCTGATGGTCAGACGGATCCATCGAGACAAGGTCTGCTTAGAGGCCGGCCAACCCCGGCGGGCAGCGTCGTACAGCACAAATAAGGAATCAGACTTCCGAATAGCCTAAGTCCTATCCACATAGATCTTGAGCGCTCTTACAACGTCCAACGATCTCACATCCGGAGAGTCCCCTGAGAGGGCCGGTACTACAAGCGGCTGATTGATGTGAAAATCAGACACCACTTTTGGTAGAAAGGACATACGAGTACGAAGCTCGGCCCTATCCGCATGAAACACCAGGTAAGGAGACCTGCAAGAGAGAGCCCCTAGTTCTGACACTCGTCTAGCTGAAGCCAGCGCCAGGAGCAGAACCACCTTCCAGGTGAGATATTTTATTTCTACTGATTCCAGGGGCTCAAACAATGAAGACTGTAGAAAGGACAGGACCAGACTGAGGTCCCATGGCGCTGTCGGAGGACGGAAGGGAGGCTGTATTCGAAGAACCCCCTGAAAGAAGGTCTGAACCTCAGGCAGCAAGGCTAACCGTTTCTGGAAGTAAACCGAAAGAGCAGAGACCTGCACTTTTAGTGAGCCCAGTCTTAGGCCTGCTGAAAAAACCCGCCTGCAAAAAACGGAGAAGACGGGCTAAGCTATACACGGAAGGGGAATATTCTCGACGTTCACACCATGCTACGTAAGCCTTCCAAATGCGGTAGTAGTGAGAAGATGTAACCGACTTCCTAGCCCAAAGCATAGTAGGTATAACTGTACGAGGAATCCCCTTCCTTGTCAAGATGGCTTTCTCAACAGCCACGCCGTCAAACGTAGCCTGCGTAAGTCTGGATAACAAAAAGGACCCTGTTGTAGAAGGTCGTCTCGTAGTGGTAGGGGCCTAGGCTCGGCCACCGACAACAGATGTAGAGCGGAGTACCAAACCCTGCGCGGCCAATCTGGAGCCACTAGGAGAACCAGAGCGCCTTCTCTCTTGATGCGTTGCAGAACCTTCGGCAACAGCGGAAACGGAGGAAAGAGGTAAACAAACTGGAAATTCCAAGGAGCCGTGAGAGCATCCACGCCCGCCGCCGCCGGGTCCCTCGTCCGAGAGTAGTAAAGAGGCAACTGATGGTTCAGGCGGGACGCCATGAGATCGATCTGTGGTTTTCCCCACCGGCGGACCAGTTGCCAAAACACCTGGGGATGTTGTGACCATTCTCCCGGGTGCATGTCCTGCCGGCTTAGATAGTCGGCTTCCCAATTGTCCACTCCCGGAATGAATATTGCCGAGAAGGACAGGGCATACTTCTCCGCCCAGAGAAGGATGTTGGTGACTTCCCTCATCGCTGCGCGGCTGCGAGTGCCGCCCTGACGGTTGATGTATGCTACCGTCGTGGCGTTGTCGGACTGAACTCTGACCGCTTGACCTCGCAAGAGGTGATGTGCCTGCAGCAGGGCGTTGTACACCGCCCTTAGTTCGAGGATGTTTATGTGGAGAGCGGATTCGTGGATTGACCAGCGCCCCTGAAACCGATGTCCCAGGGTCACTGCCCCCCAGCCTCGCAGACTGGCGTCCGTGGTGAGGAGAGTCCAATCCCATATGCCGAACCGTCTTCCTTCCAACAGATGGGTCGACTGGAGCCACCAGAGCAGCGATGACCGTGCCTTTGGAGATAGCGTCACCCGCTGATGAAGGAACAGATGAGATCCTGACCACTGATTTAGAAGACATAGCTGAAACGGTCGAGAGTGGAAGCGACCGTACGGAAGAGCCTCGAACGCTGCTACCATCTTTCCCAGCAGGCGAATGCACAGATATACTGACACCCGACGGTGTTGAAGGACCAGTCTTACCAGTGTCTGCAGAGAAAGTATCTTGTCCCGCGGAAGGAAAATCCTCTGATGGACTGTGTCGAGAATCATTCCCAGAAACAACAGCCGTTGTGCGGGACATAAGTGAGACTTCGGAAAATTCAGGACCCACCCGTGTCGGATTAGAAGGTCCTGTGTCATCCGGATATTCTGAAGTAACCGTTCTGCTGAGCTTGCTTTTATTAGCAGATCGTCCAGATAGGGAACAATTGTCACACCCTGCTTCCGAAGCAGGGCCATCATGACCGCCATGATCTTTGTGAACACTCTGGGAGCAGAAGAGAGACCGAAAGGAAGGGCCTGGAACTGTAAATGAGCGTCCTGTATTGCGAACCGGAGAAAAGCCTGGTGAGGAGGCCAAATGGGAACATGCAAGTATGCGTCCTTGATGTCCAAGGATGCCAGAAACTCGTCTTTTTCCAACCCCACAATAACAGACTGGAGGGACTCCATCTTGAACCTGAACACCTTCAAATACGGATTGAGATCTTTCAAGTTCAGGATTGGTCTGACTGAGCCGTCCGGCTTCGGTACTAGAAACAGGCTTGAGTAATAGCCCTGTTTACGATGATGCGAGGGAACAGGGATCACAACCCTTGCAGACAGAAGCTTCTGGACCGCGGTTTGTAAGGCAACTCCCCGGTTGTCGGAAACTGGCAAACCCGTGGTAAAGAACCGCTGGGGTGGTTGTTCCTGAAATACGAGCTTGTAACCGCAAGTGATGAGATCCCGGACCCAGGCATCTGGGCAGGACTGTATCCAGACCTCCTTGAAATCCCACAAACGAGCTCCCACCCTGTGATCTCCCAGGTGGGAGGAAGGCCCGTCATGCGGTGGCAGTGCCAGAAGACTTAACGTCTGACTGGGCTGAGGCTGCGGAACCTCTACCCCTGCCGCCGCCTCTACCTCTATGGCCACGGAAGGTAGAAGCTCCACCCCTGGCCTGTCCTCGAAACCTGGAAGGGGCACGAAAGGATCGAAAAGAGGGACCCCTATATGGTCTGCGAGCGGCTGGAGCAGCAGAAGGAAGATAAGACGACCTACCCCTCGTGGCCGTAGAGATCCAGGCATCCAGATCCTTACCAAACAGAACCTCACCCGTAAAGGGTAATGCCTCTGCCGCCCTTTTGGATTCCGTATCCGCATGCCAATGCCTGAGCCATAGCGCTCTGCGGGCCGCGATTGTTAAAGCGGAAATTCTAGCTCCAAGAACACCTATGTCCTTGGACGCTTCGCAAAGATAAAGGGCTGATTCACGGATGTGTTCTGCCAAGTCTATCAATTGATCCGCCGGTAATTCGTCACGAATTCCAGAGGACAATTGTTCCGCCCAAGCTTCGATTGCCTTGTTGACCCAACAACCTACCTGGGCCGGGCGCTGCAAAACCCCTGCCGCAGAGTAAATATTCTTTAAGGTAGACTCCAACTTCCTATCTGACGCCTCCTTAAGAGAAGTTGCCCCCGGAACAGGCAGGACCGTCTTTTTGGACAGATGAGACACCGAAGGATCCACGATCGGAGAGTTCTCATAGCGCGTTCTGCTACCTGCGGGAAAAGGATAGGAAGACAACATTTTCCTTGATACCTGAAATTTCGTGTCTGGATGCTTCCAGGCTGTTGTTATAAGCGCATCCAGCTCCTCCGAAACTGGAAAAGTCACCGGCAGGTATTGGTCGGTGCCAAACCTTGAAGGGCGTAAGATGTCTTCCGTCTCCTCCACCTGTAAGACTGATCGAATAGCAGTAATAAGAGCCTCTATACCCTGAGCTACTGGTTCAGAGTCCCCATATACCTGATCGTCCCCAGTATCCTGGATATCCACATCCTGTATATCCTGTACATCTACGTCCGCCTCATCTAATTGAGGCATATCATCGTCAAAGTCCTGTAACACCGAGGCTAGCAATCTCTTTTTTGCAGCCTGTTGGGGGGGACTAAAGGACTGGGCTTGGGAAGGGATTACAGCCCTGGAAAGCCCTTCCACTGACTTTGCCAATGAGACTGCCCATGCAGGTTCTGGCGCTGGTATCGGGACAAGCTGTCGGAACTGGGCCGCCTCTCTATCTTTCCGAGAGGCTTTAACTTCCCCAGTCAGCAGGGACATCACCTCTGTGAGCTGTGTCGTCCATGTCGGGGCGCTCTGGGGTTCCGAGGAGGGCTGGGCTGATTGCTGCGACTCCTCACCTAAACCTTGACCCTGCTTTTGAGCTGCCTTGGAGCCTTTAGTGGCCATGGCAGCACCTAAACTTGATAACCTTCCCCCACAGGAAAACAGCTATAGGCAGAATGGGAGGGAGGGGAGGGAAGCAGGGAAAAGAATGTAGCCACAGCAGCCTATCTGTCCTGCACGATACTGTGTGCAGTGACAGGCTGGCATAAACAAATCTCGTACCTGTAGTGCCCCCCTTCCCCACTGTAACTACTTTTGTGTGGTCGCGTGGCCTCCGTCCCGCGCTGCTGCTGACAGGAAAAGAACGGGTCCCCAGAGCGCTGTACTTCCGGGCGCGCAGAGCGGGATTAAGCCCCGCCCCCCTCCTTGACGTGCTTATTTCGGATCCCTGTAGCGGCTCTGTGAGCCGCGCTGGCGGGGATCCGAGCAGTGAGGAGAGCGGGCGGCTGGCGGGCGGGAGCACGGCACATTACTACTTTTTTTTTTTTTTTTAAATAAATAAATAAAAATGAATAATCCGAGGTGGGGGGAAGGGGGAGGGTGTTGTTAGTGTAAGGGAAACTGAGCAGGTCGGATTCAAACCTGGGTCTCACTGTATGGAGTGCAGGTGATGATTCCCCTGCGCCATGATAGTGCTCAGTCACTGTGTCACCAATGATAAAATCAAGTCTTCAAAACCCCCCTGTCACCCCTTCATCCCAACAGTCTGGGTGGGGGGAATATACACACCTTTCAGTGGTGGAGGGTGGCCCCGACACACGCCGCACGCAGCGGTGTCCGGCCGTCAGATACTCATTGCTGCCGTAATCTTCTGCTGGATGGAGTGGCCGCGACACGCGCCGCACGCAGCGGTGTCCGCCAACTAAGTAGAGCTCAGTGTCTCCCTCAGCCGGGGCCCATCCCGAGCCGCACGCAGCTGCGATGGGACCCCGCCGGCAGCTCCCACGGTGCAGACTGGCAGTGGCAGAGCTGCCAGTCTGTGAGTGTAAGTTAGAAAAAATAAAATAATAAAGAAAAAATAAAAATTTCTTCAGCTAAACCCAAGTGAACCAGCTCCCTTGGGCACTAAACTAAGACTGGCTTGGAGGGGAGATAGTAGGGGAGGAGCTAGCCACAGGGTTAGAATTTTTTTTTAAAGTGCCAGCTCCCAATTACTGCCTACTATTCCCCATTGTAACTACGCTCCAGTGGCCCCTAGTGGATGAAGGAGAAAGGACTGCATTTGGTAATACGGTGCTTTCTTAGGCTGTGAGGAAACCTGTGGCAAGAAAGTCGACTTTCCAGCTGTCGCTGTGGATACGAGGTCCGAGAGACCGTCCCCAAACAATTCCTCACCCTTATAAGGCAAAACCTCCATGTGTTTTTTAGAGTCGGCATCCCCTGTCCATTGCCGAGTCCATAAGACCCTCCTGGCAGAAATGGACATCGCATTTATTCGAGAGCCCAGCAGGCAAATGTCCCTCTGGGCATCCCGCATATATAAGACGACGTCTTTAATATGGCTAAGTGTTAGCAATACGGTATCCCTGTCCAGGGTATCCAACCCCTCTGACAGAGTATCTGTCCATGCTGCAACAGCACTGCACATCCAAGCTGAAGCAATAGCCGGTCTCAGTAGAGTACCAGAGTGTGTATACACAGACTTCAAGATACCTTCCTGCTTCCTATCCGCAGGTTCCTTTAGGGCGGCCGTATCCTGAGACGGTACGGACATTCTTTTAGATAAGCGCGTCAGGGCCTTGTCAACCCTAGGGAAGGATTCCCAGCGTAACCTATCCGTTGGCGGGAAAGGGTACGCCATTAGTATTCTCTTGGGAATCACCACTTTCTTATCAGGGGAAGACCACGCTTCTTCACATAACTCATTTAATTCATGAGACGGGGGAAAAGTCACTGGCTGCTTTTTCTCCCCAAACATATTTACCCTCTTGTCAGGGACAGGGTCAGCTGCTGAAATGTGTAATACATTTTTCATTGCAATAATCATGTATCGGATGGCCTTAGTCATTTTGGGCTGTAATAGTGCCTCATCCTCGTCGACGCTGGAGTCGGACTCCGTGTCGACATCTGTGTCAACCGAGATAGTGGGCGTTTTTGAGACGCTGACGGCCTCTGAGGCGCCTGGGCAGGCCCGGGTTGAGAGCCCGGCTGTCCCCCGGCAGCAACATAATCAAATCTCTTATGTAATGAGTTTACATTGTCATTTAAGACCTTCCACATATCCATCCAATCAGGTGTCGGCACCGACGGGGGCGACACCACATTTATCTGCACTTGCTCCGCCTCCACGTAACCCTCCTCAAACATGTCGACACAGCCGTACCGACACACAGCACACACACAGGGAATGCTCTGACTGAGGACAGGACCCCACAAGGTCTATGGGGAGACAAATAAAGAGTATGCCAGCACACAGGGATACACACTACCAGAAGTGAATTTTTCCCAATAGCTGCTGTATCAATACACCTTTTGCCTAAATTTATGTGCCCCCCCTCTCTTTTTACCCAGGAGACTGCAGGGGAGAGCCTGGGGAGCGTCCTTCCAGCGGAGCTGTGAAGAGAAATGGCGCTGGTGTGCTGAGGAAGAAGGCCCCGCCCCCTCAGCGGTGGGCTTCTGTCCCGCTGTTTCTGACTAAAAAATGGCGGGGGTTTTACACATATACAGTCACAGACTGTATTATGTGTCTTTTTTATGCCAAAGGTATTCTTATTGCTGCCCCCCCCCCCCCCAGCGCCCTGCACCCTACAGTGACCGGAGTGTGTGGTGTGCAGTGGGAGCAAAGGCGCACAGCTGCGGTGCGCTACCTTAATGAAGACAGGAGTCTTCAGCCGCCGATTTCATCACCAACTTCTGATCTTCTGGCTCTGCGAGGGGGACGGAGGCGCGGCTCCGGGAACGGACGACCGAGGACCTCTGCCTGTGTTCGAACCCTCTGGAGCTAATGGTGTCCAGTAGCCTAAGAAGCGCAACCTAGCTGTGAACAGGTACGTTTGCTTCTCTCCCCTCGGTCCCACGTAGCAGTGAGTCTGTTGCCAGCAGATCTCACTGAAAATAAAAAACCTAACAATTACTTTCTTTACTAGCAGGCTCAGGAGAGCCCACTAGGTGCATCCAGCTCTGGCCGGGCACAGATTCTAACTGAGGTCTGGAGGAGGGGCATAGAGGGAGGAGCCAGTGCACACCAGATAGTACCTAATCTTTCTTTTAGAGTGCCCAGTCTCCTGCGGAGCCCGTCTATTCCCCATGGTCCTTACGGAGTCCCCAGCATCCACTAGGACGTCAGAGAAAAGGTTTTGGGAGCCAAAACTCAGATTTTGGACGCCCATTCAAGAGCTTTATAAGCAAAGTGGCTAAACCAAGAGCAGTCAGGCGCCTTAACCGGTAATGAGCATCTGATCGGAGCAACAATTGAATATCTCCGATAGCTGCCCATTGCTATAGACGCCCAGCAGGGGGAACATGAAACAACTGAATTGGCTCCTTAGTCTCTAAGTCCTCCATGTTATAACATGACGCTTTACAGTTGCTGGTCAGAGGAAAGTTGATCTTACAATCTCCCTTTGTTGACGCTTCAACAAAAAAGCAAATGCTACATTAATTCTTATATCAGTCGGAAATCAAAATGGGGTTTGAGTGGTGGAATATATTGTGGGGTCATATAAGTAACTTACTATAATATGGGGGGTATTTTATTGACTTGGTCACTGCTATAGTTAATGGGCACCCGATGAAGTAAATCAATTGTTTTGGGCGCCCATTATCACTCTTGTCATTTCCAAAAGCACTGGGTTCAGCCACTAAATCTGGTTAAAGTCCTGTTAGAGCACCGAAACAGCTGTCTGGACACACAAACCATTTTTGCGCATTTCTGCCCACCACCTCAGGTGGCTGAGAGCAGGAATGTGGACATCCGCAAAATTCGCACAAGTTTGGAGCAACAACTGAAGTGCTCCTTCAGCCGCACATAAATTAGCACCCAAAACAATTGAATTCCTCTTAGAGAGACTACAGTTCTGATGAGCAATAATACATGTTCGGGTTCCTTTCCTTTTTAATGAACATTGTACATGTACTGACGGATTGAAATAAACTGCGATACCAGAGAATAGGGAATTCCTTTAATTATGTTTAGAGCTTTAACATCTAATTCTCTGCATTACCAAATGAAATACCAATCACCAGGTATTAATACTCAACTGATCCATTCCAGCCTACATGTTTAATATAGTAAAAGTGGTCATAACTTCTCTATTAAGGCCGCTCTGAAATTAGGAAATAAAGGCGAGGCAGTGGCCAAAGTTTTGGGCCTTCATAGCTAAAGTCTTGCAGTCTCCTCATAAATGCGGATATGGATTAAACACATGTGAATTCAAACACGGGGGCAACGCTAGGTGATGCCACTAGCTGTTTCATGGAGCACAACAGTCCTGCTATGCTTTGCAAGTAGAGCTTTTTGACACAACCTTTAGATTTCATCTCCTGGTTAAAATGCCAAGACGCATCTTTAACCATTTGTAACGGAACACCAAAAACCAACACTGATCACTTTTATCATTCCACGGCAAAGGAAGTCAAACAGTCTGGATGGCCAATGGTAAGACTGTATGAGCGCATTAGAGACAGATCGACTTTGCTCGGTCAGAGCTCAAGATCCAATCATCTGGTGACTGCATCAGCCTATGTGCGCGGTCATCGGTTAACATAATTCACAGCAAGAGAACTGCGCTCTGTTCAGTTTGGTCATATTTTCAGCATCACGATGGCTGAATGACAGGTTTATGTCATCATGTGAAGGACTAATCCAACTACAAGCCATTTCATGCACAAGCGATAATCAGAAACACGTTTAACATGAAAACATGCAAGTCATAAGATTCCTCCACCCATTTAAAGATCGATGTCTCCCCATCCCTTCTAGGCACAGCTTAAAAGGGAATAATACATCATCCAGGTGAGCAGGATCCCGCCTCACGTCCTCCGATGGTCTCTGGTTTCCCCTCCCTCCTCTTTATACATGGTGTCCCCCCACTCATTAATAAAGTGCATATTCAGGATTACAAGTGGGCTGATTTTATGACAGCACAACTCATCCATACCAAGTGCAAAGCTGTATTTCTCTTGCGTCCTAGAAGATGCTGGGGACTCCGTAAGGACCATGGGGTATAGACAGGCTCCGCAGTAGACATGGGCACTCTAAAGACTTTAGAATGGGTGTGCACTGGCTCCTCCCTCTATGCCCCTCCTCCAGACCTCGGTTAGATACTGTGCCCAGAGGAGACTGGGTGCACTGCAGGGGAGCTCTCCTGAGTTTCTCTGAAAAATACTTTTGTTAGGTTTTTTATTTTCAGGGAGCGCTGCTGGCAACAGGCTCCCTGCATCGTGGGACTGAGGGGAGAGAAGCAGACCTACTTAAATGATAGGCCCTGCTTCTTAGGCTACTAGACACCATTAGCTCCAGAGGGTCAGAACGCAGGTCTCACCCTTGCCGTTCGTCCCGGAGCCGCGCCGCCGTCCTCCTCACAGAGCCGGAAGATAGAACCCGGATGAGTATTAAGAAGAAAAGAAGAAGACTTCAAAGGCGGCAAAAGACTTCAGATATTCACTGAGGTACCGTGCAGCAGTAACGCTGCGCGCCATTGCTCCCACACACAACACACACACACAGCGGTCACTGTAAGGGTGCAGGGGGGGCGCCCTGGGCAGCAATATTAACCTCAAGGGACACTGGCATAGGTAATATATACTGCGGAGGCGGTATATTAAAAAAACCCCGCCAGTATAAATAATTTGAGCGGGACCGAAGCCCGCCACTGAGGGGGCGGGGCTTGATCCTCCAGCACTAACCAGCGCCATTTTCTCCACAGCACACTGCAGAGAAGCTGGCTTCCAGGACTCTCCCCTGCTGAACACGGTTACAGAGGGCAAAAAAGAGGGGGGCACATTTAATTGGCGCAGTGAGTGTAATTGTATATATTTATATAAAAGTGCTGTACTAACTGGGATTTTATTCCAGTGTCCGGTGGCGCCGGGTGTGTGCTGGCATACTCTCTCTGTCTCTCCAAAGGGCCTTATTGGGGGGACTGTCTCCATTTAGATATATCCCGAGTGTGTGGGGGTGTCGGTACATGTGTGTCGGCATGTCTGAAGCGGAAGGCTCATCTAAGGAGGAGGTGGAGCAGATGATTGTGGTGTCTCCGTCGGCAACGCCGACGCATGATTGGTTGGATATGTGGAATGTTTTAAATGCAAATGTGTCTTTATTACATAAGAGATTGGACAAAGCAGAGTCCAGGGATAAAACAGGGTGTCAATCCATGGCGCTGTACCACATGGCCCTTCAGGGTCTCATAAAAGTCCCTGTCCCAAGTAGCAGACACTGATACCGACACGGATTCTGACTCCAGTGTCGACTACGATGATGCGAGGTTACACCCAAGGATGGCCAAAAGTATTCATTATATGATTATTGCAATAAAAGATGTTTTGCATATCACAGAGGACCCTTCTGTACCTGACACGAGGGTATGCATGTTTAAGGAAAAGAAACCTGAGGTAACCTTTCCCCCATCTCATGAGCTGAACGAGTTATTTGAAAAAGCTTGGGAAACTCCAGACAAGAAACTGCAGATTCCAAAGAGAATTCTTATGGCGTATCCTTTCCCTGCACAGGACAGGTTACGGTGGGAATCCTCGCCTAAGGTGGACAAGGCTTTAACGCGCTTGTCCAAAAAGGTGGCGCTACCGTCCCCAGACACGGCGGCCGTCAAGGATCCTGCTGATAGCAGACAGGAGACTACCTTGAAATCAATTTATACACATACGGGTGCCTTGCTCAGACCGGCAATAGTGTCGGCTTGGGTTTGTAGCGCTGTTGCGGCTTGGACGGATACCTTGTCAGCTGACATTGATACCCTGGATAGGGAACCATTTTATTGACCTTAGCTCACATTAAAGACGCAGTCTTATATATGAGGGACGCTCAGAGAGACGTTGGCTTGCTAGGTTTGAGAGCCAACGCCATGGCGATTTCTGCTAGGCGAGCCCTGTGGACCCGCCAATGGACGGGTGATGCCGACTCAAAGAGGCATATGGAAGTTTTACCTTACAAGGGTGAGGTCTTATTTGGGGAGGGTCTCGCGGACCTGGTTTCCACAGCTACCGCGGGTAAATCTACTTTTTTACCTTATGTTCCCCCACAGCAAAAGAAAACACCACAATATCAGATGCAGTCCTTTCGGTCGCATAAGTCCAGAAGAGGTCGGGGCTCTTCCTTCCTCGCCAGAGGTAAGGGTAGAGGGAAAAGAATGCCTGCTACGGCTAGTTCCCAGGAGCTGGGGCTCCACTGAGGGAGTCCGCCCCGGTGGGGGCACGTCTTCGACTCTTCAGCCACGTCTGGGTTCAATCAGACGTGGATCCTTGGGCGATGGAAATTGTATCCCAAGGATACAAGCTGGAATTCGAAGAGGTGCCTCCGCACCGATTTTTCAAATCGGCTTTACCGGCGTCTCCCCCAGAGAGGGAGATAGTTTTAGCTGCAATTCAAAAGCTGTATCAACAGCAAGTGATTGTCAAGGTTCCCCTAGTTCAACAGGGGAAGGGGTACTATTCAACCTTGTTTGTGGTTCCGAAACCGGATGGCTCAGTCAGGCCCATTATAAATCTAAAATCCCTAAACCTGTACTTGAAAAAAGTTCAAATTCAAAATGGAATCGCTCCGGGCAGTTATCTCCAGCCTGGAAGGGGGGGAATTTTATGGTGTCACTAGACATAAAGGATGCATACCTTCATGTCCCCATATATCCTCATCAGGCGTACCTGAGATTCGCTGTACAGGACTGTCATTACCAGTTTCAGACGTTGCCATTTAAGCTTTCCACGGCCAGGAGGATTTTCACCAAGGTAATGGCGGAAATGATGGTGCTCCTGCGCAGGCAGGGAGTCACAATTATCCCGTACTTGGACAGTCTCCTGATAAAAGCGAGATTGAGAGATCAGTTGCTGAAAAGCGTGTCGCTCTCCCTGAGAGTGCTGCAGCAACATGGCTGGATTCTAAATATACAGGTACACCACCGATTTTCCGGCAACCGATGATCCGAAACCTCTTTTAATCCGGACAATTTTGATTTGTCCGGATAAAAGGGGGTTAGGGACATCCTTTAATCTGGAACATTTTCTGCGCATGGGCGTAACACGCAATACGTGCAAGTGTCAGTGGGTACAGTTTCCACGGACACTGCAGGTGACACAGAAAGCATCAGTGGGGCTGTTATAGCGTCCAAGGTCACAGCAAGTACCTGATACCTGTTTTGCTTATAAACAGTTTTGCATACACTACTGTGTTTATTCATTAATTAATATTATACTGTAGCATATATTTTACTATTTATCGCTTTAGAAATGTTCTGAAGGTGCAAAAATAAGAATTTACTTACCGATAATTCTATTTCTCATAGTCCGTAGTGGATGCTGGGAACTCCGTAAGGACCACGGGGAATAGCGGCTCCGCAGGAGACTGGGCACAAAAGTAAAAGCTTTAGGACTACCTGGTGTGCACTGGCTCCTCCCCCTATGACCCTCCTCCAAGCCTCAGTTAGGATACTGTGCCCGGACGAGCGTACACAATAAGGAAGGATTTTGAATCCCGGGTAAGACTCATACCAGCCACACCAATCACACCGTACAACCTGTGATCTGAACCCAGTTAACAGCATGATAACAGAGGAGCCTCTGAAAAGATGGCTCACAACAATAATAACCCGATTTTTGTAACAATAACTATGTACAAGTATTGCAGACAATCCGCACTTGGGATGGGCGCCCAGCATCCACTACGGACTATGAGAAATAGAATTATCGGTAAGTAAATTCTTATTTTCTCAGACGTCCTAGTGGATGCTGGGAACTCCGTAAGGACCATGGGGATTATACCAAAGCTCCCAAACGGGCGGGAGAGTGCGGATGACTCTGCAGCACCGAATGAGAGAACTCCAGGTCCTCCTCAGCCAGGGTATCAAATTTGTAGAATTTAGCAAACGTGTTTGCCCCTGACCAAGTAGCGGCTCGGCAAAGTTGTAAAGCCGAGACCCCTCGGGCAGCCGCCCAAGATGAGCCCACTTTCCTTGTGGAATGGGCTTTTACAGATTTTGGCTGTGGCAGGCCTGCCACAGAATGTGCAAGCTGAATTGTACTTGCATACAGGATAAACAGCGAGTCAGATTTTCTGACTCCAGCCGTCCTAGAAACATATATTTTCAGGGCCCTGACTACGTCCAGCAACTTGGAGTCCTCCAAGTCCCTAGTAGCCGCAGGTACCACAATAGGCTGGTTCAAGTGAAACGCTGAAACCACCTTAGGGAGAAATTGAGGACGAGTCCTCAATTCTGCCCTGTCCGTATGAAAAATTAGGTAAGGGCTTTTATAGGATAAAGCCGCCAATTCTGAGACACGCCTGGCTGATGCCGGGCTAACAGCATTACCACTTTCCATGTGAGATATTTTAAGTCCACAGTGGTGAGTGGTTCAAACCAATGTGATTTTAGGAACCCCAAAACTACATTGAGATCCCAAGGTGCCACTGGAGGCACAAAAGGAGGCTGTATATGCAGTACCCCCTTGACAAACGTCTGAACTTCAGGAACTGAAGCCAGTTCTTTCTGGAAGAAAATTGACAGGGCCGAAATTTGAACCTTAATGGACCCTAATTTTAGGCCCATAGACAGTCCTGTTTGCAGGAAATGCAGGAAACGACCCAGTTGAAATTCCTCTGTAGGGGCCTTCCTGGCCTCACACCACGCAACATATTTACGCCAAATACGGTGATAATGTTGCACGGTTACATCCTTCCTGGCTTTGATCAGGGTAGGGATGACTTCATCCGGAATGCCTTTTTCCTTCAGGATCCGGCGTTCAACCGCCATGCCGTCAAACGCAGCCGCGGTAAGTCTTGGAACAGACAGGGTCCCTGCTGGAGCAGGTCCTTTCTTAGAGGTAGAGGCCACGGGTCCTCCGTGAGCATCTCTTGAAGTTCCGGGTACCAAGTCCTTCTTGGCCAATCCGGAGCTCTTATGATTCTCAGTACCTTGGGTATGAGAGGCAGAAGAGGTAACACATACACTGACTGGTACACCCACGGTGTTACCAGAGCGTCCGCAGCTATTGCCTGAGGGTCCCTTGACCTGGCGCAATATCTGTCTAGTTTTTTGTTGAGGCAGGACGCCATCATGAAATGACGTTTCCATGCTTGACCACAAGCCCTGGAAATTTTTTCCCTGTGTGACTGCTCCCCAGCCTCTCAGGCTGGCATCCGTGGTCACCAGGACCCAGTCCTGAATGCCGAATCTGCGGCCCTCTAGAAGATGTGCACTCTGCAACCACCACAGGAGAGACACCCTTGTCCTTGGAGACAGGGTTATCCGCTGATGCATCTGAAGATGCGATCCGGACCATTTGTCCAGCAGATCCCACTGAAAAGTTCTTGCGTGGAATCTGCCGAATGGAATCGCTTCGTAAGAAGCCACCATTTTTCCCAGGACCCTTGTGCATTGATGCACTGACATTTGGCCTGGTTTTAGGAGGTTCCTGACTAGCTCGGATAACTCCCTGGCTTTCTCCTCCGGGAGAAACACCTTTTTCTGGACTGTGTCCAGAATCATCCCTAGGAACAGCAGACGTGTCGTCGGAATCAGCTGCGATTTTGGAATATTTAGAATCCACCCGTGCTGTCGTAGTACTACTTGAGATAGTGCTACTCCGACCTCTAACTGTTCCCTGGACCTTGCCCTTATCAGGAGATCGTCCAAGTAAGGGATAATTAAGACGCCTTTTCTTCGAAGAAGAATCATCATTTCGGCCATTACCTTGGTAAAGACCCGGGGTGCCGTGGACAATCCAAACGGCAGCGTCTGAAACTGATAGTGACAGTTCTGTACCACAAACCTGAGGTACCCTTGGTGAGAAGGGCAAATTGGGACATGGAGGTAAGCATCCTTGATGTCCAGAGACACCATATAGTCCCCTTCTTCCAGGTTCGCTATCACTGCTCTGAGTGACTCCATCTTGAATTTGAACCTTTGTATGTAAGTGTTCAATGATTTCAGATTTAAAATAGGTCTCACCGAGCCGTCCGGCTTCGGTACCACAAACAGCGTGGAATAATACCCCTTTCCCTGTTGTAGGAGGGGTACCTTGATTATCACCTGCTGGGAATACAGCTTGTGAATGGCTTCCAATACCGCCTCCCTTTCGGAGGGAGACGTTGGTAAAGCAGACTTCAGGAACCGGCGAGGGGGAGACGTCTCGAATTCCAATTTGTACCCCTGAGATACTACCTGCAGGATCCAGGGGTCCACTTGCGAGTGAGCCCACTGCGCGCTGAAATTCTTGAGACGACCCCCCACCGTACCTGAGTCCGCTTGTAAGGCCCCAGCGTCATGCTGAGGACTTGGCAGAAGCGGGGGAGGGCTTCTGTTCCTGGGAAGAGGCTGCCTGCTGCAGTCTTTTTCCCCTTCCTCTGCCCCGGGGCAGATATGAGTGGCCTTTTGCCCGCTTGCCCTTATGGGGACGAAAGGACTGAGCCTGAAAAGACGGTGTCTTTTTCTGCTGAGAGGTGACCTGGGGTAAAAAGGTGGATTTCCCAGCCGTTGCCGTGGCCACCAGGTCCGATAGACCGACCCCAAATAACTCCTCCCCTTTATACGGCAATACTTCCATATGCCGTTTGGAATCCGCATCACCTGACCACTGTCGCGTCCATAACCCTCTTCTGGCAGAAATGGATAGCGCACTTACTCTTGATGCCAGAGTGCAAATATCCCTCTGTGCATCTCGCATATATAGAAATGCATCCTTTAAATGCTTTATAGTCAATAATATACTGTCCCTGTCCAGGGTATCAATATTTTCAGTCAGGGAATCCGACCAAGCCAGCCCCGCACTGCACATCCAGGCTGAGGCGATTGCTGGTCGCAGTATAACACCAGTATGTGTGTATATACTATTTAGGATATTTTCCAGCTTCCTATCAGCTTGCTCTTTGAGGGCGGCCGTATCAGGAGACGGTAACGCCACTTGTTTTGATAAGCGTGTGAGCGCCTTATCTACCCTAGGGGGTGTTTCCCAACGCGCCCTAACCTCTGGCGGGAAAGGGTATAATGCCAATAATTTTTTAGAAATTAGCAGTTTTTTATCGGGGGAAACCCACGCATCATCACACACCTCATTTAATTCATCCAATTCAGGAAAAACTACGGGTAGTTTTTTCACACCCCACATAATACCCTTTTTTGTGGTACTTGTAGTATCAGAAATGTTCAAAGCCTCCTTCATTGCCGTGATCATGTAACGTGTGGCCCTACTGGAAAATACGTTTGTTTCCTCACCGTCGACACTGGAGTCAGTGTCCGTGTCTGGGTCTGTGTCGACCATCTGAGGTAACGGGCGCTTTAGAGCCCCTGACGGTGTTTGAGACGCCTGGACAGGTATTAACTGTTTTTCCGGCTGTCTCATGTCGTCAACAGTCTTTTGTAAAGTGCTGACGCTATCACGTAATTCCTTCCATAAGACCATCCAGTCAGGTGTCGACTCCCTAGGGGGTGACATCACTATTACAGGCAATTGCTCCGCCTCCATACCATTTTCCTCCTCATACATGTCGACACAACGTACCGACACACAGCACACACACAGGGAATGCTCTGATAGAGGACAGGACCCCACTAGCCCTTTGGGGAGACAGAGGGAGAGTTTGCCAGCACACACCAGAGCGCTATATATATACAGGGATAACCTTATATAAGTGTTTTTCCCTTATACAGCTGCTGTTTTTATTAATCTGCCAAATTAGTGCCCCCCCTCTCTTGTTTTACCCTGTTTCTGTAGTGCAGGACTGCAGGGGAGAGCCAGGGAGCTTCCCTCCAACGGAGCTGTGAGGGAAAATGGCGCTTGTGTGCTGAGGAGATTGGCTCCGCCCCCTTCTCGGCGGCCTTTCTCCCGCTTTTTTAAGGAAAAACTGGCAGGGGTTAAATGCATCCATATAGCCCAGGAGCTATATGTGATGTATTTTTAGCCATCTAAGGTGTTTTTATTGCGTCTCAGGGCGCCCCCCCCCCAGCGCCCTGCACCCTCAGTGACCGGAGTGTGAAGTGTGCTGAGAGCAATGGCGCACAGCTGCGGTGCTGTGCGCTACCTTATTGAAGACAGGACGTCTTCTGCCGCCGATTTCCCGGACCTCTTCTGTCTTTTGGCTCTGTAAGGGGGCCGGCGGCGCGGCTCTGGGACCCATCCATGGCTGGGCCTGTGATCGTCCCTCTGGAGCTAATGTCCAGTAGCCTAAGAAGCCCAATCCACTCTGCACGCAGGTGAGTTCGCTTCTTCTCCCCTTAGTCCCTCGGTGCAGTGAGCCTGTTGCCAGCAGGACTCACTGAAAATAAAAAACCTAATTTAAACTTTTACTCTAAGCAGCTCAGGAGAGCCACCTAGTATGCACCCTTCTCGTTCGGGCACAAAAATCTAACTGAGGCTTGGAGGAGGGTCATAGGTGGAGGAGCCAGTGCACACCAGGTAGTCCTAAAGCTTTTACTTTTGTGCCCAGTCTCCTGCAGAGCCGCTATTCCCCATGGTCCTTACGGAGTTCCCAGCATCCACTAGGACGTCAGAGAAATTAGTTTCCACCGTTAATCCGGCAAAATCGATAATCCGGCACGGCACTGGAACCGAGGATGCCGGAAAATCGGTGGTGTACCTGTACCAAAGTCACAGTTGGTTCCAACGACTCGGCTATCTTTCTTAGGCATGATTCTGGACACGGAAGAAAAATAGGATTTTGGTACTTACCAGGTAAATCCTTTTCTTTGAATCCATAGGGGGCACTGGAGTACTCTTGGGATATGGACGGGCTTCCGCAGGAAACAGCACTGAATATTTAAATTAGTAACACTCCACCCCTCCATATCCCTGAGCACTTACTCAGTGTTTTTTACTGAGCCGAACAGGAATTAAGAGAGGTTAATAATGGAGTATTACATATAACATAACTGACAATAACGAAGTTAACACATAACGTTACTGACAACTAACAGTTGACACCCTAACCAGCACTTGTAACTTGAACCAGCCGGTGAAAGTGTGTTACCATAAGATCCTCAGAACTAACCACAAGTAGGTAAAACTGCTCTGGGTGGGCGTCCAGTGCCCCCTATGGATTCAAAGAAAAGGATTTACCTGGTAAGTACCAAAATCCTATTTTCTTTATCATCCACTAGGGGTCACTGGAGTACTCTTGGGACGTACCAAAGCTTCCCCCGTGGGCGGGAGAGCTGTTTGGCACTTGTAAAACTAGGCGGCCAAAGCTAGATGCTGATGCCGCAAAAGTATCAAACTTGTAAAAGCGCACAAACGTGTGCACGGAAGACCATGTAGCCGCCCGGCAAAGCTGCGTCGCAGAAGCCCCACGACCAGCTGCCCATGAAGTTCCCACAGAACGTGTGGAATGAGCGGTTACTGACGTAGGCGGTTGTAACCTAGCATGAAGGTAAGCCTGGCGTATGGTCAGTTTTATCCATCTGGATAAAGTTTGTTTAGATGCTGGCCAACCCATCTTGGCAGCATCATAGAGAACAAATAACGTATCCGTCTTACGAACTGAAGACGTTCGGGATACATAAACGCGTAATGCGCGAACCACATCCAGAGTTCCAGAATGTGCTGTCAACACAGGAACTACTATTGGTTGATTGATGTGAAAAGATGACACTACCTTTGGTAAGAAGGCGGGATTCGTCCGAAGTTCCGCTCTGTCATCATGAAACACCAAATACGGTGGCTTGCATGACTAGGCACCCAAATCCGAAACACGCCTTGCGGAAGCTAAGGCTAAGAGAAAAATTGTTTTCCAAGTGAGAAACTTTATATCCACTTGTTGTAAGGGTTCAAAATATGAAGACTGTAAGAACTCCAAAACCAGATTCAAGTCCCATGGCGCTGTAGGTGGTATGAATGGAGGCTGTACCCTGAGTACACCTTGGAGAAAAGTGCGTAGAGACGGCAATAGAGCCAATCGTCTTTGAAAGTAAATTGACAAAGCAGATACCTGCACCTTTAGTGTAGATAAACGCAATCCTCCATCTAAGCCTGTTTGTAGAAACAACAAAAGGCGGCATAACTTGACAGCTGATGTCGGAAATTTCCGAGCTTCACACCAACCTATATAGGCACGCCATATTCTGTAATAATGAGCTGCCGTAACCGGCTTTCTAGCTCGTAACATGGTTGGTATAACTGAATCTGGAATGCCCTCTCTTCTTAAGAGGGCGGTCTCAACAGCCACCCCGTCAAACGCAGCCGCGCTAAATCGGGGTAAAGAAACGGACCCTGTTGTAACAGGTCTGGACGTATCGGGAGCGGCCACGGATCGTCTGCGAGTAATCCTCGAAGATCCGAGAACCAAGCTCTCCGAGGCCAATGAGGCGCCACTAGTATGACTGTGAGCGACTCTTTTGATCCGTTTTAGCACCAGAGGGAGCAGCGGAAACGGTGGAAACAGATACACAAGACTGTACGGCCACGCGACAGTGAGAGCATCCACCGCGACTGCCTTTGGATCTCTTGTTCTGGACACATACTGGGGCGTTTGATGATTGTGTCGAGATGCCATCAGGTCCACCTGAGGATAACCCCATCGCTGAACCAACATGTGAAACACTTCTGGATTTAATGACCATTCGCCTGGGTGAAAATCCCGACGACTGAGATAATCCGCTTCCCAGTTGTCCACTCCCGGAATGAACACGGCCGACAATATCACCTGGTGGCATTCCGCCCAATTGAGGATTCGAGCTACTTCCCGCATTGCCATGCGGCTTCTCGTTCCTCCTTGTTTGTTGATGTATGCGACCGCCGTCGCATTGTCTGACTGCACTTGGACAGGCTGAGAGCGAATCATGTGCACTGCTTGTCGTAGCGCATTGTAAATTGCGCGGAGTTCTAGAACATTTATAGACAGCAATTTCTCGTGATCCGCCCAGAGACCCTGGAGCTGACAATTTTGAATTACCGCTCCCCAACCTCTGAGACTGGCGTCCGTAGTTAGAATTATCCAATTGCAAACTCCGAACCGTCTTCCTGCGGTTAAATTGTGTTCCTTGAGCCACCATAGCAGAGAAACTCTTGCTATTGGTGACAACCTCACTCTGTGGTGAATCTGCAGATGCGAGCCCGACCACTGGGCAAGCACGTTCAGCTGAAATGGACGAGAGTGAAATCTTCCGAACTGAAGCGCCTCGAAAGCTGCCACCATTGTGCCTAACAGGCGAATGCACAATTGTACCGACACTGTGCGTGGTTTGAGTACTAATTGTACTAGATGGCGTAGCATTTGTACTTTTTGTTGTGGTAGGTAAATCCTTTGATTGACCGTATCGAGAATCATACCTAGGAACTGAAGGCGTTGAGACGGAATCAGATGTGATTTCTTGAAATTTACAATCCAACCGTGGTGAACCAGTACATTGTAAGTTAGCAGCGCATGTTGGGTAAGTATCTGTGGAGACGGAGCTTTGATGAGCAGATCGTCTAAATACGGAACTATTGTCACTCCCAGGGATCTGAGGTGAGCTATCATCACAGACATTACTTTGGTGAATACCCGAGGCGCTGATGACAGGCCAAACGGCAGAGCCTGAAACTGGTAATGGTTCTGGCGTATTGCAAATCGTAAGAATTTCTGATGAGGCTGCCAAATTGGAATGTGTAAGTACGCATCCTTGAGGTCTAGCGCAATCATAAATTCCTTGGTCTCTAACCCCGCAATCACCGACCGTAGAGACTCCATTTTGAATCTGTAGTAAGTTACGTACTGATTGAGGCCCTTTAAGTTCAATATTGGTCTGACTGAGCCATCCGGCTTCGGGACCACAAATAGACTTGAATAATAACCCTGACCCTGTTGGTGTACAGGGACCGGAATCAACACTGCCGAATCCAGTAAGGACTGAATGGCAATTTGCAAAACTGTCCTCTTGTCGTCCGACAGAGGCAAGCCTGTCTTGAAAAACCGCAGAGGCGGCAGACAGTCGAACTCTATTTTGTAACCTTTTAACACTAAATTGCGAATCCAGCCCTCCGCGGATGTGTGGAACCACGCCCCATGGAACGTCTGAAGGCGTGCTCCCACAGTTGGAGAACCGAGATGGGCTGGTAGGCCGTCATGCCACTGGCTTGTCGGTAACCTTAGCGTCTTGGCGAGTTGTGTTGGTTTGATGGAAACCACGTCCTCGACCACGTCTAGCAGGCGTGGCTGATCCTCTGCCACGTCCTCGAAAGGGCTGAGATCTAAAGGATTTGAACGAAGGTCCAGCGTACCTTCTTCTTGGCGCAGGTGGAGGCACTGGTAAGAACACAGACTTACCTCCCGTAGCCTCCTTAATCCATGCGTCCAATTCTGGACCAAACAACTTCTTGCCATCGTAAGGCAACGCCTCTATACTTCGTTTGACCTCTGCCTCCGCTTGATAAGTACGCAGGTAGAGTGCTCTTCGTGCCGTAACTAGCGAAGATGAAATACGAGAAGTGAGCTGACAGACGTCAGTAGACGCTGTACAGAGATACTCTACAGCCTCAATCATTTGATTTACCTGAATTATCAGGTTTTCGTCATGTAAAGCAGATTTGAGTTCTGTAAGCCATATTATGAGCGCCTTAGTGACCCAAATGCCAACCAATCCAGGTCTTAGCATCACACCTGCTGCTACATACATGGATTTTAGCATAGTTTCTATCTTACGATCTGAAGGATCTTTAAGCGTAGTAGCTGATGGCACTGGTATGGTTAATTTCTTGGTAAGCTTTGACACTGAAGAATCAACTATTGGTGGATTCTCCCATGTACACGTTACCGAGTCTGGAAACGGATAACTAGACTTAAATCTGCGAGGTATAGAAAACCGTTTATCTGGATTCTGTCTTGTTTCTACTAACATCTGATTTAGAGAATCCGACACAGGAAAACTTACTGGCGTCTTCCGTCGTTTAGTAAATACGACCTGATCATTGGTGAGAGGCTGCTCAGCTTCAGGAAACCTTAGCGACTGCCGTACCGCTCTGATGAGATCATCAATGCCGGAACTGTTAACATCCTCGCCATCTGACTCCACTTCGCCCTCCTCCCCCTCATCGTGTTCCGTGAGGTCTGGGATGGAATCGTCAGAATGCAACATAGCAGACACTGGAAAATCATAAGACATATGAAAATTATCCCGTTTGCCCAAAATGGATTTGGACCGTACGCAAGGCTGAGACGCCTCCGGTAGCTCTGGCGGTCTCACCCTAGACTCAGATCTTAACGTTTCTCGCTCCAGACGAGCAGCGGTCATTTCTGTCTGAAATTTCTCCAGTACATTTACTAACATACCCCACGGAGGGTCCGGTGAGGAAATTGGTTGCAAAACCGGAGCAGAAATGGTATTCTGAACGGAATCCACAAAACATACGTTACATGTGGTAGATGCATCCGGTAACACACTGCCACATACTTTGCAAATATGCTTTTTAGTTTTTGCTGGTGCCTTACTCATGGCGACAGACAATACAATACACAAAAACAGACACCTGCACGACTCAGTAAAATAGCAATAAGGTGGCTCTGTATATATATCTGGCCCAGTGCAATACACGTGGCCAGTACTAAGAAATTTGATCCCAAATTCCCACTAACACCCCTGCGCCTTCCGGTGGTGTAGAGATGTAAGGCAGGAACGTTCTGGAATCACAGCAGGAAAACACAGGAAGCATGTTAAAAATGTCTGCCCTGCTAACTTATACATATAATCACCGTGCTGGTACAACTTTCACTGATTATACTGTAACAATCTCCTCTGCTGCTGCAGTATTTCTCTGCGACATTATTATTGTCCCCCCTGTAATGGCTGCCTGCTCTTTTAGCTTATTACAGCGGCAGCGCAGCGTGTGGGCCCCCAGCGGGTATCGTAGAGCGCTATGTGCCTCGTGTGTCCCAGCGGTGGCCTCGTGTATAATAGCGGCGTCAGCTAATCAAGGTAGCGCTGCGGCGGCCTGTAAGAATCGATCAGCGGTGCCTGCACGGAGGTCTGTGGCCGAACGTGCGGGCGCCTGAGCGGGGAGAGCCGCGGTGCCCGCACGGAGGTCTGTGGCCGACCGTGCGGGCGCCTGAACGGGGAGAGCCGCGGTGCCTGCACGGAGGTCTGTGGCCGACCGTGCGGGCGCCTGAGCGGGGAGAACCGCGGTCGAACGTGCGGGCGCCTGAGCGGGGAGAGCCGCGGTACCTGCCGGAGGCTGAGAGGGGAGAGCCGCGTAACAATCCCTCTACCGTCACCAAGCACTATGTCCCCACACGTCGGGGCGGCAGCGGGAGCTGACCGCCCCGTTTCACATACCTTACTCCCGCAGACGTGCGGAGGCTCCGACGGGGCTTTTCAGTAAGCGCCGGCTAGCCAGTGCAGGAGGATGTGAGGGCTGTGAGGGAGCTCTTTCAGAGAGGCCCGACACGCCCGTGCTGCTATCAGCAGCTGCACGATCCCTGACCCTGCCTTTTGGAAGGGGGAAAGGGATGTGTACAAATAGTAGAAAAAATAAAAATAAAAATAAAAGTTTCTTCAACAAAACCGTGACTTCAGGTATTAAGCTGCTACCACGTTCAGCACAGAAAAAACACTGAGTAAGTGCTCAGGGATATGGAGGGGTGGAGTGTTACTAATTTAAATATTCAGTGCTGTTTCCTGCGGAAGCCCGTCCATATCCCAAGAGTACTCCAGTGACCCCTAGTGGATGATAAAGAAAGAGGGTTTCTCCCGATGGATAAAGCCCAGGAACTCCAGAACATGGTCAGAGACCTGTTAAGACCGAAAAGGGTGTCGGTCCATCAATGCACTCGTGTACTGGCAAAAATGGTGGCGACCTACGAAGCAATCCCCTTCAGCAGATTTCATGCGAAAACATTTCAGTGGGACCTTCTGGACAAGTGGTCCGGGTCTCGTCTTCAAATTCATCAGAAAATAAGCCTGTCCCCCAGGGCCAGGGTGTCTCTCCTGTGGTGGCTGCAGAGTGCTCACCTTCTAGAGGGTCGCAGGTTCGGCATTCAAGACTGGGTTCTGGTGACCACGGACACGAGCCTCCGAGGATGGGGAGCAGTCACACAGGGAAGAAATTTTCAGGGAACATGGTCAAGCCAGGAGGCTTGTCTACACATCAACATACTGGAATTAAGGGCCATATACAACGGCCTATGACAAGCGGAGAATCTTCTTCACAACCTACCGTTTCTGATTCAATCAGACAACGTCCCAGCCGTGGCTCATGTAAACCGCCAAGGCGGGACAAGGAGCAGAGTGGCAATGGCGGAAGCCGCAAGGATTCTGTGCTGGGCGGAAAATCACGTAAGTGCTCTGTCGGCAGTCTTCATTCCGGGACTGGACAACTGGGAAGCAGATTTCCTCAGCAGACACGATCTCCATCCAGGAGAGTGGGGACTTCATCAAGAAGTTTTTGGGGACTTCCTCAAATAGACATGATGGCGTCACGCCTCAACAAGAAGCTTCGGAGGTATTGTGCCAGGTCAAGGGACCTTCAGGCAGTAGCGGTAGACGACCTGGTGACACCATGGGTGTTTCAGTTGGTCTATGTATTCCCTCCTGTTCCTCTCATCTCCAAAATATTGAGAATCATAAGAAGAAAAAGAGTGCAGACAATACTCATTGTTCCAGATTGGCCTCGAAGGGCCTGGTATTCAGATCTTCAGGAGATGCTCACAGAAGATCCATAACCTCTTCCTCTCAGGGAGGACCTGTTGCAGCAGGGGCCCTGCGTGTTCCAAGACTTACCGCGGTTACGTTTGACGGCATGGCGGTTGAACAGCGAATCCTAGCTGAGAAAGGTATTCCGGAAGAAGTCATCCCTACTCTGATAAGGGCTAGGAAGGAGGTGACGGCGAAACATTATCACCGTATCTGGAGGAAGTATGTTTCTTGGTGTGAAGCAAAGAATGCTCCTACGGAAGATTTCCACCTGGGCCGTTTTCTCCACTTTCTGCAAACAGGAGGGGATATGGGCCTGAAGTTAGGCTCCATTAAGGTACAGATTTCAGCCCTATCTATATTCTTTCAGAAGGAATTGGCTTCTCTTCCAGAAGTCCAGACTTTTGTAAAGGGAGTGCTGCACATCCAGCCTCCTTTTGTGCCCCCAGTGGCACCATGGGACCTTAACGTTGTGTTACAGTTCCTTAAGTCACACTGGTTTGAGCCTCTTCAAACAGTGGAGTTGAAATTTCTCACTTGGAAAGTGGTCATGTTGTTGGCCTTGGCATCTGCGAGGCGGGTGTCCGAATTGGCGGCTTTGTCTCACAAAAGCCCCTACCTGATTTTCCATGTGGATAGAGCAGAGTTGAGGACTCGTCCTCAATTTCTGCCTAAGGTGGTTTCATCGTTTCATATGAACCAACCTATTGTGGTGCCTGTGGCTACGGGAGACTTGGAGGATTCCAAGTCTCTTGATGTAGTCAGGGCCTTAAAAGTTTATGTAGCCAGGACGGCTCGAGTTAGGAAAACAGAGGCACTGTTTGTCCTGTATGCTGCCAATAAGATTGGCGCCCCTGCTTCTAAGCAGACTATTGCCCGCTGGATCAGTAACACAATTCAGCAGGCTCATTCTACGGCTGGATTGCCTGTACCCAATTCGGTAAAAGGCCCATTCCACTAGGAAGGTGGGCTCTTCTTGGGCGGCTGCCCGAGTGGTCTCGGCATTGCAACTTTGCCGAGCGGCTACTTGGTCGGGTTCAAACACTTTTGCTAAATTCTACAAGTTTGATACCTTGGCTGAGGAGGACCTCATGTTTGCTCAATCGGTGCTGCAGTCATCCGCACTCTCCCGCCCGGTCTGGAGCTTTGGTATAATCCCCATGGTCCTTACGGAGTCCCCAGCATCCTCTAGGACGTAAGAGAAAATATGATTTTAAACCTACTGGTAAATCTTTTTCTCCTAGTCCGTAGAGGATGCTGGGCGCCCGTCCCAGTGCGGACTAAATTCTGCAAGACTTGTATATAGTTATTGCTTGCATAAGGGTTATGTTACAGTTTTGATCAGTCTCGGGCTAATGCTGTTTTGTTTCATACTGTTCACTGGTTCGTATGTTCCAAGTTGTATGGTGTGGATGGTGTGGGCTGGTGTGTATCTTGCCCTTAGATTAACAAAAATCCTTTCCTCGTACTGTCCGTCTCCTCTGGGCACAGTTCTCTAACTGAGGTCTGGAGGAGGGGCATAGAGGGAGGAGCCAGTGCACACCCACTCTAAAGCCCGTCTATACCCCATGGTCCTTACGGAGTCCCCAGCATCCTCTACGGACTAGGAGAAAAAGATTTACCGGTAGGCTTAAAATCTTATTTTTTAATGCATTAATGCATACTAATGATATTATTGTATTTTACTTATATGTGGTGAGAGGGCTTGTGTCTCATCACAATTGCCCACACTTCTGTGGGATCAGCTCCCTCCAAGAGAGGAAAACAAGACCTGCACATTCTGTACCTGCATTAGTAATTTGGAACCAGGGCTTTATTGGCTGCACAGCTTCAAGTGCAAAAATAAGATTTTACTCACCGGTAAATCTATTTCTCGTAGTCCGTAGTGGATGCTGGGAACTCCGTAAGGACCATGGGGGATAGACGGGCTCCGCAGGAGACTGGGCACTCTAAAAGAAAGATTAGGTACTATCTGGTGTGCACTGGCTCCTCCCACTATGACCCTCCTCCAGACCTCAGTTAGGATACTGTGCCCGGAAGAGCTGACACAATAAGGAAGGATTTTGAATCCCAGGTAAGACTCATACCAGCCACACCAATCACACCGTATAACTCGTGATACTACACCCAGTTAACAGTATGAAATATAACTGAGCCTCTCAACAGATGGCTCAACAATAACCCTTAGTTAGGCAATAACTACATACAAGTATTGCAGACAATCCGCACTTGGGATGGGCGCCCAGCATCCACTACAGACTACGAGAAATAGATTTACCGGTGAGTAAAATCTTATTTTCTCTGACGTCCTAGTGGATGCTGGGAACTCCGCAAGGACCATGGGGATTATATCAAAGCTCCCAAACGGGCGGGAGAGTGCGGATGACTCTGCAGCACCGAATGAGAGAACTCAAGGTCCTCCTCAGCCAGGGTATCAATTTTGTAGAATTTAGCAAACGTGTTTGCCCCTGACCAAGTTGCAGCTCGGCAAAATTGTAAAGCCGAGACCCCTCGGGCAGCCGCCCAAGATGAGCCCACTTTCCTCGTGGAATGGGCTTTTACTGATTTAGGATGCGGCAATCCAGCCGCAGAATGCTCCAGCTGAATTGTGCTACAAATTCAGCGAGCAATAGTCTGCTTAGAAGCAGGAGCACCTATTTTGTTGGGTGCCTACAGGATAAAAAGCGAGTCAGTTTTCCTGACTCCAGCCGTCCTGGAAATATAAATTTTTAAGGCCCTGACTACGTCCAGTAACTTGGAATCTTCCAAGTCCCTAGTAGCCACAGGCACTACAATAGGTTGGTTCAAGTGAAAAGCTGCTACTACCTTAGGGAGAAACTGGGGACGAGTCCTCAATTCTGCCCTATCCACATGGAAAATCAGATAAGGGCTTTTACATGACAAAGCCGCCAATTCTGACACACGCCTGGCCGAAGCCAAGGCCAATAACATGACCACTTTCCACGTGAGATATTTCAAATCCACAGTTTTAAGTGGCTCAAACCAATGTGATTTTAAGAAACTCAACACCACGTTGAGATCCCAAGGTGCCACAGGAGGCACAAAAGGGGGCTGAATATGTAGCACTCCTTTTACAAATGTCTGAACCCCAGGCAGTGAAGCCAGTTCTTTCTGGAAGAAAATCGACAGAGCCGAAATCTGGACCTTAATGGAACCCAATTTTAGGCCCATAGTCACCCCTGACTGTAGGAAGTGCAGAAAACGACCCAGCTGAAATTCCTCCGTCTTCCTGGCCTCACACCACGCAACATATTTTCGCCAAATACGGTGATAATGGTTTGCGGTTACTTCTTTCCTGGCTTTTATCAGCGTAGGAATGACTTCTTCCGGAATGCCCTTTTCCTTTAGGATCCGGAATTCAATCGCCATGCCGTCAAACGCAGCCACGGTAAGTCTTGGAACAGACAGGGCCCCTGCTGTAGCAGATCCTGTCTGAGCGGTAGAGGCCATGGGTCCTCTGATATCATTTCTTGAAGTTCTGGGTACCAAGCTCTTCTTGGCCCATCCGGAACCACGAGTATCGTTCTTACTCCTCGTTTTCTTATTATTCTCAGTACCTTTGGTATGAGAGGCAGAGGAGGGAATACATAAACCGACTGGTACACCCACGGTGTCACTAGAGCGTCCACAGCTATTGCCTGAGGGTCCCTTGACCTGGCGCAATATCTAGTTTTTTGTTAAGGCGGGACGCCATCATGTCCACCTGTGGCCTTTCCCAACGGTTTACCAACAGTTGGAAGACTTCTGGATGAAGTCCCCACTCTCCCGGGTGTAGGTAGTGTCTGCTGAGGAAGTCTGCTTCCCAGTTGTCCACTCCCGGAATGAACACTGCTGACAGTGCTAAGACGTGATTTTCCGCCCATCGGAGAATCCTTGTGGCTTCTGCCATCCTGCTTCTTGTGCCGCCCTGTCGGTTTACATGGGCGACTGCCGTGATGTTGTCTGATTGGATCAGTACCGGCTGGATTTGAAGCAGAGGCCTTGCCAGACTTAGGGCATTGTAAATGGCCCTCAGTTCCAGAATATTTATGTGTAGGGACGACTTCTGACTTGACCAAAGTCCTTGGAAATTTCTTCCCTGTGTGACTGCCCCCCAGCCTCGAAGGCTGGCATCCGTGGTTACCAGGACCCAGTCCTGTATGCCGAATCTGCGGCCCTCTTGAAGATGAGCACTCTGCAGCCACCACAGTAGAGATAACCCTGTCTCCAAGGACCAGGGTATCAGCCGATGCATCTGAAGATGCGATCCCGACCACTTGTCCAAGAGGTCCCACTGAAAGGTTCTTGCATGGAACCTGCCGAATGGAATTTTGCTTCGTAAGAAGCTACCATTTTTCCCAGGACTCGTGTGCAGTGATGCACCGATACCTGTTTTGGTTTCAGGAGGTCTCTGACTAGAGATGACAGCTCCTTGGCTTTCTCCTGCGGGAGAAACACTTTTTTCTGTTCTGTGTCCAGAACCATCCCCAGGAACAGTAGGCGTGTGGTAGGAACCAGCTGTGACTTTGGAATGTATAGAATCCATCCGTGCTGTTGTAGCACTTCCCGAGATAGTGCTACTCCGACCAACAACTGCTCCCTGTACCTCGCCTTTATAAGGAGATCGTCCAAGTACGGGATAATTAAAACTCCCTTTTTTCGAAGGAGTATCATCATTTCTGCCATTACCTTGGTAAAGACCCTCGGTGCCGTGGACAGTCCAAACGGCAGTGTTTGGAATTGGTAATGGCAATCCTGTACCACAAATCTGAGGTACTCCTGGTGAGGATGGTAAATGGGGACATGTAGGTAAGCATCCTTGATGTCCAGGGATACCATGTAATCCCCCTCCTCCAGGCTTGCAATAACCGCCCTGAGCGATTCCATCTTGAACTTGAATTTTTTTATGTATGTGTTCAAGGATTTCAAATTTAAAATGGGTCTCACCGAACCGTCCGGTTTCGGTACCACAAACAGTGTGGAATAGTAACCCCGTCCTTGTTGAAGTAGGGGCACCTTGACTATCACCTGCTGGGAATACAGCTTGTGAATTGCCTCTAGCACAGCCTCCCTGCCTGAGGGAGTTGTCGGCAAGGCAGATTTGAGGAAACGGCGGGGGGGAGACGCCTCGAATTCCAGCTTGTACCCCTGAGATACTACTTGAAGGATCCAGGGATCCACCTGTGAGCGAGCCCACTGATCGCTGAAATTTTTGAGGCGGCCCCCCACCGTACCTGGCTACGCCTGTGGAGCCCCCGCGTCATGCGGTGGACTCAGAGGAAGCGGGGGAAGAATTTTGATTCTGGGAACTGGCTGACTGGTGCAGCTTTTTCCCCTCTTCCCTCGTCTCTGTGCAGAAAGGAAGCGCCTTTGACCCGGCTTGCTTTTCTGAAGCCGAAAGGACTGTACTTGATAATACAGTGCTTTCTTAGGCTGTGAGGAAACCTGAGGTAAAAAATTTTCTTCCCAGCTGTTGCTGTGGATACGAGGTCCCAGAGACCATCCCCAAACAATTCCTCACCCTTATAAGGCTCTATGTGCCTTTTAAAGTCAGCATCACCTGTCCAGTGTCGGGTCTCTAATACCCTCCTAACAGAATGGACATTGCATTAATTCTGGATGCCAGCCGGCAAAATATCCCTCTGTGCATCCCTCATATATAAGACGACGTCTTATGTTCGCAAAATAGTATCCCTGTTTGACAGGGTTACAGACCACGCTGCAGCAGCACTATCTGCAGGTCTCAGTCTAGTACCTGAGTGTGTAAATACAGACTTCAGGATAGCCTCCTGCTTTTTATCAGCAGGTACCTTCAAAGTGGCCGTATCCTAAGACGGCAGTGCCACCTTTTTTTACAAACGTGTGAGCGCCTTATCCACCCTAGGGGATATCTCCCAGCGTAACTTATCCTCTGGCGGGAAAGGGTACGCCATCAGTAACTTTTTAGAAATTACCAGTTTCTTATCGGGGGAACCCACGCTTTTTCACACTTCATTCACTCATTTGATGGGGGAACAAAACACTGCCTGCTTTTTCTCCCCAAACATAAAACCCTTTTTTAGTGGTACCTGGGTTAATGTCAGAAATGTGTAACACATTTTTTATTGCTGGGATCATGTAACGGATGTTCCTAGTGGATTGTGTATATGTCTCAACCTCGTCGACACTGGAGTCAGACTCTGTGTCGACATCTGTGTCTGCCATCTGAGGGAGCGGGCGTTTTTGAGCCCCCGATGGCCTTTGAGACGCCTGGGCAGGCGCGGGCTGAGAAGCCGGCTGTCCCATAGCTGTTACGTCATCCAGCCTTTTATGTAAGGAGTTGACACTGTCGGTTTATACCTTCCACCTATCCATCCACTCTGGTGTCGGCCCCACAGGGGGCGACATCACATTTATCGGCATCTGCTCTGCCATCACATAAGCCTCCTCATCAAATGTGTCGACACAGCCGTACCGACACACCGCACACACACACAGGGAATGCTCTGAGGACAGGACCCCACACAGCCCTTTGGGGAGACAGAGAGAAAGTATGCCAGCACACACCAGAGCGCTATATAATTTTGGGATTAACACTATATTGAGTGAATTTTTCCCAATAGCTGCTTGTATATACAATATTGTGCCTAAATTTTGTGCCCCCCCCTCTCTTTTTAACCCTTTGAGCCTGAAAACTACAGGGGAGAGCCTGGGGAGCTGTCTTCCAGCTGCACTGTGAAGAGAAAATGGCGCCAGTGTGCCGAGGGAGAAGCCCCGCCCCTTTTTCAACTGACTTTCTCCCGCTTTTTCTGGAATGCTGGCAGGGGTAATTTTACATCTATATAGCCTCTAGGACTATATATGATGTAGATTTGCCAGCCAAGGTGTCATATTGCCCTCAGGGCGCTGCACCCTCAGTGACCGGAGTGTGAAGTGTGCATGAGGAGCAATGGCGCACAGCTGCAGTGCTGCGCGCTACCTTGGTGAAGACCGAAGTCTTCTGCCGCCGATTTTCCGGACCTCTTCTTGCTTCTGGCTCTGTAAGGGGGACGGCGGCGCGGCTCCGGGAACGAACACCAAGGCCAGTTCCATGCGGTCGATCCCTCTGGAGCTAATGGTGTCCAGTAGCCTAAGAAGCCCAAGCTAGCTGCAAGCAGGTAGGTTCGCTTCTTCTCCCCTTAGTCCCTCGATGCAGTGAGCCTTTTGCCAGCAGGTCTCACTGTAAAATAAAAAACCTAAAATAAACTTTCTTTCTAGGAGCTCAGGAGAGCCCCTAGTGTGCATCCAGCTCGGCCGGGCACAGAAATCTAACTGAGGTCTGGAGGAGGGTCATAGTGGGAGGAGCCAGTGCACACCAGATAGTACCTAATCTTTCTTTTAGAGTGCCCAGTCTCCTGCGGAGCCCGTCTATCCCCCATGGTCCTTACGGATTTCCCAGCATCCACTAGGACGTCAGAGAAATAGAATTGCAGGTCTTCCAGCTCACCCAGAGCCAGCAGGAAGTCAGAAGCAGGAGAGGCGCATAAAACTCCCATACACCCACGGCACGGTGCACTGATGCCTGTTGGAGGCCAGCGAGTAGACTGCAGATTTGTAGTGCCAGGGACTGTGGACATTGGCTGTGCAAGGAGAGCATGGCGGATAATGGCTGCGGGTCATTGCAGCAGTATGACTGTTGAGCACTGGGAGAGCCAAGACATTTACCTTCAGTTGTTCATAGTTCAATTTGGTTTCATCTGACTGAGGAAGGTGAAACAAAATCCATGATAAACCACAGAACGCGCCAGCTTTAGGGGCTATTGGATAGCCCTCAGGCATATAATTACCCGCAATAAATGACCGTGGGTAATGTTATCTCCCATAGTATGGTGCATGTATATGTATATAAAATAATAAGAATTTACTTACCGATAATTCTATTTCTCGTAGTCCATAGTGGATGCTGGGAACTCCGTAAGGACCATGGGGAATAGCAGCTCCGCAGGAGACTGGGCACAAAAGTAAAGCTTTAGGACTACCTGGTGTGCACTGGCTCCTCCCCCTATGACCCTCCTCCAAGCCTCAGTTAGGATACTGTGCCCGGACGAGCGTACACAATAAGGAAGGATTTTGAATCCCGGGTAAGACTCATACCAGCCACACCAATCACACCGTACAACTTGTGATCTGAACCCAGTTAACAGCATGATAACAGAGGAGCCTCTGGAAAGATGGCTCACAACAACAATAACCCGATTTAGTTAACAATAACTATGTACAAGTATTGCAGACAATCCGCACTTGGGATGGGCGCCCAGCATCCACTACGGACTACGAGAAATAGAATTATCGGTAAGTAAATTCTTATTTTCTCTGACGTCCTAGTGGATGCTGGGAACTCCGTAAGGACCATGGTGATTATACCAAAGCTCCCAAACGGGCGGGAGAGTGCGGATGACTCTGCAGCACCGAATGAGAGAACTCCAGGTCCTCCTCAGCCAGGGTATCAAATTTGTAGAATTTAGCAAACGTGTTTGCCCCTGACCAAGTAGCTGCTCGGCAAAGTTGTAAAGCCGAGACCCCTCGGGCAGCCGCCCAAGATGAGCCCACCTTCCTTGTGGAATGGGCTTTTACAGATTTTGGCTGTGGCAGGCCTGCCACAGAATGTGCAAGCTGAATTGTACTACAATTCCAACGAGCAATAGTCTGCTTAGAAGCAGGAGCACCCAGCTTGTTGGGTGCATACAGGGAGTCAGATTTTCTGACTCCAGCCGTCCTGGAAACATATTTTCAGGGCCCTGACAACGTCCAGCAACTTGGAGTCCTCCAAGTCCCTAGTAGCCGCAGGTACCACAATAGGCTGTTTCAGGTGAAACGCTGAAACCACCTTAGGGAGAAATTGTGGACGAGTCCTCAATTCTGCCCTGTCCGTATGAAAAATCAGGTAAGGGCTTTTATAAGATAAAGCCGCCAATTCTGACACGCGCCTGGCCGAAGCCAGGGCCAACAGCATGACCACTTTCCATGTGAGATATTTCAAATCCACAGATTTAAGCGGTTCAAACCAATGTGATTTTAGGAACCCCAAAACTACATTGAGATCCCAAGGTGCCACTGGAGGCACAAAAGGAGGCTGTATATGCAGCACCCCCTTGACAAACGTCTGAACTTCAGGAACTGAAGCCAGTTCTTTCTGGAAGAAAATCGACAGGGCCGAAATCTGAACCTTAATGGATCCTAATTTTAGGCCCATAGACACTCCTGTTTGCAGGAAATGCAGGAATCGACCCAGTTGAAATTCCTCCGTTGGGGCCTTCCTGGCCTCGCACCACGCAACATATTTCCGCCAAATGCGGTGATAATGCTTTGCGGTCACATCCTTCCTGGCTTTGATCAGGGTAGGAATGACTTCTTCCGGAATGCCTTTTTCCTTCAGGATCCGGCATTCAACCGCCATGCCGTCAAACGCAGCCGCGGTAAGTCTTGGAACAGACAGGGTCCTTGCTGGAGCAGGTCCCTTCTTAGAGGTAGAGGCCACGGGTCCTCTGTGAGCATCTCTTGAAGTTCCGGGTACCAAGTCCTTCTTGGCCAATCCGGAGCCATGAGTATAGTTCTTACTCCTCTCCGTCTTATAATTCTCAGTACCTTGGGTATGAGAGGCAGAGGAGGGAAACACATACACTGACTGGTACACCCATGGTGTTACCAGAGCATCCACAGCTATTGTCTGAGGGTCCCTTGACCTGGCGCAATACCTGTCCAATTTTTTGTTGAGGCGGGACGCCATCATGTCCACCTTTGGTTTTTTCCAACGGTTTACAATCATGTGGAAGACTTCTGGGTGAAGTCCCCACTCTCCCGGGTGGAGGTCGTGCCTGCTGAGGAAGTCTGCTTCCCAGTTGTCCACTCCCAGAATGAACACTGCTGACAGTGTTGTTATCACATGATTTTCCACCCAGCGAAGAATCCTTGCAGCTTCTGCCATTGCCCTCCTGCTTCTTGTGCCGCCCCGTCTGTTCACGTGGGCGACTGCCATGATGTTGTCCGACTGGATCAGCACCGGCTGACCTTGAAGCAGAGGTCTTGCTTGTCTTAGGGCATTGTAAATGGCCCTCAGCTCCAGGATATTTATGTGAAGTGATGTCTCCAGGCTTGACCACAAGCCCTGGAAATTTCTTCCCTGTGTGACTGCTCCCCAGCCTCGCAGGCTGGCATCCGTGGTCACCAGGACCCAGTCCTGAATGCCGAATCTGCGGCCCTCTAGAAGATGAGCACTCTGCAACCACCACAGGAGAGACACCCTTGTCTTTGGTGACAGGGTTATCCGCTGATGCATCTGAAGACGCGATCCGGACCATTTGTCCAGCAGGTCCCACTGGAAAGTTCTTGCGTGGAATCTGCCGAAAGGGATTGCTTCGTAGGAAGCCACCATTTTTCCCAGGACCCTTGTGCATTGATGCACTGACACTTGGCCTGGTTTTAGGAGGTTTCTGACTAGTTCGGATAACTCCCTGGCTTTCTCCTCCGGGAGAAACACCTTTTTCTGGACTGTGTCCAGGATCATCCCTAGGAATAGAAGACGTGTCGTCGGGATCAGCTGCGATTTTGGAATATTGAGAATCCAACCGTGCTGCCGCAATACTACTTGAGATAGTGCTACCCCGACTACCAATTGTTCCCTGGATCTTGCCCTTATCAGGAGATCGTCCAAGTACGGGATAACTAAAACTCCCTTCCTTCGAAGGAGTATCATCATTTCGGCCATTACCTTGGTAAAGACCCGGGGTGCCGTGGACAATCCAAACGGCAGCATCTGAAACTGATAGTGACAGTTCTGTACCACAAACCTGAGGTATCCTTGGTGAGAAGGGTAAATTTGGACATGGAGGTAAGCCTCCTTGATGTCCAAAGACACCATATAATCCCCTTCTTCCAAGTTCGCAATCACCGCTCTGAGTGACTCCATCTTGAATTTGAACCTGTGTATGCAAGTGTTCAAGGATTTCAGATTTAAAATAGGTCTCACCGAGCCGTCCGGCTTCGGTACCACAAACAGCGTGGAATAATACCCCTGTCCCTGTTGCAGGAGGGGTATCTTGATTATCACCTGCTGGGAATACAGCTTGTGAATGGCTTCCAATACCGCCTCCCTGTCGGAGGGAGACGTCGGTAAAGCAGACTTTAGGGGAGTGCCTGAGTCCGCTTGTAAAGCCCCAGCGTCATGCTGAGGACTTGGCAGAAACGGGAGAGGGCTTCTGTTCCTGGGAACTGGCTGTTTGCTGCAGCCTTTTTCCTCTCCCTCTGCCACGGGGCAGAAATGAGGAGCCTTTTGCCCGCTTGCCCTTATGGGGCCGAAAGGACTGCGCCTGATAATACGGCGTCTTCTTATGTTGAGAGGCTACCTGGGGTAAAAATGTGGATTTCCCAGCAGTTGCCGTGGCCACCAGGTCTGATAGACCTACCCCAAATAACGCCTCCCCTTTGTAAGGCAATACTTCCATATGCCTTTTGGAATCAGCATCACCTGACCACTGCCTCGTCCATAACCCTCTTCTGGCAGAAATGGACAGCGCACTTACTCTTGATGCCAGTCGGCAAATATCCCTCTGTGCATCACGCATATATAGAAATGCATCTTTCAAATGCTCTATAGTCAGTAATATACTGTCCCTATCTAGGGTATCAATATTGTCAGTCAGGGAATCCGACCAAGCCACCCCAGCACTGCACATCCAGGCTGAGGCGATTGCTGGTCGCAGTATAACACCCGTGTGAGTGTATATACATTTTAGGATATTCTCCTGCTTTCTGTCAGCAGGTTCCTTAAGGGCGGCCGTATCAGGAGACGGTAGTGCCACCTGTTTTGACAAACGTGTGAGCGCTTTATCCACCTTAGGGGGCATTTCCCAACGTGCCCTATCCTCTGATGGGAAGGGGTATGATGCTAATAACCTTTTAGGAATTATCAGTTTTTTATCGGGGGAAACCCACGCTTCATCACACACTTCATTTAATTCCTCAGATGCAGGAAAAACTACAGGCAGTTTTTTCTCACCAAACATAATACCCTTTTTAGTGGTACTTGTATTATCAGAAATATGTAAAACATTTTTCATAGCATCAATCATGTAACGTGTGGCCCTACTGGAAGTCACATTCGTCTCTTCATCGTCGACACTGGAGTCAGTATCCGTGTCGGCGTCTGTATCTGCCATCTGAGGTAACGGGCGTTTTAGAGCCCCTGATGGCTTTTGAGACTCCTAGACAGGCACGAGCTGAGTAGCCGGCTGTCTCATGTCATCAACCGTCTTTTGTAAAGAGCTGACACTGTCACGTAATTCCTTCCATAAGCTCAGCCACTCAGGTGTCAACTCCCTAGGGGGTGACATCTCCATTACAGGCAATTGCTCCGCCTCCACACCATTTTCCTCCTCATACATGTCGACACAATCGTACCGACACACAGCACACACACAGGGAATGCTCTGATAGAGGACAGGACCCCACTAGCCCTTTGGGGAGACAGAGGGAGAGTATGCCAGCACACACCAGAGCGCTATATATATATATACACACAGGGATAACCTTATAGAAGTGTTTTTCCCCTTATAGCTGCTGTTTTATTTATACTGCGCTTAATTAGTGCCCCCCTCTCTTGTTTTACCCTTTTCTGTAGTGCAGGACTGCAGGGGAGAGTCAGGGAGACGTCCTTCCAGCGGAGCTGTGAGGGAAAATGGCGCCCGTGTGCTGAGGAGATAGGCTCCGCCCCCTTCTCGGCTGACTTTTCTCCCGCTTTTTGCTGTATTCTGGCAGGGGTTAAAATACATCCATATAGCCCTGGGGGTTATATGTGATGTATTTTCGCCAGCCAAGGTGTTTCTATTGCTGCTCAGGGCGCCCCCCCCCAGCGCCCTGCACCCTCAGTGACCGGAGTGTGAAGTGTGCCTGAGGAGCAATGGCGCACAGCTGCAGTGCTGTGCGCTACCTTGGTGAAGACTGATGTCTTCTGTCGCCGATTTTCCGGACCTCTTCTTGCTTCTGGCTCTGTAAGGGGGCCGGCGGCGCGGCTCTGGGACCGGACTCCGAGGCTGGGCCTGTGTTCGGTCCCTCTGGAGCTAATGGTGTCCAGTAGCCAAGAAGCCCAAGCTGGCTGCAAGCAGGCAGGTTCGCTTCTTCTCCCCTTAGTCCCTCGATGCAGTGAGCCTGTTGCCAGCAGGTCTCACTGAAAATAAAAAACCTAAAACTAAACTTTTACTAAGAAACTCAGGAGAGCCTCCTAGATTGCACCCTTCTCGGCCGGGCACAAAAATCTAACTGAGGCTTGGAGGAGGGTAATAGGGGGGAGGAGCCAGTGCACACAAGGTAGTCCTAAAGCTTTACTTTTGTGCCCAGTCTCCTGCGGAGCCGCTATTCACCATGGTCCTTACGGAGTTCCCAGCATCCACTAGGACGTCAGAGAAAAATACATTTATATTTTAAATTCTGGAGCATAACAATAAAAAAAAAAAATTAAAAATAAGAATTTACTCACCGGTAATTCTATTTCTCGTAGTCCGTAGTGGATGCTGGGAACTCCGTAAGGACCATGGGGAATAGACGGGCTCCGCAGGAGACTGGGCACTCTAAAAGAAAGATTAGGTACTATCTGGTGTGCACTGGCTCCTCCCACTATGACCCTCCTCCAAGCCTCAGTTAGGATACTGTGCCCGGACGAGCGTACACAATAAGGAAGGATTTTGAATCCCGGGTAAGACTCATACCAGCCACACCAATCACACCGTACAACTCGTGATATGAAACCCAGTTAACAGTATGAAACAACTGAGCCTCTCAACAGATGGCTCAACAATAACCCGATTTAGTTAACCATAACTATGTACAAGTATTGCAGATAAACCGCACTTGGGATGGGCGCCCAGCATCCACTACGGACTACGAGAAATAGAATTACCGGTGAGTAAATTCTTATTTTCTCCGACGTCCTAGTGGATGCTGGGAACTCCGTAAGGACCATGGGGATTATACCAAAGCTCCCAAACGGGCGGGAGAGTGCGGATGACTCTGCAACACCGAATGAGAGAACTCCAGGTCCTCCTCAGCCAGGGTATCAAATTTATAGAATTTTGCAAACGTGTTTGCCCCTGACCAAGTAGCAGCTCGGCAAAGTTGTAAAGCCGAGACCCCTCGGGCAGCCGCCCAAGATGAGCCCACCTTCCTTGTGGAATGGGCATGGACAGATTTTGGCTGTGGCAGGCCTGCCACAGAATGTGCAAGTTGAATTGTACTACAAATCCAACGAGCAATAGTCTGCTTAGAAGCAGGAGCACCCAGCTTGTTGGGTGCATATAGGATAAACAGCGAGTCAGATTTTCTGACTCCAGCCGTCCTGGAAACATATATTTTCAGGGCCCTGACCACGTCTAACAACTTGGAGTCCTCCAAGTCCCTAGTGGCCGCAGGCACCACAATAGGCTGGTTCAAATGAAACGCTGACACCACCTTAGGGAGAAACTGGGGACGAGTCCTCAATTCTGCCCTATCCATATGGAAAATCAGATAAGGGCTTTTATAAGACAAAGCCGCCAATTCTGATACTCGCCTGGTAGAAGCCAAGGCCAATAACATGACCACCTTCCAATTTAGATATTTCAGATCCACGGTTTTTAGTGGTTCAAACCAATGTGATTTTAAGAAACTCAACACCACGTTGAGATCCCAAGGTGCCACAGGAGGCACATATGGGTGCTGAATATGCAGCACTCCCTTTACAAATGTCTGAACTTCAGGTATTGAAGCTAATTCTTTCTGAAAGAAAATCGATAGAGCCGAGATCTGTACCTTAATGGAACCCAGTTTTAGGCCCGTATTCACTCCTGCTTGCAGGAAATGCAGAAATCGACCTAGTTGAAATTCCTCAGTTGGGGCCTTTTCGGCCTCACACCATGCAACATATTTCATTTTCCGCCATATGCGGTGATAATGATTTGCTGTAACCTCTTTCCTGGCTTTAATAAGCGTAGGAATGACTTCCTCCGGAATGCCCTTTTCTTTCAGGATCCGGCGTTCAACCGCCATGCCGTCAAACGCAGCCGCGGTAAGTCTTGGAACAGACAGGGCCCCTGCTGTAGCAGGTCTTGTCTTAGCGGCAGAGGCCACGGGTCCTCTGAGATCATCTCTTGAAGTTCCGGGTACCATGTTCTTCTTGGCCAATCCGGAACCACGAGAATTGTGTTTACTCCTCGCTTTCTTATTATTCTCAATACCTTTGGTATGAGAGGCAGCGGAGGGAACACAAACTGACTGGTACACCCACGGTGTCACCAGAGCGTCCACAGCTATCGCTTGAGGGTCTCTTGACCTGGCGCAATACCTCTCTAGTTTTTTGTTTAGGCGGGACGCCATCATGTCCACCTGTGGACGATCCCACTGATGTACAATCATTTGGAAGACTTCTGGATGAAGTCCCCACTCTCCCGGGTGGAGGTCGTGTCTGCTGAGGAAGTCTGCTTCCCAGTTGTCCACTCCCGGAATGAACACTGCTGACAGTGCTAGTACATGATTTTCCGCCCATCGGAGAATTCTTGTGGCTTCTGTCATTGCCATCCTGCTTCTTGTGCCGCCCTGTCGATTCACATGGGCGACTGCCGTGATGTTGTCTGACTGGATCAGCACCGGCTGGTGTAGGAGCAGGGATTTTGCTTGACTTAGGGCTTCTGGCATGGAACCTGCCGAATGGAATTGCTTCGTTACAAGCTACCATCTTTCCCAAGACCCGCGTGCAGTGATGCACCGATACCTGTTTTGGTTTCAGGAGGTCTCTGACTAGAGAAGACAACTCCCTGGCTTTCTCCTCCGGGAGAAATACTTTTTTTTTTTTTTGGACTGTGTCCAGAATCATCCCCAGGAACAGTAGACGAGTCGTCGGGACCAGCTGTGACTTTGGGATATTCAGAATCCAGCCGTGCTGGTTCAGCACTTCCTGAGATAGTGCTACTCCCACCAACGACTGTTCTTTGGACCGTGCCTTTATTAGGAGATCGTCCAAGTACGGGATAATTAAAACTCCCTTTCTTCGAAGGAGTATCATCATTTCCGCCATAACCTTGGTAAATACCCTTGGTGCCGTGGAGAGTCCAAACGGCAGCGTCTGGAATTGGTAATGGCAATCCTGTACCACAAATCTGAGGTACTCCTGGTGAGGATGGTAAATGGGGACATGCAGGTAAGCATCCTTGATGTCCAGGGAAACCATGTAATCCCCCTCGTCCAGGCTTGCAATAACCGCCCTGAGCGATTCCATCTTGAACTTGAATTTTTTTATGTACATGTTCAAGGATTTCAAATTTAAAATGGGTCTCACCGAACCGTCCGGCTTCGGTACCACAAATAGTGTGGAATAGTAACCCCGGCCTTGTTGAAGTAGGGGTACCTTGATTATCACCTGCTGGGAATACAGCTTGTGAATTGCCGCTAGCACCGCCTCCCTGTCTGAGGGAGCAATCGGCAAGGCAGATTTTAGGAACCGGTGGGGTGGAGCCGCCTCGAATTCCAGCATGTATCCCTGAGATACTACTTGAAGGATCCAGGGATCCACCTGTGAGCGAGCCCACTGATCGCTGAAATTTCTGAGGCGGGCCCCCACCGTACCTGGCTCCACCTGTGGAGCCCCACAGTCATGCGGCGGACTTGGAAGAGGAAGCGGGGGAGGACTTTTGTTCCTGGGAACCTGCTGTCTGTTGCAGCCTTTTTCCCCTACCTCTGTCTCTAGACAGAAAAGACCCTCCTTTTCCACGCTTGCTTTTCTGGGTCCGAAAGGACTGAACCTGATAAAATGGCGCCTTCTTAGGCTGTGAGGGAACATGGGGTAAAAATGCTGACTTCCCAGACGTTGCTGTGGAAACTAGGTCGGAGAGACCATCCCCAAATAATTCCTCCCCTTTATAAGGCAAAACTTCCATGTGCCTCTTGGAATCTGCATCTCCCGTCCACTGACGAGTCCATAAGCATCTCCTAGCAGAGATAGACAATGCACTTACTTTAGATGCCAGCCGGCAAATTTCCCTCTGTGCATCTCTCATATAGAAGACTGAATCTTTTATATGGTCAATCGTTAGCAGAATAGTGTCTCTGTCTAGTGTGTCAATATTTTCTGAGTTTTTCTGACCATGCAACGGCAGCACTGCACATCCAAGCTGACGCAATAGCTGGTCTAAGTATAATGCCTGAGTGTGTGTATACAGACTTCAGGATTGCCTCCTGCTTTCTATCAGCAGGCTCCTTAAGGGCGGCCGTATCCTGAGAGGGTAGTGCCACCTTTTTTGACAAACGTGTGAGCGCTTTATCCACCCTAGGTGGTGTTTCCCAACGTGACCTATCCTCTGGCGGGAAAGGGAACGCCATTAGTACCTTCTTAGGAATTACAAAATTTATCAGGGAAAAGCCACGCTTCTTCACACACTTCATTTAGTTCATCTGATGGGGGAAAAACTACGGGTAGTTTTTTCTCTCCAAACATAATACCCTTTTTTGTGGTACCTGGATGTAAATCAGAAATGTTTAACACCTCTTTCATTGCCTCAATCATGCAGTGAATGGCCCTGACAGGCATTAGGTTTGACTCATCGTCGTCGACACTGTTATCAGTATCCGTGTCGACATCCGGGTCTGCAAACTGAGGTAGCGGGCGTTTTAGAGCCCCTGACGACCCCTGAGGCACCTGGACAGGCACGAGCTGAGATCCCGGCTGTCCCACATTTGGCATGTCGTCAAATTTCTTATGTAAAGAATCTATACGTGCACTCATTTCTTTCCATAAGTTCATCCACTCGGGTGTCTGCCCCGCAGGGGGTGACGTCCCTTCAAAATGCATCTGCTCCGCCTCCACCTCATTATCCTCATCAAACATGTCGACACAGCCGTACCGACACACCCCACACACACAGGGAATGCTCAACAGAGGACAGGACCCACAAAAAGCCCTTTGGGGGGACAGAGTGAGAGTATGCCAGCACACACCAGAGCGCTATATATATATATACACAGGGACTAACTGAGTTATGTCCCTAATAGCTGCTTTTCATATAATATATGTATATATACTGCCAAATTTAATGCCCCCCCTCTCTTTTCCCTCTTACTGTTACTGTATATTGCAGGGAAGAGCCAGGGAGCTTCCTTCCAGCCGAGCTGTGAGGGAAAAATGGCGCCAGTGTGCTGAGGAAATAGGCTCCGCCCCTTTTTCGCGGCCTATTCTCCCGCTTTTTATGGAATTCTGGCAGGGGTATTTACCTCATATATAGCCTCTGGGGTTATATATTGAGGTATTTTAGCCAGCCAAGGTGTTATTATTGCTGCCTCAGGGCGCCCCCCCCCAGCGCCCTGCACCCTCAGTGACCGGAGTGTGAAGTGTGAGAGGAGCAATGGCGCACAGCTGCAGTGCTGTGCGCTACCTTGGTGAAGACAGAGTCTTCATGCCGCCGATTTTCCGGACCATCTTCTTGCTTCTGACTCTGTAAGGGGGACGGCGGCGCGGCTCCGGGACCGAACACCAAGGACTGGGCCTGCGGTCGATCCCTCTGGAGCTAATGGTGTCCAGTAGCCCAAGAAGCCCAATCCGGCGAGTTCGCTTCTTCTCCCCTTAGTCCCTCGCTGCAGTGAGCCTGTTGCCAGCAGGTCTCACTGAAAATAAAAAACCTAAGTCTATTCTTTCTAAGAGCTCAGGAGAGCCCCTAGTGTGCATCCAACCTCGGCCGGGCACGAATTCTAACTGAGGCTTGGAGGAGGGTCATAGTGGGAGGAGCCAGTGCACACCAGGTAGTCTAGAGTGCCCAGCCTCCTTCGGAGCCCGCTATTCCCCATGGTCCTTACGGAGTTCCCAGCATCCACTAGGACGTCAGAGAAAAAAAGTTTCTGCAGAGGTATTGCAGAGATGTAATTATACTCCTGGGCACCAGGTGGCGATTACTGCTAATAATTAGAGATGTGCACTTGAAATTTTTCGGGTTTTGTGTTTTGGTTTTGGGTTCGGTTCCGCGGCCGTGTTTTGGGTTCGACCGCGTTTTGGCAAAACCTCACCGAATTTTTTTTGTCGGATTCGGGTGTGTTTTGGATTCGGGTGTTTTTTTTAAAAAACACTAAAAAAAACAGCTTAAATCATAGAATTTGGGGGTCATTTTGATCCCAAAGTATTATTAACCTCAAAAACCATAATTTCCACTCATTTTCAGTCTATTCTGAACACCTCACAATATTATTTTTAGTCCTAAAATTTGTACCGAGGTCGCTGGATGACTAAGCTAAGCGACCCTAGTGGCCGACACAAACACCTGGCCCATCTAGGAGTGGCACTGCAGTGTCACGCAGGATGGCCCTTCCAAAAAACACTCCCCAAACAGCACATGACGCAAAGAAAAATGAAAGAAAAAAAAAGAGGTGCAAGATGGAATTGTCCTTGGGCCCTCCCACCCACCCTTATGTTGTATAAACAGGACATGCACACTTTAACCAACCCATCATTTCAGTGACTGGGTCTGCCACACGACTGTGACTGAAATGACGGGTTGGTTTGGACCCCCACCGAAAAAGAAGCAATTAATCTCTCCTTGCACAAACTGGCTCTACAGAGGCAAGATGTCCACCTCATCATCATCCTCCGATATATCACCGTGTACATCCCGCTCCTCACAGATCATCAATTCGTCCCCACTGGAATCCACCATCTCAGCTCCCTGTGTACTTTGTGGAGGCAATTGCTGCTGGTCAATGTCTCCACGGAGGAATTGATTATAATTCATTTTAATGAACATCATCTTCTCCACATTTTCTGGAAGTAACCTCGTACGCCGATTGCTGACAAGGTGAGTGGCGGCACTAAACACTCTTTCGGAGTACACACTTGTGGGAGGGCAACTTAGGTAGAATAAAGCCAGTTTGTGCAAGGGCCTCCAAATTGCCTCTTTTTCCTGCCAGTATAAGTACGGACTGTCTGACGTGCCTACTTGGATGCGGTCACTCATATAATCCTCCACCATTCTTTCAATGGGGAGAGAATCATATGCAGTGACAGTAGACGACATGTCCGTAATCGTTGTCAGGTCCTTCAGTCCGGACCAGATGTCAGCATCAGCAGTCGCTCCAGACTGCCCTGCATCACCGCCAGCGGGTGGGCTCGGAATTCTGAGCCTTTTCCTCGCACCCCCAGTTGCGGGAGAATGTGAAGGAGGAGATGTTGACAGGTCGCGTTCCGCTTGACTTGACAATTTTGTCACCAGCAGGTCTTTGAACCCCAGCAGACTTGTGTCTGCCGGAAAGAGAGATCCAAGGTAGGTTTTAAATCTAGGATTGAGCACGGTGGCCAAAATGTAGTGCTCTGATTTCAACAGATTGACCACCCGTGAATCCTTGTTAAGCGAATTAAGGGCTCCATCCACAAGTCCCACATGCCTAGCGGAATCGCTCCCTTTTAGCTCCTCCTTCAATGCCTCCAGCTTCTTCTGCAAAAGCCTGATGAGGGGAATGACCTGACTCAGGCTGGCAGTGTCTGAACTGACTTCACGTGTGGCAAGTTCAAAAGGTTGCAGAACCTTGCACAACGTTGAAATCATTCTCCACTGCGCTTGAGACAGGTACATTCCACCTCCTATATCGTGCTCAATTGTATAGGCTTGAATGGCCTTTTGCTGCTCCTCCAACCTCTGAAGCATATATAGGGTTGAATTCCACCTCGTTACCACTTCTTGCTTCAGATGATGGCAGGGCAGGTTCAGGCGTTTTTGGTGGTGCTCCAGTCTTCTGTACGTGGTGCCTGTACGCCGAAAGTGTCCCGCAATTCTTCTGGCCACCGACAGCATCTCTTGCACGCCCCTGTCGTTTTTTTAAAAATTCTGCACCACCAAATTCAAGGTATGTGCAAAACATGGGACGTGCTGGAATTTGCCCATATTTAATGCACACACAATATTGCTGGCGTTGTCCGATGCCACAAATCCACAGGAGAGTCCAATTGGGGTAAGCCATTCCGCGATGATCTTCCTCAGTTGCCGTAAGAGGTTTTCAGCTGTGTGCGTATTCTGGAAACCGGTGATACAAAGCGTAGCCTGCCTAGGAAAGAGTTGGCGTTTGCGAGATGCTGCTACTGGTGCCGCCGCTGCTGTTCTTGCGGCGGGAGTCCATACATCTACCCAGTGGGCTGTCACAGTCATATAGTCCTGACCCTGCCCTGCTCCACATGTCCGTGGTTAAGTGGACATTGGGTACAACTGCATTTTTTAGGACACTGGTGAGTCTTTTTCTGACGTCCGTGTACATTCTCGGTATCGCCTGCCTAGAGAAGTGGAACCTAGATGGTATTTGGTAACGGGGGCACACTACCTCAAGAAATTGTCTAGTTCCCTGTGAACTAACGGCGGATACCGGACGCACGTCTAACACCAACATAGTTGTCAAGGCCTCAGTTATCCGCTTTGCAACAGGATGACTGCTGTGATATTTCATCTTCCTCGCAAAGGACTGTTGGACAGTCAATTGCTTGGTGGAAGTAGTAAAAGTGGGCTTACGACTTCCCCTCTGGGATGACCATCGACTCCCAGCAGCAACAACAGCAGCGCCAGCAGCAGTAGGCGTTACACGCAAGGATGCATCGGAGGAATCCCAGGCAGGAGAGGACTCGTCAGAATTGCCAGTGACATGGCCTGCAGGACTATTGGCATTCCTGGGGAAGGAGGAAATTGACACTGAGGGAGTTGGTGGGGTGGTTTGCGTGAGCTTGGTTACAAGAGGAAGGGATTTACTGGTCAGTGGACTGCTTCCGCTGTCGCCCAAAGTTTTTGAACTTGTCACTGACTTATTATGAATGCGCTGCAGGTGACGTATAAGGGAGGATGTTCCGAGGTGGTTAACGTCCTTACCCCTACTTATTACAGCTTGACAAAGGCAACACACGGCTTGACAAATGTTGTCCGCATTTCTGTTGAAATACTTCCACACCGAAGAGCTGATTTTTTTGGTATTTTCACCAGGCATGTCAACGGCCCTATTCCTCCCACGGACAACAGGTGTCTCCCCGGGTGCCTGACTTAAACAAACCACCTCACCATCAGAATCCTCCTTGTCAATTTCCTCCTCAGTGCCAGCAACACCCATATCCTCCTCATCCTGGTGTACTTCAACACTGACATCTTCAATCTGACTATCAGGAACTGGACTGCGGGTGCTCCTTCCAGCACTTGCAGGGGGCGTGCAAATGGTGGAAGGCGCATGCTCTTCACGTCCAGTGTTGGGAAGGTCAGGCATCGCAACCGACACAATTGGACTCTCCTTGTGGATTTGTGATTTCGAAGAACGCACAGTTCTTTGCGGTGCTTTTGCCAGCTTGAGTCTTTTCATTTTTCTAGCGAGAGGCTGAGTGCTTCCATCCTCATGTGAAGCTGAACCACTAGCCATGAACATAGGCCAGGGCCTCAGCCGTTCCTTGCCACTCCGTGTGGTAAATGGCATATTGGCAAGTTTACGCTTCTCCTCCGACAATTTTATTTTAGATTTTGGAGTCCTTTTTTTACTGATATTTGGTGTTTTGGATTTTACATGCTCTGTACAATGACATTGGGCATCGGCCTTGGCAGACGACGTTGCTGGCATTTCATCGTCTCGGCCATGACTAGTGGCAGCAGCTTCAGCACGAGGTGGAAGTGGATCTTGATCTTTCCCTAATTTTGGAACCTCAACATTTTTGTTCTCCATATTTTAATAGGCACAACTAAAAGGCACCTCAGGTAAACAATGGAGATGGATGGATACTAGTATACTTATGGATGGACCAGCGACTGCCGACACAGAGGTAGCTACAGCCGTAGACTACCGTACTGTGTCTGCTGCTAATATAGACTGGATGATAATGAGATGAAATATATATATATATATATATATATATATATATATATATATATATATATATATATATATATATATATATATATAAAGAATTTACTCACCGGTAATTCTATTTCTCGTAGTCCGTAGTGGATGCTGGGGACTCCGTCAGGACCATGGGGAATAGCGGCTCCGCAGGAGACAGGGCACAAAATTTAAAAGTTTGACCACTAGGTGGTGTGTACTGACTCCTCCCCCTATGACCCTCCTCCAAGCCTCAGTTAGGATACTGTGCCCGGACGAGCGTACACAATAAGGAAGGATTTTGAATCCCGGGTAAGACTCATACCAGCCACACCAATCACACCGTACAACTTGTGATCTGAACCCAGTTAACAGTATGATAACGTAGGAGCCTCTGAAAAGATGGCTCACAACAATAAACAACCCGATTTTTTTGTAACAATAACTATGTACAAGTATTGCAGACAATCCGCACTTGGGATGGGCGCCCAGCATCCACTACGGACTACGAGAAATAGAATTACCGGTGAGTAAATTCTTATTTTCTCTGACGTCCTAGTGGATGCTGGGGACTCCGTCAGGACCATGGGGATTATACCAAAGCTCCCAAACGGGCGGGAGAGTGCGGATGACTCTGCAGCACCGAATGAGAGAACTCCAGGTCCTCCTTAGCCAGGGTATCAAATTTGTAGAATTTTACAAACGTGTTCTCCCCTGACCACGTAGCTGCTCGGCAGAGTTGTAATGCCGAGACCCCTCGGGCAGCCGCCCAAGATGAGCCCACCTTCCTTGTGGAATGGGCCTTGACAGATTTAGGCTGTGGCAGGCCTGCCACAGAATGTGCAAGTTGAATTGTGCTACAAATCCAACGAGCAATCGTCTGCTTAGAAGCAGGAGCACCCAGCTTGTTGGGTGCATACAGTATAAACAGCGAGTCAGATTTTCTGACTCCAGCCGTCCTTGAAATATATATTTTCAATGCTCTGACAACGTCCAGCAACTTGGAATCCTCCAAATCGCTAGTAGCCGCAGGCACCACAATAGGCTGGTTCAGGTGAAACGCTGATACCACCTTAGGCAGAAAATGAGGACGCGTCCTCAATTCTGCCCTGTCCGAATGGAAAATCAGATATGGGCTTTTATACGATAAAGCCGCCAATTCCGACACTCTCCTGGCTGAAGCCAGGGCCTTTCACAAAAGTCTGGACTTCAGGAACTGAAGCCAATTCTTTCTGGAAGAAAATCGACAGGGCCGAAATTTGAACCTTAATGGACCCTAATTTGAGGCCCATAGATAATCCTGTTTGCAGGAAATGTAGGAATCGACCCAGTTGAAATTCCTCTGTCGGGGCCTTCCTGGCCTCACACCATGCAACATATTTTCTCCAAATGCGGTGATAATGTTGTGCAGTCACCTCCTTCCTGGCTTTGACCAGGGTAGGGATGACCTCTTCCGGAATGCCTTTTTCCCTTAGGATCCGGCGTTCAACCGCCATGCCGTCAAACGCAGCCGCGGTAAGTCTTGGAATAGACACGGTCCCTGCTGAAGCAGATCCCTTCTTAGAGGTAGAGGCCACAGATCTTCCGTGAGCATCTCCTGAAGTTCCGGGTACCAAGTCCTTCTTGGCCAGGCCGGAGCCACTAGTATCGTTCTTACTCCCCTTTGCCGTATAATTCTCAGTACCTTGGGTATGAGAGGCAGAGGAGGGAACACATACACTGACTGGTACACCCATGGTGTTACCAGAGCGTCCACAGCTATTGCCTGAGGGTCTCTTGACCTGGCGCAATACCTGTCCAGTTTTTTGTTGAGGCGGGACGCCATCATGTCCACCATTGGTCTTTCTCAATGGACTACAATCATGTGGAAGACTTCTGGATGAAGTCCCCACTCTCCCGGGTGAAGATCGTGTCTGCTGAGGAAGTCTGCTTCCCAGTTGTCCACTCCCGGGATGAACACTGCTGACAGTGCTATCACATGATTTTCCGACCAGCGAAGAATCCTTGCAGCTTCTGCCATTGCCCTCCTGCTTCTTGTGCCGCCCTGTCTGTTTACGTGGGCGACTGCCGTGATGTTGTCCGACTGGATCAACACCGGCTGACCCTGAAGCAGAGGTTTTGCCAGGCTTAGAGCATTGTAGATTGCTCTTAGTTCCAGTATATTTATGTGAAGAGACGTTTCCAGGCTTGACCACACGCCCTGGAAGTTTCTTCCTTGTGTGACCGCTCCCCAGCCTCTCAGGCTGGCATCCGTGGTCACTAGGACCCAGTTCTGTATGCCGAATCTGCGGCCCTCTAACAGATGAGCACTCTGCAACCACCATAGCAGAGAGACCCTTGTCCTTGTCGACAATTTTATCCGCTGATGCATCTGCAGATGCGATCTGGACCATTTGTCTAGCAGATCCCACTGAAAAATTTGTGCATGGAATCTGCCGAATGGAATCGCTTCGTAAGAAGCCACCATTTTTCCCAGGACTCTTGTGCATTGATGCACAGACACTGTCCCTGGTTTTAGGAGGTTCCTGACGAGTTCGGATAACTCCCTGGCTTTCTCCTTCGGAAGAAATACCTTTTTCTGAACAGTGTCCAGAACCATCCCTAGGAACAGCAGACGTGTCGTCGGGATCAGTTGGGATTTTGGAAAATTCAGAATCCACCCGTGCTGGTGGAGCACTACTTGAGTTAGTGCTACTCCGACCTCCAGCTGTTCTCTGGATCTTGCCCTTATCAGATCGTCCAAGTAAGGGATAATTAATACGCCTTCTCTTCGAAGAAGGATCATCATTTCGGCCATTACCTTGGTAAAGACCCTGGGTGCCGTGGACAATCCAAACGGCAGCGTCTGAAACTGATAATGACAGTTTTGTACCACGAACCTGAGGTACCCTTGGTGTGAAGGGCAAATTGGGACATGAAGGTAAGCATCCTTGATGTCCAAGGACACCATAAAATCCCCTTCTTCCAGATTCGCTATCACTGCTCTGAGTGACTCCATCTTGAACTTGAATTTTTGTATGTACAGGTTCAGAGATTTCAGATTTAGAATAGGTCTTACCGAGCCGTCCGGCTTCGGTACCACAAATAGCGTGGAGTAATACCCCTTTCTCTGTTGTAGAAGGGGTACCTTGATTATCACCTGCTGAGAATACAGCTTGTGAATGGCTTCCAATACCGTCGCCCTGTCTGAGGGAGACGTTGGCAAAGCAGATTTTAGGAACCGGCGAGGGGGAGACTTCTCGAATTCCAACCTGTAACCCTGAGATACTACCTGCAGGATCCAGGGGTCCACCTGCGAGTGAGCCCACTGTGCGCTGAAATTCTTGAGGCGACCCCCCCACCGCCCCTGAGTCCGCTTGTAAGGTCCCAGCGTCATGCTGAGGCCTTTGCAGAAGCCGGGGAGGACTTCTGCTCCTGGGAAGGGGCTGCTTGCTGCAGTCTCTTACCCTTTCCTTTGCCTCGGGGCAAATATGAATGTCCTTTTGCTCGCTTGTTCTTATAGGAACGAAAGGACTGCGGCTGAAAAGACTGCGTCTTTTTCTGCTGGGAGGGGACTTGAGGTAAAAAGGTGGACTTCCCGGCTGTTGCCGTGGCTACCAAATCCGATAGACCGACCCCAAATAATTCCTCCCCTTTATACGGCAATACTTCCATATGCCGTTTGGAATCCGCATCACCTGACCACTGTCGTGTCCATAGACTTCTTCTGGCAGATATGGACATCGCACTTACTCTTGATGCCAGAGTGCAGATATCCCTCTGTGCATCTCGCATATAAAGGAATGCATCCTTTAATTGCTCTATAGTCAATAAAATACTGTCCCTATCCAGGGTATCAATATTTTCAGTCAGGGAATCCGACCAAGCCACCCCAGCACTGCACATCCAGGCTGAGGCGATTGCTGGTCGCAGTATAACACCAGTATGTGTGTATATACTTTTTAGAGTATTTACCAGCCCCCTATCAGCTGGATCCTTGAGGGCGGCCGTATCAGGAGACGGTAACGCCACTTGTTTGGATAAACGTGTGAGCGCCTTGTCCACCCTAGGGGGTGTTTCCCAGCGCGCCCTAACCTCTGGCGGGAAAGGGTATAACGCCAATAACTTCTTTGAAATTAGCAGTTTTTTATCAGGGGTAACCCACGCTTCATCACACACGTCATTCAATTCCTCTGATTCAGGAAAAACTACAGGTAGTTTTTTCAGACCCCACATAATACCCCTTTTTGTGGTACTTGCAGTATCAGAGATATGCAAAGCCTCCTTCATTGCCGTGATCATATAACGTGTGGCCCTACTGGAAAATACGTTCGTTTCTTCACCGTCGACACTAGATTCGGTGTCCGTGTCTGGGTCAGTGTCGACCGACTGAGGCAAAGGGCGTTTTACAGCCCCTGACTGTGTTTGAGACGCCTGTACAGGTACTAACTGGTTTGCCGGTCGTCTCATGTCGTCAACCGACTTTTGCAGCGTGCTGACATTATCACGTAATTCCATAAACAAAGCCATCCATTCCGGTGTCGACTCCCTAGGGGGTGACATCACCATTACCGGCAATTGCTCCGCCTCCACACCAACATCGTCCTCATACATGTCGACACACACGTACCGACACAGCAGACACACAGGGAATGCTCTGATAGAGGACAGGACCCCACTAGCCCTTTGGGGAGACAGAGGGAGAGTTTGCCAGCACACACCAAAGCGCTATAATTATATAGGAACAACCTTATATAAAAATAAGAATTTACTTACCGATAATTCTATTTCTCGTAGTCCGTAGTGGATGCTGGGGACTCCGTCAGGACCATGGGGATTAGCGGCTCCGCAGGAGACAGGGCACAAAAGTAAAAGCTTTAGGATCAGGTGGTGTGCACTGGCTCCTCCCCCCATGACCCCCCTCCAAGCCTCAGTTAGGATACTGTGCCCGGACGAGCGTACACAATAAGGAAGGATTTTGAATCCCGGGTAAGACTCATACCAGCCACACCAATCACACTGTACAACCTGTGATCTGAACCCAGTTAACAGCATGATAACAGCGGAGCCTCTGAAAAGATGGCTCACAACAATAATAACCCGATTTTTGTAACAATAACTATGTACAAATATTGCAGACAATCCGCACTTGGGATGGGCGCCCAGCATCCACTACGGACTACGAGAAATAGAATTATCGGTAAGTAAATTCTTATTTTCTCTAACGTCCTAAGTGGATGCTGGGGACTCAGTCAGGACCATGGGGATTATACCAAAGCTCCCAAACGGGCGGGAGAGTGCGGATGACTCTGCAGCACCGAATGAGAGAACTCCAGGTCCTCCTCAGTCAGGGTGTGCCCCTGACCAAGTATCAGCTCGGCAAAGTTGTAAAGCCGAGACCCCTCGGGCAGCCACCCAAGATGAGCCCACCTTCCTTGTGGAATGGGCATTTACATATTTTGGCTGTGGCAGGCCTGCCACAGAATGTGCAAGCTGAATTGTACTACACATCCAACTAGCAATCGTCTGCTTAGAAGCAAGAGCACCCAGTTTGTTGGGTGCATACAGGATAACAGCAAGTCAGTTTTCCTGACTCCAGCCGTCCTGGAAACTATATTTTCAGGGCCCTGACAACATCTAGCAACTTGGAGTCCTCCAAGTCCCTAGTAGCCGCAGGTACCACAATAAGCTGGTTCAGGTGAAACACTGACACCACCTTTGGGAGAAACTGGGGATGAGTCCGCAGCTCTGCCCTGTCCGAATGGACAATCAGATATGGGCTTTTTTGAGACAAACGCCGCCAATTCTGACACTCGCCTGGCCAAGGCCAGGGCCAACAGCATGGTCACTTTACCTGTGAGATATTTCAAATCCACAGATTTGAGCGGGTTAAACCAATGTGATTTTAGGAATCCCAGAACTACGTTGAGATCCCACAGTGCCACTGGAGGCACAAAAGGGGGTTGTATATGCAGTACTCCCTTGACAAACTTCTGGACTTCAGGAACTGAAGCCAATTCTTTCTGGAAGAAAATCGACAGGGCCGAAATTTGAACCTTAATGGACCCCAATTTGAGGCCCATAGACACTCCTGTTTGCAGGAAATGCAGGAAACGACCGAGTTGAAATTTCTTCATGGGGCCTTCCTGGCCTCACACCACGCAACATTTTTTCGCCACATGTGGTGATAATGTTGTGCGGTCACCTCCTTCCTGGCTGTGACCAGGGTAGGAATGACCTCTTCCGGAATGCCTTTTTCCCTTAGGATCCGGCGTTCAACCGCCATGCCGTCAAACGCAGCCGCAGTAAGTCTTGGAACAGACATGGTACTTGCTGAAGCAAGTCCCTTCTTAGCGGCAGAGGCCATGAGTCCTCTGTGAGCATCTCTTGAAGTTCCGGGTACCAAGTCCTTCTTGGCCAATCCGGAGCCACGAGTATAGTTCTTACTCCTCTACGTCTTATAATTCTCAATACCTTGGGTATGAGAAGCAGAGGAGGGAAGACATACCCCGACTGGTACACCCACGGTGTTACCAGAAACGTCCACAGCTATTGCCGGAGGGTCTTTTGACCTGGCGCAATACTTGTCCAGTTTTTTGTTCAGGCGGGACGCCATCATGTCCACCTTTGGTCTTTTCCAACGGTTCACAATCATGTGGAAGACTTCCCGATGAAGTCCCCACTCTCCCGGGTGGAGGTTGTGCCTGCTGAGGAAGTCTGCTTCCCAGTTGTCCACTCCCGGAATGAACACTGCTGACAGTGCTATCACATGATTTTCTGCCCAGCGAAAAATCCTTGCAGTTTCTGCCACTGCCCTCCTGCTTCTTGTGCCGCCCTGTCTGTTTACGTGGGCGACTGCCGTGATGTTGTCCCACTGGATCAATACCGGCTGACCTTGAAGCAGAGGTCTTGCTAAGCTTAGAGCATTGTAAATTGCCCTTAGCTCCAGTATATTTATGTGGAGAAAAATCTCCAGACTTGATCACACTCCCTGGAAATTTTTTCCCTGTGTGACTGCTCCCCAGCCTCTCAGGCTGGCCTCCGTGGTCACCAGCATCCAATCCTGAATGCCGAATCTGCGGCCCTCTAGAAGATGAGCACTCTGTAACCACCACAGGAGAGACACCCTTGTCCTTGGAGATAGGGTTATCCGCTGAAGCATCTGAAAATGCGATCCGGACCATTTGTCCAGCAGATCCCACTGAAAAGTTCTTGCGTGGAATCTGCCGAATGGAATCGCTTCGTAATAAGCCACCATTTTTCCCAGGACTCTTGTGCAATGATGCACTGACACTTTTCCTGGTTTTAGGAGGTTCCTGACTAGCTCGGATAACTCCCTGGCTTTCTCCTCCAGGAGAAACACCTTTTTCTGGACTGTGTCCAGAACCATCCCTAGGAACAGCAGACGTGTCGTCGGAAACGGCTGTGATTTTGGATATTTAGAATCCACCCGTGCTGTCGTAGAACTACTTGAGATAGTGCTACTCCGACTTCCAACTGTTCTCTGGACCTTGCCCTTATCAGGAGATCGTCCAAGTAAGGGATAATTAAGACGCCTTTTCTTTGAAGAAGAATCATCATTTTGGCCATTACTTTGGTAAAGACCCGGGGTGCCGTGGACAATCCAAACGGCAGCGTCTGAAACTGATAGTGACAGTTCCGTACCACGAACCTGAGGTACCCTTGGTGAGAAGGGCAATTTGGGACATGGAGGTAAGCATCCTTGATGTCCAGGGACACCATATAGTCCCCTTCTTCCTGGTTCGCTATCACTGCTCTGAGTGATTCCATCTTGATTTGAACCTTTGTATGCAAGTGTTCAAAGATTTCCCATTTAGAATAGGTCTCACCGAGCCGTCTGGCTTCAGTACCACAATATAGTGTGGAATAATACCCCTTTCCTTGTTGTAGGAGGGGTACTTTGATTATCACCTGCTGGGAATACAGCTTGTGAATTGTTTCCAATACTGCCTCCCTGTCGGAGGAAGACGTTGGTAAAGCAGACATCAGGAGCCTGCGAGGGGGAGACGTCTCGAATTTCCAGTCTGTACCCCTGGGATACTACTTGTAGGATCCAGGGGTCCACTTGCGAGTGAGCCCACTACGCGCTGAAACTCTTGAGATGACCCCCCACCGCACTTGAGTCCGCTTGTACGGCCCCAGCGTCATGTTGAGGACTTGGCAGAAGCTGTGGAGGGCTTCTGTTTCTGGGAATGGGCTGCCTGCTGCAGTCTTCTTCCCTTTCCTCTATCCCTGGGCAGATATGACTGGCCTTTTGCCCGCTTGCCCTTATGGGGACGAAAGGACTGAGGCTGAAAAGACAGTGTCTTTTTCTGCTGAGATGTGATTTGGGGTAAAAAAGGTGGATTTTCCAGCTGTTGCCGAGGCCACCAGGTCCGATGGACCGACCCCAAATAACTCCTCCCCTTTATACGGCAATACTTCCATGTGCCGTTTGGAATCTGCATCACCTGACCACTGTCGTGTCCATAAACATCTTCTGGCAGATATGGACATCGCACTTACTCTTGATGCCAGAGTGCAAAT